>NC_089527.1:16896987-17496987 GCF_963924715.1 Thunnus thynnus
GCAGCACTAAAGCAAACAGACATTGTCAAAGCTGCCATGTTGCACCGAGACAACGGAGCTTCTTTCGGGAAGTCCATTAAGCCAGCGTCAGGGGTGAGAAGAAGTGTGTGTGTGTACATTAGACACTGTGAGGAGATCCCTCCCCGATCGCTTTCTGCTTACCTCCCATAAGGCAGCCAATGGTGTTGAACCAGGCTGATTTGTTAATTTGTTTTTTTCAGATCCCTTTAATCTGCCAGATAAGCGACTCTACCAGCTGAGCAAGCACAGTAATGAGGGATTTATACTCACAGTTTCACAGGGAGAGATATTAAAAGGCAACAGTTGTGACAATAAGCATAAAATTAGTTCCAAAAAGTACCAAGCTGTTGTACAAAAACTCATTAACTCTCAGGGTCATTAAAAAAGCATTTTTTAGTTATGCATTAATTATAATTATTGTGATATACAGTATTTTTAATATGCAGCGTTTACAAAAAAATCAGAGAGCTTACTTCATATGCTGTTTTGAATCTTCATCCACTAAGTGTGTTTTTCTGTCTCTATTCCCTAGGTGGCATGTATGCAGTTCATCAACATCGTCGTGCACTCAGTGGAGGACATGAACTTCAGAGTTCATCTACAATACGACTTCACCAAGCTGTGTCTGGATGACTACTTAGACGTGAGTTGAGACGTAATGCTGCAGGAAAACTGGACAGACAGACAGAACACGCCCGCTCTTAATATTCAGCTCAGTCCGGAGCATAGCATGTCATTACAGCACTCCTGAGACTGCAACCACTGAAAAGCAGTCAATAATGGCTTTTCCATTACTTCAGAAAAAAAAAAAAAAAATCAGTCAGTTCAGTGAATCCTCATCTCCTTCCTCGCTGCAGAGGTTAGATCAATGCTGGCCTCTGAGTCTGAGAAAGTCAGCTTCATGCAGGGAACTGGAAAAAAAAAATTAATATCTCCCTCTCTCTCTCCCTCGCTCTTATCCTCACGCTCTCTTTGTTTGTATGTTTTCCAGAAACTAAAGCATACGGAGAGCGATAAACTGCAGGTTCAGATTCAGGCCTACTTGGACAATGTGTTTGACGTGGGAGCCCTCCTGGAGGATGCAGAGACCAAAAACGCAGCGCTGGAGCGCGTGGAGGAGCTGGAGGAGAATATGTCACATGTGAGATATGTCCCTCGATTTTTTTGACCCTCTGAAATGACACAAACTCCTCAGTCCCTCTTGTCTTCTCTACGCATGAGCATCCAGAATGTCAGGATGTTGACCGTGTGTTTGAGGCTCTGTCACGCTTGTTTGCTTATCACACAGTGTCCTCAGCCTGGGATTTCCTTTGGTCTCATGCGTTCACTTCACCTTATTATATACGGACACACTTTTTGTAACTTTCAGTCATAACGATGCATTAAAGTAAAAATATATTCTGTATTTTAAATATCTGACATCTTGCCCCGCTGGATCTCTTGACATACCGAGTTGGATCTTGTCATCACGATGAGTTCACTGTGTGACCTTTTCCTCCTGGCTATTGTTCTCGTAGATGACAGAGAAGCTGCAGGACACGGAGAATGAGGCCATGTCCAAGATCGTGGAGCTGGAGAAGCAGCTGATGCAAAGGAACAAGGAGCTTGAATCCATCAGGGTCAGACTCTCAACATTCACATTCATCCTTTTTCATTCGGTTAAAGACAAATGCTCACAGTACACAATAAAAAATTAAATTCAATAGTTTTCTTTTAGGTAACAATTCTCAGGCCTTTGTTAGTTTTTAGGTTTTGCAGTCTCTAATAGAAAGAATGGAATATAATAAGGTTATTAACACAATATTTATGCTTCCACATATGCAATATTAGATTCACTGCACATCCATTTTTATGCAGTAGTTATACAGTAGTTTAACCATAAATCTGTACTAATGGCAACAAATATTCCATATGATCATGAATGTTTAATCGGAAAACGAGATATTTGCAACAGCACTAGAAAGTAGTCAGCATGTAATCGTCTTTGTAAAAGAAAATGATTTCTCTATTCCTGCTTTTTAGATGAATACTTCTTTAGATTTGTTTTTCTCTCTTCTCCACAGCTCCTCTCATGACCATACAAGCCCTAACTTACTCTGTTTCTGTCTCCCTCCCTCACAGGAAGTCTACAAAGATACCAGCTCGCAGGTGCACACGCTGCGGCAGAAGTTGAAAGAGAAGGACGAGGCCATTCAGCGCCAGTCTAATTTAGAGAAGAAGATCCATGAGCTGGAGAAGCAGGGCACCATCAAGATCCACAAGAAGGGAGATGGAGACATCTCTATCCTGCCCTCGCCACCCTCAGGAGTGGAGGGTTTGCCGGGCGCCGTGATAGGAGGAAACGGTGCATCTGTCGGTCCAAACCATGTGGGAAGTGTAGCGGGCACGGCGGCTCAGCCACCACCACCTCCTCCGCCCCCTCCGCTGCCAGAGAACGGCACATGTAGGTTTATTCACACATAAACTGTAAATCATGACATGGAAAAAGAAAAGACAGGACAAAATGTATAATCTGTTATTCCTGTTAACCTTCTCCTTACCGTCCCTCCTCTTTCCCAGTGCCAAATGGTCCGTCATCGATTAGTCCTGCAGCTGCAGCACCTCCCCCGCCTCCGCCGCCTCCACCTCCACCTCCACCACCCGGACCAGAGATGTCAGTCCCTCTGCCCCCTCCGCCTCCTCCTGTGGCCCCCCCACTGCCAGGCTGTGGGACCCCAACAGTCATCATGAACTCTGGGTTAGCAGGTAAGATCACCGAATTGGCAAAAATAAGCAGGTTTGTGTAAATGTTTGAGAATGAGAGTAATGTGATACGCAGTGAAAAATTATACTATAATGAGCAAAGCAGCTTCTTAAGCAGCTTTTTAAGTAATCTGCAGGATTTTACTGGAAACACTGTATTAGAAACATTAATAATATATATTTGATACTGTTACTGTTTCACTGTATTGTATCATTTGGATTATTAAAGTATTAATTTCCACAATAAACACATTGTAAAGGGCTGCAGTTTCACAATGACATGATTAATAAAACACTTGTAGCTCCTGCTGCAGCTTTGCTTGCTTTGTTGGAACTGTAAGGAAATCCAGCTGTATTCTAACTACTTTGCTCCACAGTAAAGTTAATGTTAATACCAACTCAACACACAGTAAAATCTTTCCAGTCGCTGGAAATCTGACGAACGTTTGAAGCAGCAGGTGCTGCAGGAAGACTTTGAAGCAGCTGCATGCATGTATAGTGATGAGTTTGCCAGTAGCTACTAAATTCATTATTCTTATATTTGTTTTTCAGGTCGTATTTTAGTTGGGGGACTTGAGCAGAGTATTGGTAAAAAGATAAATGGATGGATAGAATATTGTAATCTGGTGTTTGATGTTGTTGTAAATGCATAAGTATAAAACTGAGTTCAAACAACAACAAAACTTAACTATAAATCCAACCAAAAGCTGTAATTTTATGTATATTTAAAGGATAGGTTAACAATAAAAAAATGAACTGCTCGCTGTAATCGTTCCTCCTGTTCATACTGACCATTAGAAGATCCCCATAAATGTACTTAGAATATAAGCGATGAGGGACAAAATCTGCAGTCCTCCTTTTGAGCAAAAGTGTATTTAAAAGATTATCTGAAGATAATTTGAGGTTTCACTCGTCAAATAAAAGATATCTTCCACAGTTAGTCTTTTTAGTAAAAATGTCCCTCTTTGTGATGAATAGTGTTTTCCTGTTCAGCCTGAAGTGGAAGGATCTGGATCATAACAAAAAGAGGGAATTCTGCACTAAAAAGACAGTTACTTTGAAAAACATTGACTCATATTAGCTTCAAGTAAACTTTTAAATACATGTTTGCACGTAAAGCGGGCTGTGGATTTTGTCCCCCATTGCTTACATTGGCCATTATGAACAGGAGGAGCAAGGAAAACATGTGTCAACGCTCATTTGGCTGACTGTTTTTTTAAAAAAAGTGTGAACATTTCAAAACACATTTTTAAGGTTTCTCCTCATTGTTGAGTTGTTTTTAAAAATTACTGAAACTCTCAGGCTATCAAACCTCCTGTCAATCATACTCCTGCTCCTTTCTGTAACTATGTATTCACATGTCAAGTGTCATAACTAAAGCTGCAGAGCGAGGAAAGCAGGAAAACATTAGAAAACACCAACAATGCCAGAAATGTTGTTTGCACTCGTCAGTAAACTTTAGACGTCCCTGTGACTTTTATGTGGAAAGTACAGATCCTTTACTATGTGTGTTTGAGATGTGCATGTTTAAGCTTTCTCACTAACTCTGCCAATTTCTTAATGATTTGTCTTTGAATTGTTTCTTTTTCTGCCAACCAGAGGGACCCATCAAACTTTTCTGTAGGTTTTTGCCTGTCATGTTTGGTGTTTTGTCTCCCCCAATGTTCCTTTCCTTTCCCACAACTTTTGAAAATGGTATTTTCATAAGGAAAAAAAAAAAAATTCCCAAACATATTTTCTTTTTATTTCTTTTTGCATCTAACATGGGCTCGACGAGATCTATAACCCACATGTTCCAAAACACATGGACCATGACTTTATGAATTCTCTTTGTTTCTGCTTTTGTCTCTTTCACAGTTAGACTTGCTGTGAAAACGATGATTTTAATCAACAAAGAAAATACCAAATTTCAAAATCCTGCATGGTTTTACCTTCACACCTTGATGTAGTCACAGTGTTGTGATTGTGTGTGTGTGTGTGTTTGTATGAATTAAGTATTGCTACATCTCAAAGTGTTGGTTGCATGCTGAGACAAAATGTGCTGTGGCACGCAGATGATAGAAAGTGATAAGCACTGTGGGGAGCTGGAATGCTGTTTTCGTTATCGTTCTGTCTCTGAGGACACTTTATGTGGCACTGTGACAAAGCAGGGTGCCACCTTGATGCTCAGCTTCAATCTATCAGCCCAGGTGTCCACAAATAGCTATAATCTCCCTGATAAATAGTTTGTCTCCAGGCCAGGCAGGAAATCCTCACCATATGCACCATTTACTGTACTTTATTTACCCTGTGGCCTTATTTACCTGCCTGCCAGAGGCTCAGAGGCTTCACTCTGCATGAAAAAAGTAAAAAAGAAATGTTTAGTCTAAGAGACCAATATGGGCAAAAGAAGCATTCAGTTAAATTAACATTTATAAAGTGATCAAATGGAAGTGGGATTGTATGTTTTTATAGATCAGACAGATGCGTCTCATCCATGTGTGTCACCATATCCGAGATACCTGTCCACCCATTCACCAATCTCCCCGCGCATGTGACAATGTAATTGTGTGTGTGTACTCTGACACAAGACAAGGACACTATATTAACTCCTCTTTGTCCTGCCTAGCCGTTAAGATCAAGAAACCCATCAAGACAAAGTTCCGTATGCCCGTCTTCAACTGGGTAGCCCTGAAACCCAATCAGATCAACGGGACTGTCTTCAATGAGATTGATGATGAGCGGATACTCGAGGTAAGAATCTTCTCTCGATTAGCAAACGATCAGTCAGGTTCTGTCCGCTTTCAGCCTGAGAACAGAACATAAACTGCTTGTTTGTTTGGCGTCTCTCAGGACCTGAACGTGGATGAGTTCGAGGAAATGTTTAAGACGAAAGCTCAGGGTCCGCCGATCGACCTCAACATGAGCAAGCAGAAGGTCATCCAGAAGGGACCCAACAAGGTGACGCTGCTGGACTCCAACAGGGCAAAGAACCTGGCCATCACACTGAGGAAAGTGGGCAAGACACCGGAGGAGATCTGCAGGGCAATTCAGATGTAAGCCAGTTCAAAATACTTTACCCGATTGATGATACTAAAGAACGCATGTTGTGATACAAAGCACACGTGTTTTATTCGTGTGAGCATGTTATCAAATGGTCTGTGTCTTGTTTTAATGTGCTCCCGTGTCTCTGCGTCTTTCAGCTTCGACCTACGGACCCTGCCTGTAGACTTTGTAGAGTGTCTGATGCGCTTCCAGCCCACAGAGAACGAGATTAAAGTCCTGCGGCAGTTTGAAAAGGAGCGGAAACCGCTGGAAAGCCTGACGGACGAGGACCGCTTCATGATGCAGTTTAGTAAGATCGAACGACTTATGCAGAAAATGACCATCATGGCCTTCATCGGCAACTTCTGCGAGAGCGTGCAGATGCTCACACCGGTGAGAACCAGCAAAATTTACAGTGAAATTACTAGTTTTTTTTAATGTTGTGACCAGAGAAAGACACAGCTCTGTATTGAATTCATTCTCTTTGTTTCCCCGCAGCAACTTCATGCAGTCATCGCAGCATCTGTGTCCATCAAGTCGTCACAGAAACTAAAGAAAATTCTAGAGGTTAGTGAACTATTTGTTTCCAGACTGGACGTAATGTTGAATGAATGTGTGGGATTCCTTTCTCACATTGTTACTCCCTCCTGCTCTGCAGATTATCTTGGCACTTGGAAACTACATGAACAGCAGCAAGAGAGGAGCCGTGTACGGATTCAAGCTGCAAAGTTTAGACTTGGTGAGTCACCTCCGCCTGCCTTTTATAAAGCTGCTCTGCTTTTTTTTTCTTCATTGTTTCCGACACATCTGATTTCTCTTTTTAATTCCTTTACAGCTACTCGATACCAAGTCGACGGACCGTAAGATAACGTTGTTACACTACATAGCCAATGTGGTACACGAGAAATACACGCAAGTTTCTCTCTTCTACAACGAGCTGCACTACGTGGAGAAAGCCGCAGCAGGTGAGCCCTCAGAGCAGTCGTGTTTGTTTGCAAGTTAACAAGCACTTGTGAGATCCTGTTTCCACCACAGGGACAGATTCTTGTGCAGCGGACGTACTCGCAGATTCTGTTTCTCTTCAATTGTTAAGAAGATACATCTGCTCGTGTTCACAGTGTCGCTGGAGAACGTCCTACTGGACGTCAAGGAGCTGCAGAGAGGCATGGAGCTGACTAAAAGAGAATACAGCATGCACGGCCACAACACCATGCTGAAAGACTTCATCACACACAACGAGAGCAAGCTGAAAAAGCTGCAGGACGATGCCAAGATTGCACAGGTAAGACGAGCGTGCCTCGCTTTGCTATCGATCAAGGTGACAGGGTGTTAAACGATGACCTGAATGTTTTTTTTTAATCTGTCGTATGTCTTTTTAAAAAGGATGCCTTCGACGAGGTGGTGAAGTTCTTCGGGGAGAACTCCAAAACCACGCCGCCGTCCGTCTTCTTCCCCGTGTTTGTGCGTTTTGTTAAGGCTTACAGGGTGAGCTGGATAATCATCTCACACACACACACACAATCACACAAAAACACACAACCTGGCTTATGTCACCACAGCGGCTGGGGAGGGTCAGAGTGGGGGGAGACACAGATTATGCCCTCCGGTGTTGTTACTACACTACAATGTAACATATTTAAATTCAAACTGCATTCATGACACTTCACTTACCACATTTCACGATACTGAAATAGAATCTCAGCTTGCACGGCATATTAAGTGAAACTGTCGAGTGCTTTTTAAAATTCGACGCTAAACTCAGTCGCTGTGTGTACATGACGTGTGCGTATATTTGATCTCTTTAGCAAGCGGAAGAGGACAACGAGCAAAGAAAGAGACAGGAGCAGATTATGATGGAGAAACTTCTAGAGCAGGAGGCCATGATGGAAGAAGACCAGAAGGTAAGTCACCCTTCTTTCCCAACTTCCCTCCCCACCCCCGCATCCCTTTACCTTCCCCCCCCTCCCCCTGCCTCGCTGTCTAGGGCAGGAGGCTACAGCGGATCATGTAAACTAGAAGGTAAGCCGGCTCCACTTCCTCCCCGCTCCCCTCCTCCTCCTCCTCCTCACTTCCTCCAGACTCCTGATCACAGGATTAGTTGAGCACCGACTGCCTGCTGGTTATAGTTATATCTGGTTCTACAGTCTGACACCCTGCTGAGCCACGTCGCATCAGCTCAGGATCAGTGAGATTATACTTCTTAAATGGTTTTAATTAACACACACACACACACATGCACTAAAGGGTAGAGTATGAAACCGCTGTGTGAAAGCATCTAAAAGAAATTACAGGTGGGAAAATCTTGTGTAGATTAAACTTATTAATAGATGTCAAGTGATGTCTTGGTGTGTGTGTGTGTGTGTGTGTGTGTGTGCTCCCCAGTCTCCATCTCATAAGAATAAACGGCAGCAGCAAGAGCTGATCCAGGAGCTCAGGAGGAAACAGGTGAAAGACAGCCGTCACGTCTACGAAGGAAAAGATGGAGCGATTGAGGACATCATCACGGGTAACCTCACCCGGGTCACACACACACACACACACTCATACATGCATATAGGGTGCTCTGCATGAAGCTCCTCTCCTGTGCTACATATTCAGTCTTTAACAAAGGGTTTCTAAACCAACTAACACAATGACTCTGGCTTTTTCAAAAAAATAAAATCAGCTGTCAGATGTTTGAGAACTGAAGGCCTTACCTAACAAGCGCAAACATGAACTGACAGTCCAGCTAATCCAGTGACATTCTGAGTCGGCTCAAATGTGTGTGATGATTATTGCTTATCTTATCTGCTCTGTCAGTGCTTTGTAACACATCTGTATGTAGACAAGGCCAGGTTGTAACTAGTTATATTAATCATTCAGAAGGGAATAAATACATTTTTTGTTTACTGAGGTGTGATGACACTTGTCGTGGCCAGTGGTGGAACATAACTACGTATATTACTCAAGTATTAAAATACAGATTGGAGGGACGGACTTGTATTTTACTGGAATATTTCCATTTCATTGTTGCTATTTCATACTTCTACTCTAGTACATTTCAGAGAGAAATATTCCACTTTTCAATTCAAAGTGCTTTACATAAAACTTAAAAGGCATTAAGAAAAGAAACACAACATAGAGACAATTTAAAGAAGGAGACATGAAAATAAAATTTAAAAGGAGTAAAATAAAATAGAAGATAAAATAAGGTAAATAGAATAAAACAGATGAAACAGGAGAATAAACATTGTAATGCGAGATATGAATAAATTGTTCCAAATTTAATTCATAAAATAATAAAAGGCAGTAGCAAACAGAAAAGTCTTGATTTAAAAGAACTGAGAGTCGGTGCAGACCTGCAGTTTTCTGGGAGTTTGTTCTGGATATGTGGAGCAAGAACACTGAATGCTGCTTCTCCAGGTTTAGTTTTGACTCTGTACCAGACGACCTGAGAGGTCTTGATGGTTCATAACGTAGCAGCAGATCAGAAATGTATTTTGTAGCTTCAGCGCTTTATAAACCAACAGTAGTATTTTAAAATCGGTTCTTTGACAAACAGGAAGCCAATGTAAAAGATCTGAGATCTGCAGTGATGTGATCCACTCTCCCGGTCTTCATATTTATCCTGTTATCAAACAAGTTGAGTCCGGTCCTCCCGCCAGTTAATAATGAACGGATTTGGTCTTTGAAAACGGAAATGATGTCCATGTTTATTTGCATATAGAGCGGGGAAGTGAGATCCGATCACAAGTGGTCACTCGGGATGCATGTGGAGACGCCAGGTGTAAACAGACGTACTTAACGCTGTCCACTTGTGATCGGGTCACCCAAGATACACGTTAATACCAGGTGTACACAGGGCCTTAGAGAGGACTCAAGCAGCAATTTGCTGAATCAGCTGCAGCTGTCTGGTCGACTTTTTAGAGAGATTTGTAGAGACGCTGTTACAAAACGGTCTGCAAAATAGGATTTTATAAAATTACAAAATACAATGAATTGTTGCAGATTTAAAACAACCCAAATAAAGTAGTTTCAACTCCAAAATGGTGCTTGCATATTAAAGCATCAGTGGTAACAACACAACAATGTAACATATAATAATATAACACTCACATGGGTAATTTTTCTGCATAATGAATGTTTTTGATACTTTGAGTACCGTTTTCTGAGAATCCTTCTGTACTTTCACTGAATAAGATAGTGAATACAGGATTCCTTGTAATTTCTACATTGAGGTATAATGTTACTTAAGTAAAGGATCTCAATACGCTCCTCCACTGGCCACAGGAACAATAATGTCACTAGTCTAGATCCCTGACAACTGAAATGCAGATTGATCCTGTAACAATAAAATATTGTTAGATTCTAACAAATAAAGTCAGAAAAAGGTGAGTTTTTGCTCACTAGCTGCCTACCAGGCCTTTCAATAGAGCATTAACTGCTATTAATTAACTCTCAAACACTCTTTATGACATTTCGGGCCCCTCTGATGCTGTTGTTTGGTATTTGCTTAGTGCTAACCAGTGCTAAACCTCTGTAGGAGTCTGCTTTTCTTATATTGTGTTTGTCTTGTCTTGGCTGTTGTCCCTGTTGTTCTCAATGCAGTGCTGAAGACCGTGCCCTTTACCGCCCGCACAGCCAAGCGTGGCTCTCGGTTCTTCTGCGAGCCCGCCCTCAATGAGGAGTACCATTACTAAGCTTATAGAACTGTCTCTCTTCTCAAAGGTTGCTGGAACACGACGTTCTCTTCTTTATTTCTCTCCTCCTTCTTCTTCTTCCTCCTCACACAACCTTCGCATGCCTCTTTACACTCCTCTTTAACCGTCATGCTCACCTCTTCGCACTGGGCCCGATCTTGTGGTTTTTGGAGACACACATGCCTGAGTGTGTGTGTGTGTGTGTGTGTGTGTGTGTGTTTGTGTGCATTCACATGTTTTCTCCCTCCCGAGCATGACTAGGTGTTGGGGGTTTAACGGTTTTTCTCTGCCCACCTGCATGAAAGTGTGACACCCCTCATTTATCGTCATAATTTTTTCAGCCATGGCAAACCATAATGTCACAGAAGGAACAGTCGCCAAGGTCACTCTTATCTGTGCTGACAGGAAATCGGTGAAGACCATACTTTTTTTTCCACACAGCAAGTAATGGAGCTCACAAGTTAAGCTACGAGCTGCCATCTAGTGGTCGTAGATTGAAAACAAGCACCGAGCTATGCATGTGAATATGTGATCTGATCTGATTAGATGCTAATTTAATGATCCAGTGTGGTCAACATGTTGTAATATACAGTAGTGTGTATATATACAAGCTTCAGTCATCATCATATTGTTCGTTCCAGCTATTTACACGGCAGGTTTGACTAACTTCATGATTGTGTAAGAGTCTGTGGCATTATCACTTGCTTTTTGTGTTTCAATCAATGTGTTATTTTAAAAAAAATCAATGTTTACGTGTTCATTATGACATATCATCATTTGTTGCTGTTGATACAGCTTCTTGCATGCTGATTGCTTCATCCCTGCCACTTTCCCATAATGCATCCCTGCTCTCCCGGTTAGCCCTGCCGCCCACTGACAGGTCACCTCTCTGACAGATGTTTGTCGGTGGTCTGGCAGGCTCACTAACATGCTGCATGATGTGTAGAAATATAGAATCTTTTGATTTTTCAGCGCTCCTATTTTTGTGCAGTTGCTACTAACATGCAGCCAGGTTGTTTCACTGAATAGACATCTGCAACGGATTCATTGGTGATCAGTGTTTCCCTGGCTGCATGCATGCTTTGGTTGGTTTTTCGGTCTAGATGCTGTTGAACTTAACAACCCCGCTGTGTCCTGGAACCACTTTTATTTTATTTATTTCAGTTTATATTTCCTTTTGTACTGGGATTTGGAAATGGGTTCTCCTTCTGTCCTGCTGGTAGCAACTTTGCAAAGCAGCTGAGTTTAGTAGCAGAAAAAAAAACAACAACAACAAAAAAAAAAAAAGCTTTGATCCTCCACTCCATCCCCTCCATCTTCCTCTCCCTGCCAGTGGAACTAGTTAACATCCTCCAGCTCTGTCACCTCTCTCGCCCTTGCCCCATGAAGGCCTTTCCCCCCGCCCCCCCCCCTCCATGCAGCCTGCTGTCACTTTGCTTTGCTCGCGCAGCGCTCTCTGTGCAAAGCCACTGTGAAATGTTGGGCTGACATGCTGTGGTCAGTCACCCCCTTCTCCATTTTTAACCTTCATTTTGTCTTCTCTTCATCTAGCCCTAAAGAAGAATAATATTACTAAATTTCCCAATGTCTACTCGAGGGTAAGGAACTCCTCCAGTAGCACTCCTGTAGTGGTGGATGTGTCCCAAACCTGGCAAGCATCTCTTTATTACCTCCCTCCCTCTTTTTTTTTTATTATTTTTTTTTTACTGTCATCTCTTGAAGGGTTTGACCTACCTGTCCCTCTCTTTTCTCCTCATTATTCTTCCTTCATAACAGTACGTTTGGATGTCTAGTGACTTAAAAAAAATACTCTTTATAGTAGTTTCTTTACCCTGGAATTAGATCACTTTTTATGGGGAGGATGCATCTTTGTTTTACAATATACATCTCATGTCTTGTAGATTCTGGCTTACACTTCAAAACCCTGTGGTCTGTCTCAGTCGTAATACCCAGAGACAGCTGACCTGCAGGGCTTTTTTTTTTTTTTTTTTTTTCTGTGTAGAACTCATGCTGCTTTGAAAGACAGGCTGCCAGCACTCTGAGCATGTGGGCTCATCAAAATGCCTTGACATGATGACTGACAGCTCTTTTATTCATCCACCCCCCCTCCCTCCCTCCTTACCCCGTCCGACCCCTCCTTCCCTCCCTCAGATTTGAGGAATCAGCCCTACAGACGAGCAGACGCCGTGCGGAGGAGTGTCAGGAGACGCTTTGATGATCAGAACCTGCGGCCGGTGAACAACGGCGAAGTGGTCATGTGATGAGGGAACAGTGCATGTGCTCGGGGGTGAGGGTGGGGGTGGGGGGGGGATATTGAGGCTGTGTAGCGTCAAGAGAGGGAGAGACAGAAGGTTGGAAGAAGAGTGAAGGACGATAAGTGAATGATGGGTGTAGTAGCAACCATAGAGATGAGTATGTGTGTATATATATACAGTATATATATATATTACATAAGAATACACGTTATTCCATGTCTGTGGTATAGTAGCAGCAGCTTTTCTCTATGAAGGACTGGGACGTGTGTGGGACTGAATTTAAAGCGTCTGAAAGGTTGATTAAGGAACCTTAGACAAGCCAAGTGCCTGAACTTATTTTTGTTTGATGACTGTTTTTTTTTTTTTTTTTTTTTTTTTAAATATCCCCACTTCAAGCAATACAACTTGACCTGGCTTTAATCTTAAGATGTGTAAAACTGGACTTGCGGTGGCCTTAAGAGCCACGTGAAGAGATGCTTCCTCGGAAACATGATGTAGAATGTACGGGACGTGTCCCCTTCAGCTGTTACAAACATTACATCTCTGGTGTTGTTAACACTCTGTAGTATCTCGGTTACATTCCAGTGCTCGTTTCCATTCCACATATTATACAACGATTTTCACATCTCATGAGGCTTCTCAATTTCTGCTAAAAGGGCTGATGATCAGGCATGAAGAAAGTGATCAGAAAGTGATTAAAATTCTATATTTGTACTTAAGCAAGTATAAGGAAGATGAAGAATGAATGCAAAAGATTAAAAAGAAGTAGCTTCAATAAAAGAGCGAGCTAATGTGAACTGTATATATGAGGCCTCTTCAAACTGGTGCATACCGACTCCTCTCGCATCATTTGTTGCTACAGTTAAAGGGTCAAACCTGATTTTGTGGATCTTAATCCACAGTCGGGTGCACGCTTACATGAATTTCCATTTAAAATGTTGCATTTCTGTAGCAGCACAGCAACTGTCTGGTTTCTGGGAACAAATCAAGCCTGTAAAAGACTTAAAATGCATCTTCTGCCACATGCAGAGAGAGCAAAGAAAGATACTGAACCTTACTGGATGATCTCATTGTCAAAACTGGAAATTTAAGTTAGCATTTTATCTCTGTAAATGATTTACAGATTTAGTCATTTTCCCGGCTACTGCGTCTGCTCATTTAACTGTAATTTTAATGTATAGTATTTAACCACTGAAAAAGATTCCTTTAAGTTCATGTTTTCATCTAATGTGTCTCCATGGTTTTCACAGCACAGTCATTAAAAACATGGCAAAAGAAAGTACACGACACACACGAAAAAAAGTTTCCTAACTGTACAGATATTTTGCTACAAACCATGTTTTTTTTTTTGTTTTTTTTTTACTTAATTCACATTACCAGATGGTTAATATTGTACATATTGTTTAAACAAAGTTTTCATTGCCTTGTGCTATACAACTTGAATGTTATTTTAACTTATAGTTTTTGTTTCCATTTTTTTTTTTGTATATTTAATTAAGCCAAATGCAGCCAGAATCTACAGTAGTGTGTTAAGTCATAATGTCTTGCTGTCATGCAGGAGGCACCGGATCACTGAATTTGCTTGTGGGTGTGTCACAGGTGTATCAAAACCAGCTACACGAGCATGAAACAAAATCTGAATCTCAAGTGTTGGTACATTTTAACTCTACAGTTACGCCCGGTTTAAACTCTTATCGTACACGTTGTAACTATTAAAACTAGTTTCAATTACCTGTGACGAGCTGGTTTTGTGGCCTAGTGATGCACCCTCCTGTAATTATCTCCACTGAAGCATGTGCTCGCATCCTTCTGGTTTTCTCTCAACTTCACTGTCTGTAATAGTGTCATTTCTCTAACTCTGGATAATACTGGCATGTTTTTTTTTTTCTCTCATCAGAACTGTATTTTAGGCAGTTTGTGCTTATTACAAAATAACAAGCTTTTTAAATTAGGTGATATGAGATTTTCAATGAATATGATCAAAAATAAACTATTTACATTGGATATAAAATTGTTTACCTTGAGTCACATTTTGTTTGGTCTGATCCTCTAGTTGGAACTATTGAGTTCAATGCATTAACAATATCTGCAGTGAGTCATTTTCTGTATGTCTGACAACAACAGAAAAAAAACATCTCTCCTTGAGGACTGCATATTAACTATTTGGATAAATAAATGTTTTCTACATTTAACAGTTTCATTAAGAGCTGTACTTTTAACATACACACAGTAGCTGGTTTATTAGGTGCCCTTAGCTAACACTAATAGTCTACCAGCCTTGCTTTGCTTCCTGTCTGAAAGGTTTTAATGTTAAGTGTTTTAAAAACAGTTTTAGAGAGGTGTTTATTCAATTTTATGGACAATTTGGAGGCTGTAATTTGTGGTACTGTTGAATTTTATGTGTTATACTGAGAAGTGTTTCTAATATTCACTTCACTGATATAAAACAGGGTGGACAAAGTATTAGAAATGCCTCCCAGTAGAATAACGCAACTCAACGGCTGTTTTTAAGCCTCCAAAATGACCATAAAGTAAAATTAACAACTCTCTGAAAGCTAAAAACACTGGCAGCTGTTTGTAATTTCAGCACTTAACTGAATCAAAGACTTTTTCTTTTACATCTCACAGAACAGAACAGGATCTATTTAAGGCCACATTAGGATAACGATGATTGCATTTTTTTAGGATCTGGTTGTAGTATCCTGTCACGTACTATATATATAAGAAATTATACTAAAAACATTTCAGTAAATAAGGAGACAATTGATTTTGGCACACTGGACACCTAAAATATTTTACAGACATCATCCACTGAAACAGTATTTTATTACATGTAACTACAGTATGTCAATTTTAACAAATGCTCAAATTAAAACCTGGATCGTTTCTCGACAATACAGCTGCAGTTAAGTTACTGTAGATCAAATCAGAAATATTTTCCATTATTATAAGACACGTCTGTTTCCCTGAAGCATATTTCCTTGTTATGCTACTTTTCCAGGTTACGGACAATCATAGTGACATCAAGATATGCTTTTAATCGAATACAAAAAAATATTGGTAATGGAAAACATGAATAACTACAGTCAACTAAAAAAATACTTGAAGCTAACAAAGGCAAGAAGGGGGCGACTCGACATTTAAAAACAGATCAGTCGATCAGCTTCCTGATATCAAATTAGTCACCAAAATAAGTGTGTACGTTCAGTGTAGCATTTTCCCATAAATACCAACAGGAGGCGTCATCATACAAAGTCCGTCGCAGGAGGTGTGAACAGTAAAATCAGATGAGCTTGGAAGGGAATGCATGTTTGTAGAAGTGTACATCGACAATAAAAAGGGGCAGCAGACGTGTGTTCAAGGTGCATCCAGCTGTTCCAGTAAAGTTCTTCTTCTTTTCTCCAGTTCTCCTTCACTCAGCTCACTGCCTGACGTATCCCAGCCACCCTGATTACGACACAGAAAACACAAAGACTCAGAAATGTGATTAAATATGAGAGATGTGTCAAAAATGTCAACAAGAAACCCCCAAAAGTCTAATTGCAGCAGCTACAGTTAAAGTACTTAAACCAAATTTGGTATAAAACATACTTTTCACACAAATCTCCATCAACTACAACATCCATGTAACCTTAAAAAACAGCCATTAAAACATCAGTTTGCTGGGGTGGAAAAAAAAGGTAATTAAGATGAACAACCTCCTCTTTGGCTGCTTTCCTTTTAGGAGACTTCTGTTTGGAGTCGGAGCGAGATTTCCCCCGAGACTTGTCGTTCTCTTTATCTTTCTCTAGGTCCTTTTCACGCTTTCCATCACGCTCTCTTCCTTTCTTCTCGTTGTCAGTGTCCGGCGATGCCTGGTCATCATAATCACGATCAGTACACATACGGAAATAGTTCACGTATATTCATGTTATATTTACTTTACGCCCTCCTGTGTACTTACAGACTTGTGGCGTCTCTTCTTTCCCTTCTTCTTGTGCTTCTTGGATTTCTTATAGCTTCTCTCTGGTTTCAGGCAGAAAATGTCAGTAAATGTCAACAGAACTGCGTTTCTTCTGTCCAATGATAAGCAGATTCACTACCAGCCACTCACCAGATTCTCCGCTGGAGGAGCGTTCAGAAGGAGATTTGGACTGCGATCTCTTTTTCTTCTTGTGGTATTCCTCATCTTCAGACTCTGAGCCCTGTGGAAACATTTAAGTGAAGAGATTCAACAAATAACAGCGTGACAGGGGATGTTCTTGTAGATTTTTGATTGCTGAATTGTTTGTACGACAGCTTATTTTCTTTTCTAAGCACAGAAAAGACGGACTGCACAGAGTTCGGCTACTGACCGATCGAGAGCGGGATCGTTTCCTGTGGTGCTTCTTGGACTTCTTTGAGTGCTTCTTCGTCTTGGAGTGGTGATGTTGGCATTCATGCTGTGAAAATAACAGATACCATGTTAAAGATCAGGACGAATACATTAAGACCATTGCCGCTGTCATGATATACAATTACCTCCAAGACGTGCATGAAGTCTTTGAATATCCGTTTCCTCTCTGACTCCAGGGTCACATCTTCAAAGGCGGACTCTTTTAAGAATCTCTCTCTGACCTGAAATAGTAAAACGTCAGTCAGTACAAAGCACCGAGTACACTGACTAGAATCAACACTGACAAGTCAACCTACTCATTACTTTTAGGAACTGATAAATTATTAACTCAATAGAAGGGGCAGAGGGAAATCAATCGAAACCACTGGTTTAGTATCTGAGTAAAGGACGTACTCCCTCCCATGTAGTCTCTGGCTCCAGCGGCGGCGTGGCCTGCTTCAGCATATTCTTGAAGGCTGCTTCTTTCCTTTTCATCTTCCTCGCCTCCTCCTTCTCTCGCTCTCTCTCTCTGGCTTCAGCCTTCTCCAGTAACTATACACAAAGAGGTTAGTGAGTGAGTTAAACTAATAAATAAAAACAATTAATATATGAATACTAATAATGCTCAAAACCACTTATCACTTCCTGAGCTCTGTGACACCAGAGAACATTAATATACATATATAATAAGCATTAACGTGCTGCATGACCAGTTGGCTGATGATGACAGGTGTTCTTACACTGTTGAAGGCCAGCTTTATGTTTCCTGCATCCAGTGTGGTGGCTCTCTTATCTGAGCTGATGACTGATCCAAAGTCGTCAAAGCTGGTGTTCACTTCAACCAGGAAGCCTTTATCCTGAGGAAGGACGTATAAGGAAAGAAAGGAAAGATTAACAGGTTGTATGATATAACTTAAAAAATATACATATATCAAAACAAACCTCCATGATACCATGTTCCTACATTTAGATAATAGACCATCTCACCTTAAGAATATCTTTAATGATCCTCTTTTCATCATGGTAGCGGGCTTTTAGGTCCTCCACATAGAATTTGAACAGATCGAGGGGAGTGGAACCTGCAGAATACACCACATAAAATTAAAAAAAGTTTCAATTATGTTACACAAAATAACGTAATATTAATAAAGGTGTTTGGCTCCCATGAGCCACAAGAACAGCTGTTTTTGCTCCTCGCCATAGACTTTATGTCTGTGCAACGCAATTCTTCCAAAGGAAACTCTCTCATTTTTTGTTTTGATGGTGGTGGTGGGGTTTGGTGTAACACACTGCTCCAAAATTATATTTACATTATGCGTATATATACGATTTTCCATAATAAAACCATATTATTCCTTATAGCACTATCCAACATGGTGATGACCTCAACATGGATACAAAAAAAAAAATAAAAATAAGCTAAAGGACATAAAAACAGAAAAAAACAGCGCTGTGTGTGTTGAACGTTGGGAAGAAAATAAAAAAACATAAAAACAAAATCTAAAATGAATGGGGGGAGAAAATCTTCATCAATAGTGCACAAATGTAGTTCATACAGTATTTACAGGTGGAGCTGTGTATGTTTTATTTCTGTGTTCATGTCATGTGCTGTTGTCTGCATCCACGTGCTTCAGAGCATTAAGGTCATGCGAGCTGTGTGTAGCCGCGTGTGCAGTGGCGTGTTGTCCTACCCGGCTGGCCCAGCATGTTGGCAAAGCGGATGTCTGAGCTCAGGGTCGGGTACATCTCCATCCAGGCAGACATGGAGTGAAGCTGACCGTGGTCGTGGAGCTCATCCAGGAATTTCTGAGAGAAAACAACAAAATATGAATTATTCACAATAGCCACTGCTGTTGTCTCATGTTTATACGAACATTTGTGCTTTTTCTAACTTGGATTAAGATTATTATCAAACTGTTCTCAACAGAAATAGAAAATACAAGCAGCTGCTATAATAGAGTGAAGCCAGTAAAACCCACTGCAACACATGAAAAACATTTAAGACATCAAGTCAGCTTTTCTTTACCTGACATGTTGTATGCTTATAAGTATTTTAAGACATGTTTTGCCCTCCTATTCCCTCTCACCTGGAAGGCCTCTCTGTTTTTGCGTTGTCGTCTCCTCTCCCTGAGAAGAGTCTTCTGTTTCTCCTCTTCCTCCTCCTTCTCCAGTGCCCGGATGTGCTCCTCAAAACAAATGAGGGCATCCTCTTTGTCCATATCTGTCAGCAAATAACAACACTATGAAATGGGGGAAAACAAAGTTCCTCCTCTCTTTTAAAACATTAACAGCTCTGTTTCCAACCGCAGTAGATGAAAAAACATGAATTTCTGTTCTCATACTCTGTAGCTCCTCGTCCTCTGCAAAGGTGGGGTTGTCTAGCAGGTACTGCTGGGCCTCTGACCAGGTGGTGCGGTAGGTGACGTTGGCCATGTTGTCCAGAATGTTCTTCAGAGCTTCCCAGTTCCTCTTCCTCAGCTGCTTGGCTTGTTCCTGGAAACAGTGTGTAGAAGAGGAGAGGAACAAATGTTTACAAAGCTCCCATCCCCAGACTACATCATCCATGATATTGGCAGATAAGGACTGAAATACAAATATTGCATCATTTTGATAAACATGCTGTTCATAGACTAAAAGAGTGTTGACTGAAATGTACAACAAAGCTTTACCTTCTCTTTCTTTGCTAGGTAGAACAGTACATCTTCATAGATCTCCAGCCTGTCCCTCTCTGGAACGCAGCTCCACACCTCCTGCTCACTAAACATCTGTTCTGCTTTCCTGGTTTTTGCGAGTAAACACACAAAACACACGGAGAGTAATTTAGGATTTTTTTTTTTTTTTACACAATAACCCACATGAGGGCAGCATTTCACAGGCTAAATTTATGTTTAACACATTGATTCTTAATGCAGGTCATCAGATGCACAGTCATGTAGTTACACAAAACTCACAAATTTTTAAAAAGAAATTACAGTTTAAATTCAGCCGTTCATGATGTGCACTTGTCATGAAAACATCTAATTTCCATGACCGCTGTTCCAAACTTGATGCAGCTCCACAGAGCCAGAGGCTGACGAAATGAAATAAGGTATTAAATGTAAGGACACACACACACACACACACACAGTCATAACCCTGCTATCACTCTCCAACTGCCTGATGTGAACCATCCCAGATTACAGCCTCAGTGACAGCTGAACTCTGAAACTGGCTGGTTGTCAAGGTCACCAGTCGATCTGTCCGTCCCCTCTGCCCGTCATGATGACTTTCACCCAAACACCCAACCACAGAGTGCTATTGAAATGGATGTCACGCGGCATCAGGGATCAAAATGGAAACATTTTGACTGTTATCTGCCCAATTTCCAATCCCTAACTAACTCCTCACTACATATGTATACACATTTAGTAAAAAAAAGAAATTAATGTAACTTCTAGCATCTCTGTCACATTGATGTCAGTGAGAAATTCAATCAAAATGGTGACAAAGAATAAAACAGAAGACTAAGTTTGTTCATTTGCTGTGTTCTCAACATTAGTGTGATGAGCACAAACAGGTCAGAGCAGTTTAATGGGAAGTCAACTGTGTTGTAACACCACAATGGCGTGCACAAGCCATAGATGACCTTTAACTGATCCCATCTGCATAATTATATTGACAATTCAGGGAACCACAAATCAATGCAGGGGGGGAAAAAAAACACATTTAATGTGAGATCACTGCAGCACTTACTTGTATCTGGTGGTAGATGTCATCTTCTCATGGTTCTCCAAGAACCTCTGAAAGGTTTCTTTGGACTCCTTGTATTTAATTCTGGCCTCCTCCTTTTCTTCTTTCTCTGTTTGGACTTTGTAGGCATTGAACGCCTGCTTCTTCTCACTCAACTTGGGGAGTGCACTTTGTTGACAAAGAAAAGTGAGAATCTGAGGTCAAAGATCTGATGTTTTCTCACTTGCCATTGTAAATAGGATAAAATGATCCCAGGAGAATATCGTACCTGTAGCGAGGATCGTTGATGATCATTTTCATGGCCTGTTCCCAAGAGGAGTTTGAGGACACACCCTGAAATACAGAAAAGAATGAAAGTCAGGATAGCTTGTACTGGCAAAGTGAAGTTAAATTTAAAAGATATACAAACAACAGATGAAAGAAAAAGGGTAGTTTTATTGTACTTTTTTTTTTTAGAAAAGCAGGAGGAACAATGAGCTGTGCTGCTTTGGCTCCTAGAAGTCAAGTCAACACATTTTCTTAATTAGTAATAGATGCTGGGTTAAGAGGTGTGGAGTGGCAATAATTCAAAGAAGTGCCACTGAGGACTTATGTAAGTACCCTTTCTGCCACTTGCCTCTCTCAGGGAGTGACTCCTTCATTCATTATGAACTGATTCCAACACGTGCCTCTGTCTTGTCAGTTGTCACAGTTATTCTAACTCACTGAAGCATGCCACTTTCTCTCACTGTCTTAATCCCAGCCAGCCCCCGTGCCTTTGATCCAATAAAGCTAATCATAAAGACAGAGCCATTAAGATCTTGCAGGAAATGGCAAGCAATCTCAGAGGAGAGCTTTGCGCACAAAATTAAAAGAGCCTAAATATAGCAGCAGTCAAGGTGGGTGGTGCTGTGGCCGCCTTGCAACCAAACACACAACACATCCTCGGCAACAGGAGGTGAAGCTTGACAATGGTGCTAAGACCTCCCAGGGTCTCATGGGGAGGGACAGGGATTAGATCTGGATCAAAATGCAAAGGATGCGCTGGTAAACACACCTGGTATTAACCTTAAAAACAGATCACATGCTGTATATATATATATCATGGTGCACAACAGACAGGATTTACATCCTCTGACATTAAGTGTCAGCGAATTAAAATAATATTTTTAAGTCACTTTGATGGTCTTGTTTTGACTGTTGGTGTTTATGCAGAAATTATGAAAACAAACAGACAAACCGACAGTGTCTGTTCTGATTTCAAACCCACATTTGTTGATCCAGGAAGCAGCAGCAGCCTCATTTAACAACATGATAAAATGGAAAACTCACTGTAAAGCACCACTTATTGATCATCTTAACATAACATTGTTTATCTTGATTTTATTGACAAACATTTGGTATGTGTAGTGGCATTTTCAAATCAACAAGCACACAACAGATGGCAAACTACAGCCACCTTGATGCTCCTTTGGCACTATGAATAGAGCTCAACTGCAAGAGAAGCACTCAAGCTCTTCATAGCTGTAAAGTGCACCACAATGTCTTGTTAGGGACTGACAAACAATTGATTTACTACAAGTATCAGTCACAACAAAAATAATTTTAACCAAGACAAGTACACTGATACAAACAGTCAGTTTTTGTATTTGACCTGGTTCGTGTCAGGTAACATGAACATGCACTACAAGGCCTAGAGGGACTCTGCAGCCTCTCTACTCTCCTACAGTGTGTAGCCTCTACATCACCTACATGTTAAACCCATCTTGACAGCATGACCACAGACTCACTTTCTCCTTCAGCAGCTCTTTGAAGGCTTGCTTGGCCTCCTCTTTCGTGTTCCATTTGTAAGTCTTCTTCTGAAGTTCTGGCCGCTCTTCCTTTGCAACTTCAATACTGAGGGCAAAGGAAGGTCTTATTGGATTAACTCATCTATGTTTGGATGAAGGTATTTAGCATGTTTCACTCACAAACACACAAAAAAAAGGCTTCCTCCTAGATTAAGTTGAGAAGTGTCATTGTGCTGCCTTGTTGTCACTATGATCCCATGGTTTGGGGTTTAATGTATACAGTGTTTATCTGACGACTGGAGCCAGTACCCGCCTCTGCATCAGACATAATTGTTTACCTGGCTGTAGCCTCTGCGGTGACTGAGCTCTCCGAGGAAGCCACAGGTGCATCTGTGGTCTCAGCTGTGTGATGCACGGCCGCCTGGGACAGGTGTTCCTCTGAGACCGCTGTTGCAGTTTCTGCCTCCATTACGGTCGCCATAGTGGCTGTATTATCTGCTTGCAAGACAGGAGCTGTGGTGGAGCTGGGAGCCGCTGCCTCTGCCGTTCTGAAATCATGCCATGACAGTACAGCTACATCACATGATCATAAGAATACCTGCGCTACAATATAATTGATAAAGGGTCACTCCATGAAAATTACTTACATCAGTCATAATAATAAAATGAAATAAAAAAGGTTTTTGACCATGGACAAAGACATAATTTCTTAATAACCACTACATTTGTTGTTTGTAATACACAGATGCAGCAGAGGAAAGTAACTGAAGGCAAACAGGAAGCTCTTACCCATTCTCCTCTGCTTTGATCATGGCTGAAATAGACAAAAGGAGACAGCTGTTAGGATACTTGTTTTCATTTCAAAGCACAGTGCAGATAAGAACAAAGCAGAGAGATAAATGTACTGAAGAAGCAACCACGTGTTCTTGTATTTGTGCTTCCTGTGCTTGTACATCAATGATGTCCAAAGCCCCCTAATGCATGGCGTTATTCATCAAAGAAGCCAGCGGTCTGCCATTTATCATGCTGTTAAAGGCTCATCCATGAAGCGCAACATTGCTCGGTGAGGAACATGACTTCTCATAACAGGTTTGACATCATCAGACAGCAGCTCTTTACCTTCCAGATCCTCCAGCTCTTTGGGTTTGGTCCATCTGGACTCCTTCGTCTGAGAGTTGTAATAATAAGGCTTCCCTGTGTCTGACTTGTACTCTTTCCAAGGACATTTAGACAACATTTGCTGGACAGGAACAGCAGAGGGGAAAGATGTTAGGATCCATATGAAAGTTGTTCATCTATTTCATCAAGTATGTGAACAAATCTAATTGTATTTAGTATGTCATATTGACTGAAGATGAAAATCAGTAAATCTTGGCTGAAACAGGTACATTTACAATTTAATTAAAGTTGATTCACATGCAATGTGCCAAATAAATATATAAATTAAAACAATGCTGAAAAGTATATCTATTAAGTATGTGAATATGTAATCAAGTAAATAGATAGATAAGTACATTTCACATTATAATTATTATGTAAGAGATAAAGAATTGTACTTCTGCAGGAGATTTGAGTTCTTCTGGTTTCTCCCATGTGGACTGCTTGGTCTCTGTGTTGTAATAATAGGTCTTCCCATCCAGTGATTTGTGTTCGGTCCACAGGGACTTCTAAGGTGGAAAAAAACAACACATAGGTGATCTCTCTCAGAATGAAGACGAGACCACAAGTCTACAACCATGGTAGCATCTCTGTAGCGGTGCTTTGAGCTAAATGCAAATGTCAACATGGTAACATGCTCACAACTACAATGCCAGCATATTGATGTTTAGATGGTATGTTTTGACATTAATTTTGCAGGTATTTAGTCATAAACCAAAGCAATGGACAGATTTTGAACAGATCATATTATTACAATTCATATTCTGGGGATTATGAATAACAAATTTCACCCCAATCCACTCAATAGTTGTTAAGATTTTTCACTCTGAACTACTAATGTCAACCTCAAGGTGACGCTAGAGGAAAAGTCAGGGGATCATTAAAGTCTGTAGGATTCATCCTCTGGGGATCATGAATGTCTTTTCATGCCAATCCATTTAAGAGTTTTTAAGTTACTTCAGTCTAGACCAAAGTGGTGAACTGACCGACAGACACTGCCATCCCTACAGCCATGCTACTAGTGTGGCTACAGAGCAAGCAACCGCTTAACTTTTGTTCTATTTTAAATGCTTTTTCAGTTCTTTGTTGATATCAAGTCTTTTAATATACAACTCTCACATGTGTACAAACCTTCTTTGGCTGTTCTTCCTGTGGAGATCCATTCGTGGCACTCTGTAGGACAAAGGAATAAATGAAAGGTTGACAGACAGCAGTTGCTGGAAAAACAGAAAGCAAAATGCTGGAGCTAATGATCAGAACTGTGTCAAAAACTTGCAGTTACTGCATATAAAATAATAATGTTACACTTACAGTTGTTCCAGGTGCAGCAGCTGTGAAGATAAAAACACACGTTTGATCAGATACTTCTAATTAATGAACACAAGATATGTAAGATGATTTGTAAATGACAGGTTAAGGATCTTACCTGTGGACTCAACACCAGGCTGTTAAAAAGAAGATTGTATTAGTTAATTAATTTTTCCCCCAAAAAAAAACACTCACAAATTTGAAAGTTTACATCAGCATCTCTGTCTCTGAATAATGAAGTCAACTGGAAGTCATCATTCGCAATACAAAGCAACTGACAAAGCTTTCCTAATTAGTACAAAACTCCACACCCTCAAGATGCAAAATTATACTTGTGTTGATTAAGTGGATGTCTTATGATCTCTAAAGCTGTCTGGATGTTGCCACGGTAAATATATCACATTGCTCATTTGAATAACTTGTCTAATACTTTTATTACATTCATAGTGATTCACTGCTGAACCGAAGCCAAAACAAAAAAAGCAACAACAAGGGACACTGAAAGCAGGTGTTAATTTTCATTTTAATTAGACAATTAATTTAATGATATTTTTCAGCTGCTTCACCTAATCTGTGGTTAATAATACACTCTAAATATATATATATTTTTAGAATCACTTTATATCCAACAGAAGTGTTACTTGGCTGTGCAATTCCTCCATTAAGTGTTTCACAGTTGGGAATGTATTTTTAAGAAGTGTGAAACAAGAGCCCTGATGAAAAAGAAGTGAGGAGAGTTACCGGTCCCGTTGGTTGTACAGCCGCAGCTGGCATGCGAGGGGGCATCATCATCCCTGGCATCATAGGTGGCATCATGCCTGGCATCTAATAAAAGAAGCATCATGAAATATTCATCTGGCATTTCCATACCACCCAGTGAAAGCTTAAGTATCAAGACGCGGTGTGAGACGGGGTGTTGGCGTCTGTGTGGAAGGCTGCTTGCGACTAAAGGGGTAGAAGGTGAGACTGACACTGAGTCTGCTGTGCTCATTTAATAGTGTGATGCCACAGCTTGCAATCTGTGAAGCAGCAGCACACCAAACTATGTCCCTTCAGCACCTTTTCAGACTTGTATTGCTGGCACCTTGATCAAACACTCTCCAATATCACACTTATTTATATGGATGACAAGCTCACATATGCTCGTTAAATTAAACCAAAGTTTTGCTTTAAAAAAATATATGCACAAATAAATAAATAAATACATGAATAAATAAAACTAGAGTGTGACCACCTCAACAGTGTTTAGTCAACTGTGTTACATGAAACACTGGCAAACAACCTCCTCTCTAGAGCTGCAATAATTAAGTGATTAGTTGATAAACAGGAAAATCAATTAGCAACTGCTTTGATAATCAATTAAATGTTTTAGTTCATTTTTTTAAGTCAAGATGCCAAACACCTGCTGGTTCCAGCTTCTCAAATACAATGATTTGCTGCTTTTCTGTTTTATATCATTGTAAACTGAACATCTTTGGGTTTTAGGCTGTTGGTCAGAAAAAAAAAAGTATTTTTCAATATTATTTTTTAAACGATTAATCGCAAAAATAATCAGCAGAATAATCGATAATGAAAAAAATTGTTAGTTGCAGCCTTACTTTGCTCAACTGAACTTTTTCACGTTAACTTCTGTGGTGAAGAGCTGAACAAATCAGGGAAGTAAAAAAATAACTTTTCTAACGACCAACACATGACGGAGTTGAAGGAAAATTTCAGCTCTATCAGTTATGAGTTTGTATTCACCAAAGTAATTTCTGAGATCTCAGAGCCATCACATCGCTAAAATTAGGTCCAACAGGGCGAGATCTGCAAGCAGTCCGGCTCAGACAGGTTGGAAACAAGCCAACAGTTTTGCTAGATTAGCTGGAACTTTAGTAGAGATAAAACTTAAAGTGTAAGTACTGGTAGTGATGCTGATCATCCCTCATTGTATAGGAAAAACCTGTTTGATTGTTGGACCACTCATGTTTCTTGTCCCATCTGACCTATTTAAAAATAGGTCAGATGGGTTTGACATTTTGAGATGTCAGCCATTACTTTAGTGAACACGATGTTATCATAACTAATAGAACCAAGAGCTATAAAAACAAAATCCAAGATGTAAAATATACTAGTTTAACAATTTGATATTTCCTAACTGACACTTAATTTTTCAGTGCTATAAAGCTGCATTCAGGCTGAAGACAGCACTGTGTTAAAACAATGCAAGGGGCTCCGTTGGTGGGGGCGTGTTTTTTAAGGTACTGTTGAGATGATGACATATGATCCAGGAAGTCCAGTTAGAGCTACAGCTAGGCTAGCATTTTATAACTCTGCAAAGTTATGATGCCGGCAACTATTTTATCTTTCTTCACAACGATTTCGAGGAAAACAGCAGAAACATGCTGTGCACGTTACAAAGTAACCCACCAGGAATGTGATTTTATGTGATTTTTGCCAACCCTGCATTGAAATACATTAGCACCCCTCCTGCATCAACACACTGCACACATTCAAATGAGTTTTTTCACGCAGAGCTGAAGTTGGCTGTGTCATACAAACATCTATATCTTCTTTCAATATTCTGCTTATAACCATCCTACCTATAATAGTTCAAAAGCCAATCAACAAAACAGTCCATGGAGAACTCCAGAGCAGCACCAAATGTCTTTCATTTGGCAATATCCAATCTAACTTTTCCATCCATCTGTTTTTGGATGAGTGAAAGTCTTTATTTGAATCAGACAGAGAGGAGCAGCCAAAACACGAGCCACAAAGGCACCAACAAGCCCAAAAAATACAAAGGGACCCACAAGCATCTTACGGGGCTCACCTGTCCCATTGGAGGTGCCCCCATTGGCGGCATTATACCAGGGGGAATTATACCAGGGGGCATCGGAGTCATACTGGGAGGTCGCTGTCCCATAGGAGGCATTCCAATGGGAGGGAAATGAGGCGGTATTCCTGGTGGCCCCATCTAGACAAAGGAATAAAGAGGGAAAAAGAAAGACACACTTGATTAGATGAGGTACTAATAAACCTTTAATATTTACCACTCTTAGTTAAGCCCTGTACTACTGAGTGGAAACAAAAGGTGAAGAGCTATTTGACACAAACATTTCTGTCACTGACTTACAAAGGGGGGAGGCATCCCTGAGGGCGGTACACCTGGATAAGGTGGCGCTTGGCTCGGGCCATTATTAGCCTCCGATGAAGACTGTCATGAATAAGAAACACCACAAAATGTTAGTTAACTCATAAGAGCCAGTGGTGTAATGGGTATTTAGCAGCATGCTTGATTCAATAAAACCACCACTGTGGTTTCTACAAATATGTCTGTAAGTTTTCTAAATATTGTTGTATTTGATTTTCTCACTAAAAATTAGTCAGTACTGTAGTTAGACCAAAAGATGTGCAATCAGTGCAATCAAAGGAGAACATGTTTAATATCATCCCATCCTATTTCTAAACTATAAGAAACAACACTCAGTATAACGCAATAAGTTTCAAAAGCACCACAAACTACAGGTTACAAAACTTCTCTAAAACAGCTTCAACGAAAAACTGATCATTTATAACCATCATGAAGAATTGATATGGATTATACTGCATTAGTTTTAGCTTGGTGCACCATTTATTTTCATTATCAATTAATCTGTCAATTATTTTCTCAATTAATTAGTTGTTTGGTCCTGAAAAATGTCAGAAAGTGGTGAAAAATGTTGATCACTGTTTCTCAAAGCAAAACAAATGTCTTGTTTTGTCCACAACCTAAAGATGTTCAGTTTACTGTCATAGAAGATCAAAGAACCCAGAAAATATATTCATATTTGAGAAGATGGACTCGGAAAATGTTTACTTTTTTCTTGAAATATGACTCAAAACGATTATCAAAATTGTTGGCGGTTAATTTAATAGCTGGCAACTAATTGATTATTTGACTAATCGTTGCAGCTCTACAGTCAAGGCCTAAAATACATGTTTTATCCTGACAAATGTTTGGCAGTTTTTCTTTTAAAATGACTATAAGATGAATCGATTATCGAAACAGTTGGCATTCAACTAGTTGTAAACAAGTCCTACAGAAACAGTTTAATTTAATTTTAGCTAACATTAATGATTCCTGGCGGTTTATGGGATTTCATATGTAGCTAATGAATGGACTGACCAGACAACTGAAACGTTGACTTAGCTAATTAGCTCATACTTTATTAATCAAAACAAATGCCCTCACAATCACAGAGTTTAGGAAAGGTTCAATCAAATGTTAGCTAATATCTGTGTCTGCCAAGTTCACGAATAGAGGTTCACGTTTAACAATTAACGCGAAGCTACGTTACGTTACAGTGGCTCGTCTTTGACCGTTTTAAATAGCGTTAACACTCACTGAACTGAAACACAGGCGATATTTAAACTCTTATCATTGCACCTGAGTAATGCTAACCTGGGTGACTGCCACAGTGTGAATGTTGCTGGTAATGAGCAACTACAGACACCGTCTAAACTCTGGTAAAGAATAATAGTATAAAGCTAAGGAGAGACTTTCACTTGCTATTCTGTTAGCTCAATATTTCCCAGCCTAGGGTTTCCATTTAAAACAAGAATTTTCCGATGTTCAACCTAATCACAGGTAACTGGCTGTCAGCGGTGTCTAACCACTTTTAGAAATAAATAATAATAATAAAAAAAAGGTATTTCCGTTCCAGGACTTAGTCAAAGAAGGAGTGTGCCGCTAACTTAGCACGGCGCTAACACGACATGCTAACCCGTGCTGTTCTAGGACGTAGAACATTAATTTAACGTTATGGGGTCAAAGAGTCAGTAATTAACAACACAGTTAATATTTACATGTAAACTATATACAGTTCTGCCTTTTCTTTAACGATAAATACATGCAAATGTCCTTTTGAATGGATGTACTCACCATGTTGACTAGAACCTCGGAGACACTTGAACACCTCGCAACAACGAGCAAGACGATTGGTTGAACTCCGTCCAATGTAGAGAGGTCATAGGTTAAGATTCCGCGGCGTCATTCTGCGTCAGGAAAGCGCAATAAAAGAGACGCACAGTTTACTCTACAAGCACAACTTCACTCCTCACAGGTTTGTGATCTGGTTATATTTTGTATTTTCATGTTTGGAAATTGTATTTTCTTCTCTCTTAAAGATATTTTAAAGATATTTATGATTATATTTTTGTGGCAAGATTATACAACTTTCTTTAATTTCAGTGGTAGGTGGGTTTTTAGAAGCCCCTTAGAGGTTTTTTCATCCCACCTGTGCATCTTTTGTTATTGTATATTTTTTCTCTTTTGTCTTATCTTATTATATGCACAAATAAAGAACTAAAAAGATATATTTTGTATAAAAATTAATCTATTTTTTTCCAATAGTGGTTTGTTTAGAAATAATATTTTAATGTTAAGACAACAACTCTATAATTATGATGACTTTATTCAACACTATGGAATCCCTGTTTCATCAAAGGAAAGGCATGCAAGTGAAATAACTTATCCGATTCATCTGTTTATGTACATGTTTTTGATTTTATTTCATCCTTGCTTTGGCAATGTAAAGACCTGTTTCCCATGCCATAGTAAAGCCCCTTTGAATTGAATTGAATTGTATATCACACTACCATATGTGACCTCACACTGGAATCTCTTTGTGCATAACATGACATGGAAACTCCTGCCTAATCAGTATCTGATAACTAACAAAAGAAGGGATATTGATATCAGCTGTACATTTTGTTGTAGCTCCCCTGAGACTGCTGGACACTTATTTTAGCCCTTTTGTCAGACTTTTTTGGAATAATATGTATCTTGTATCATGTCTATCTATGAACAGCCATATTGATGAACATTTTATATTATTTTGGAAACATGTACTGTTTGGAATATTAGAGGATCGATAGAAAGAAGATTTAGATGTCTCTAAATTGAATTACCAGCTATATATTTCAAATCTTTTAAGTGTACTGGTTAAATTTCATGGTTCAATTGGTTTTGACAAAGGAGGTCAAACAGCACATTAATTCAATATGATTTTCCTCCAATCCAAAGGCTGTAAAAACTATGAAAACCTGTTTTTTTATTTAAAATCTTTATATGAACTGTAACTCTTCCTAGCTCAGAGTTTGTTTGATTATGTTTTTTTTTCATTTCTTTCTTTTAAAAATGTTCTTAAAAAAATTATGGTTTTAATTGACATTCTTAGGTTAGATAATACTATCCTCATCCTGCAGTTCCTCACTCACGACAGAATTCTTGCCAAATAGGTTCGTCTGTGACACTCTTACAATGAATGACATTTTCTTCTGTTTTCTTTTTTTTTTGGATGTTATAACAGATGCCTATTTCAGAATCTGGAGTAGCTGGTGTTCAGACACAGCAAAATTACCTTGGTCTATAGAGGATCATTGGAGAGCTGGCTGTGATTTCCCAATTACTGGCTTCTGTGACAGAGCTCTCCTGGCTGTATGTGGCTGGAACGAGTCCCAATGATGGTAGAAAATTAGAAAGTCAGCCTGCACGCTTTTTTCCTCTTGAAGTGCCATTCACATGGCTATGGTCCTCATTCTTTCCCTGTTGCTCTTGTTTTTACATTCTGGTCACATATTTTTCACACAAAACAAGGTTAAGCAGTAGCTCACCCATTATAAGAGTTATTCAAACAGAAAATGAGTGTGATGGCCTCATGAACACATTGATTTTCATTTATTGCTGTTCCTGTTCTGTAGTGATGCTGTGAATAGCGTCTTAAACGTTTTGAATATTCAGGCTATGTTTGCCAGATGTTTTTCAAAATGGAGCATGTATGTGACGTGCAGCTTATGCTGGTCAGCGCTGTTGTTTACTGTGAAGTTCTCCCTGGGATTTAAAGCGCTACTGGAGTGTGAAGCATGCAACGAAGAGTTGGGAAACAGATGAGCCCACACTCGAGGTAGACTGCAATAAACTCTGATGCATTTACTGACAAGTGCAAGAGAATTCCCTATCCATTCTCTTAATAAGCCAAATAGACAGCAAGGCGACAGTGAGGAGCAGTGATGGATTGAACTTCAGTCTAATGATGGGAGTCAGTCAACCACAGTGCATCACTTGTCTTCAGGAAAACAAACCAACAGATATCCACTCATAAATCAACATTATTGCATAGCTATAAATGTTCATGAATTATATTCTTGGAAGATTATTTAAAATAATATCAGATTTGGGCCGACTAGAGCGAAGTAGTTAGAGAAACTTTGCCTCAACCAGGTGCTCCTGGCAAGTGTAATATTAAGCCGTTTAAGCCTTTAATCTTCTTCTTTTGAGTCACAAACTGTTTTCACGTATTAGTTTTATACTAGAAAATTCAGCTAAAAAGATTTTTTATTATTTACATGATAGATATGGATATGGATATAGATGTGAACTTTGTGAAATATGTGATATCAGGAATACTTAGGAGGAACAAATAGCATTTCATGATGTAAATTATTACTGTTCAGATCAACAATAACATATTTATATAAATAATTACATTTTAACCAGTTAAACCAATTAAAATTCTACATCCAGTTACAATAAATGAAAATGTAGGAATTATCATTAGTTTAAATTTTAGCTCTGACATGAGCATCTGGCATTCTAAGATAATCCAGATGTGCATTTCAACTATAGTTGAAAATGAAATGTAAGCAACTGTAATTAAAAGTTTGATATAAAAATTAATTTTAACTGTAAATATGTGATATAATGAAACAATTGGTAACAGTTTACTTAATGTTCCCCTATTTAGCATTTACAACCTGTACATTAACAGTTAATAAATGGTTTATGAGACACTAAATTGTAGTTGTAAGCAGATATAAGTGTTTATTAATGTATTTGTCAACAACTACAGAATAACTCCTCCTGTGGGCACCCATAAGTGGGGGCTGGTGTATAAACAGATAATTAATGACAATACATAATAAAAAATAAGTCTTCATAGAAGAAGTATATTATATGAATATAATTGCTAACAATACTGTACATCAATAAACACTCTTAAAAGTCATTTTGGTTGCTTATAACAACATTATAGTGTGTTATAGACTATTTATCAAATGTTTATATGCTGCTTGTAAATGTTAAATAGGGAAACTTAAAATAAAGTGTTACTAAAAGGGTAAAAGCTAAAACTGCTTGCCATAGTGTTTCTACCAGCAGGGTGCAGTTCTGTAGCTAACACCATGTCCAGACTTCACTGCCAAGTATAAGTGAAAAAAGATTTTCTGACATCAATAAAAGGTGTCTTAAACAAATCAAATATCACTCTTGAATAAGTCTTTGGGTTCAGACTTCTTGTTGATCTCCCCACCATCTGTTATTTATTCTTCATTTGTTTAGATTTTGATCATTTTGATAATTTTGATCAGATGCTTAAACCATTTCTCATTAGTTTTCATTCACTGCAGCTTTATGGACAGTATCTTTATGCTTTAATGTTCTATTTCTGTATCCTAACACAGTTTACCGGTGCCTCATTGTTGTGTGTGTGATTGATTCGCTATATATGAGGTGGTCAATGTTTGCCTCTAGCAATTTTACCCAGTGAGCTTTGAGTCCAGCGTGCTGCTGACCTGCCTTACAGGCACTCTTCTCTCATCTAACAATTGGCTTCCTGTCAACCATGGTCACAGTAACTATCAACAACACACAGTATTACATTTGCTTTTCAATTTCCCCTCTAAAAATAAAGGAGGCAGAACAGCCTTGACTTAGGTTACATGAGTGTTTAGATTTTCTTCTAATATTGTGAGCTTTTACAAAATGTTTCTCTGAGACTTTTGAGGGAAAATAGTTGCAAAAGAAAAGTCTTTTTATGATTCATCAAACCTTCTTTCATGTGATGATTTCACATATTCACCTTCGTGAGTTCATTTTCTCTCACTTAAGCCTCAATCAGATGTTTAAAGTGATCAGTGATGGATTTTGTAGCACGTGAACATGTAAATGGGAGCACGATGAGGTATATTTCTGGAACAATGCACTCTATATTTCAGCATTCTCTGCCCTGAGGAGATAGTTTATCTAAACAATATGGCTGATAAGTAAACATCCTGATCATCATTTTTTTGTTAGTTTGTTTTTGTTGCTTGAGGGTAACATGTTTTGTCTAAAAGCATTTTTATCCTCTGGGTGATTATTGGCCACTGTGATCAATGAAAACATGACCTCTGAGCTCCCGCAAAAATCAAATATTATGACATTTGCTACATGCTTCATGCCACATGCAGTCTGGTTTATCTGTGACTTTAACACTGCTTCTATCAAAATCTGGGATAATAAACTTATTAAGACATTGTTAACTGCTGTAAAGCTACACTGAGCTCTGCAGAGCTGAGAAACTATTTTCGGGAGAATTCCTCACTGGGTTGCAATTATCGCGCACAAACACACAAAGCTGTTGATTACTGAGTACCAGCTATTCACAATCTCTTGTTCTGAAAGAGATGCTGATTTCATGGATATCAATCAAGTAGATCAAAGGGTCTACCATACTTCTGTCTTGCAATGCTACACACACAGACAGCATACCAGATTTTCAGGCTTTCTCGGATGAAGATGACAGAAAACCTATGATGCCAGAGAACAGCAGTAAAAGTATGAATAAGACATGCCTGCTGAATGTCATAGTAAATGTCAGACACTATACTCTGCGTCATACTCTTTTTTACACCTTAAATAAAAAATCTCTGTTGAAAAGATTTGTTGTTGAAGCAAAATGTCGACTCAGGAAGATTCCCTACCATGGACATGCATATCTCATGTCTGATAAATTTGACATAATACTCAGCACTTGTGAGCTTCTGCTGAATGTGTTCTTCTTCTGTGGTCTATGAGGACGTGTGAGCACTTTGAGAGGCTCTAGGATGCTTTGTCAGAAAATGACGAAAATGACTTGGTCAGGCTTCTGCTGACAGGTTGTCACTCAAAAAAGACAGAAGTTGTCTGTGTGTGTGTCTCTGTCTGTGTAGAAAAGATGGATAGAGAGCGTCACACACACACACACACACACACACACACACACACAGACACTTGCTCGCTCAGAGCTGAAATGACAAAATGGAAATGACACCATCAGGACTTGCATGACTGATTTGCTTCCCATGCACCTCTGATAAATATAACCAATCGGACACAAATGGTAATATACAGTCAATAAAAGACGTCTTCACTTTCAGAATTATGAAACTCTAAAGTCAGACTTGAATTAAGGCTGCAACTAACGATTATTTTCATTATCGATTAATCTGATGATTATTTTCTCGATTAATCGAATAGTTGTTTGGTCCATTTAATGTCAGAAAATGGTGAAAAGTATTGATCTCTGTATCCCAAAGTCCAAGGTGACGTCCTCAAATGTTTTGTGTTGACCACAACTCAAAGATATTCAGTTTACTAATGCTGAACAAGACTTTTTTATATGACCAAAACGTTACAATTAAACTGAATTGAATTGAACTGAAAACACACTGAAATAGCAACGGCTACGCCTATACTCTGTGAATCTGGGGTTATGCCATGGTTACATTACCTAACTAATGTTGTCACAGTGGTAGCACCGGTCACTCAAAGCAGCCACACCCTTAATTATGCATAACTTTAGGCCTTAAAAAATTTTAACGGGTGAGTTATATGAAAATTCACCCCCTGTACAGTTGACATAAACGGGGAAATTAACTATAGAGACCCAAACTGTTTTTTTGTATCAATTGCATTTGTATTGCTGTAAACATGTTTATTTCTGCTGTAAAGTTGGACATTTTAACATGATGCTGGTATTGACTCGCTTTTGGAGCCAGCCTCAAGTGGCCATTTGAGGAACTGCTTTTTCTGTTTTTGGCACTTCCACGTTGGCTTCATTTTTCAGCTCTGGAGGTTGACGCCTGGCTAAATATGAAGCTTGATCCATCAGTTTGTTAACTTAGCTTAGTTTAGTTTAGCGTAGTGTAAAGACTGGAAACAGGGAGAAACAACTAGCCTGGCTCTGTCCAAAGAAAAAAAAAATCTCCTTACCTGTGCCTTTTAATCAGCACAAACACAGTACTGATATACTTGACAGACACGCTAGTTGATTCCCTCTGCCTCCAGTCTTTATGCTAAACTATGCTAACTGTCTCTTGGCTCTAGCTTCATATTTAATGGACATATATAAGCGTGATATCTATCTTGTCATGTATGTTATAAGACATTCATTGATAGCCTACAAATGCAGCAATTCAAACCCACAAAGCCCAATGCAAATTTCGCAAAATGTTGAACTGTTCCATCTAATATTTTCTGTAATTAGTGACAGAGAAAAGGAAAATATTAGAGAGGGATAAGAAGGTCTGGTGATTTATTTCTATCCTGGCAGTGACACACATATGGCTCTTCACGTGGCAGACCTACTATTTCAGTGCATTAGCAAAAGTACAGGTTTGATTTATAGGATAATTGCATCAGACATGTCATAAAACTTGGTCATGCTTGTCTGAAATGCATTCACAACATGGTTGCAATGATTCAAATAGCAACTGTAGACACTAAGGATGTCATGCATGTAGCGTTTCTTCAATCACTCATATGGGCTATTTCTGGCGGGCCTCCATTTAGGGACGTAGCATAAAATACTGTTTCTCATTTGATGCATCAGAGGTAGGAATCAAGGTGGTGAGTGGTTTTCATTTGGGGATTGATGTCCAGCTGTTGGCACTTTCTGGCTGCTGTGTCTGTGGCCTATAATGGGAGAAAATGGCTGGGGAAAAAGGGAGGAGCAGCGGGAGCACAAAGAGGATACCAGGGGATTTATGTGAGTCTTCAAAATGGGCCTTTATGCTCCATGTCCCTCGTTTCAAATTTCCTAGAGAATATCCTGTTGCTGCAGTGTGTTCTCTGCATGATTGTCCTGGTGGTGGGTTTATCAGGACTGGAAAATAACTTGGCTTATTTGGAACAAGTGGGGTTTTATGTGAATGTAATACGGTTGCTACCATTTGAGGTTATTTTAGAAGCAACATTAAATTTTCATATGAATCTTATCAGGTCAGGCTTCTTTGGTGTTGTTCATATAAAGTTTCTTGGTAGTAGTTACCAGTGTTATGTCAGTGAAGTTCTTTTAAATGTCATATTTCTATATTTAGGATATACAAAAGAAAATTTTAAATTAAAATCAATCACTATATCAATGGGCAAAATCCACAAACTCATAATGGTCAACATTTTGATCACATAGAATACAAATACAACATAACCAAATTAGCCAAAACGATCTAGAATATAAAAAGAAATTAGTTTTCACATATTTAATTTCAATATTTACTGAATGCCCTTGTATGTGTTTAGTTTTATGTGATGTTAATGTGATGTAATGTCATATACACTCAAGAAATTATCTATATATAGCAAAGTATATTATATTGTTACATTATTGTTTGTTTCCTTGCTTGCTTGTTTGCTCCATCACAACATAAACAACATAATCAATCAGCAACATAACTGTGATTAAAGCTCATTCATTCTGTGCAGCATTTTAAATGAGTTCAGCTCCTCTGTATTTTTTATGAAAGGCGCTCAAATGTACGGATTATGCAGCCACGTATGAGAACTTTGAGCTAAGCACCAAAAGTTTATTTAAAACATGAGTGCCAGCAAGTGAGTGCAGAATTACATATGCTAGTAGTCATCAAAACTTATGCTCAAACGCAGGATGAATATTTTAGCCACAGGATTTTTTTTCAGCTTATCTCAGCGTAAGAGCAAGTGGGTTACGGTGTAATCTCTGGATCAGCTATGGCTTTTAACCACACTCACCACACTGCTCTTGCAAGATTACTTTGAAATATAAACTGCTTTCAAGAGAGTAGCCCATTTAAACCCATCTGATATTATTCCTATCTCCAAGGAACAGCACAGGACTTTCTTACCCAAAGAGAAAAATACACCGAATCGATAAGCACATTGACTTCCATTGCTGAACGTAATTGCTGTTATATCCCTCCCCACTTCACAGAACATTGTGTTCGGGACATGAATGAGCAGTCAATTAGCTATTACAGTGCTCATTTGTCTGTATGTAATATCCTGCCTGTCAATCAAACAGGGAGACGCAATACAGATAATGATACTCGTAGTAGTTTATGAATCTGAATTCACGTGGATCGTCATTGGCACGGAGGAAAAAGTACCATGATCCCAAGTATCTGTGGCCTTGATGTGGCATCTGTTTGTGAAACTGAGCGTAGTTGTTTTGAAAGACTGTCGAGATCAGGTGGGGAATCAACATCAGGTGTGGAACGGGACACAGATCCCAGAGGGGGCCTCAGTGGGCAGTGTACTGTAAAATGGGGCAGCGGTGGCAGGTTCACCACACCTTGTTGAATCCCTCAGTACTTGACGAACTGGAGATAAATACCTCCAAAAATGTTCACTCAGAGGAACCATTTGACATCTGTTATGCAAGAGGACTAATTCTGTAACACACTGGAATGCTTCTAAACATCTGGCAATACCAATTAGACATGCAAGATTGACCACTGGCCACAAGAGAACAGAACATTTTGTTGTGAAGTTTTGCTGTGAGAAGTTAACTAGATTCATTCTTTGAATATAAATAGATTTTCTGTACTGAACATATAAAAAGGGTCCTCACATCAATGGTATTTTCAGGACAGATTTTTTTAAAAATCTGCTCTTTTGGAAAGTGACACAACTTAATATGTAGATGAAACTCAGAAAGCTGCAAGACATTCGAATATTAAGATAAAATTATGTATTTGTTTTCAAATACAATGTATGTATAACAAAATAATTTCAACTCAATGGTCCACTTACCAGCTCTCTGTGATTTCAACTGCATCAAATAGGGCTGGCTCAGGTGTCATAATGTAACCTCAGAGAGTGGTCACCTGTCACATGTCTCTGTGGTGATACATCTACTTTTTTGACATTATCAAATTGTAGAAGGAGCGTTACTGTACACACAAAAATAAGTGAAAACAATGAAGAGTAATGCCTGCTTAAGGCAGTACAAACCACTTATTTATTCAAATAGACAACTTTTTAATCCCAGCTTTGATGTCTGATCAGGTTAATACCTTAAAAAATACAACTGTGCTGTCAAAACGTCTATAAAATGGCTTAAAACATTGTATCGGAGGTGTCATTGTGTAAGTGGTTTATCTTGAATGCATCAGTAAAACAGGCAGTCAACAATGATTTTTAATTGAAATGTCAGTTATATCTAGTGCTGTGCAGGTATCATAACAGCACCCTGGAAATTAATTTCCACATCACAGTTCAGTTATGTGAAAGTAAAGGAAAAGTTCAAATTTAATTTTTCGTTCATTTTATTCCTTCTATACCATTGACACTTTTTGAATTTATTCAAAGGGAGGTTTTTCTCTTTTTGCTCAGGGCTTGTCTCTCTGACATATATTGACTACTTTATTTCAAAGCCTCCCTGAGACCCATGAGACCCTCAACGAGTCAGACAGACTCATTGTCCTCCCAGATGTGGTGACTGACACAGCATTTAGATATTCAGTTAGCTGAAAGCACCTGCTCCCAATCTGTAATGAGTATGCAGAGTTTGAACCAAATGGCCAAACCCTGATAGAAACTCTGAGCCAAGGCAAGAAAAAAATAATAACCTCTTCTCTGAAGCCCAGGTGGGGTGGCTCAATTTAAAACCTTCCACCACTTTAATTCACTGACACCTTTGATATTTCATTAAATTGATGCCTTAAGCTGCTCCGGGAATGTGACGAACAGATCTCATGTCGTTTGTAGAGCACTCACTCTCTCTCTTTGCTGAGGTTTGTTTTCATAATTATTCCAACCTGCTAAGCAATTTCTCACCACATAGTGAAAGGTCATTATTATTCTGTGATAAAACTGTATCAGTAATAATGAGTTAGGTCATACATTTTCATGTTAAAATTATAATCTAGGCACAAGCTGCATATTGAATAAGGCACTTAGAGGATGTTCTTGTCCTGGCAGCATATATATCTAATGAAGGACATAAGGAATACTTACTTTAACATTAATAAATCAGTTACTTAAGGTGTGTGTGGGGTAGATTTTAGCTACAGAATGTAGAACCAGAGTTGTTAATGTAAATATTGTAATATTTTTGGAATTATTATTTGTGCATCGATTTTGATATGTACCTTTAACATCTTATGTTTGCACTTTAAGACCTGCAGTTGAATATATGCACTCACTGATGTCAACTAATATGACCTCCAAAACTTTTAGGTTTCAAGAAATAACAGTGATGTGTTTTCCTGCGATAAAAAAAAAGCTACAAACAATGTGGGGAATTTTTACAGTCCCTCAGTGCTTCATTTCAGCCAAATTGGACGCTTCTGAATGTGTCTGCATCTGGCAATCCCTGATTGTTAATTAGATATCATGTTAAACTGTCATTCTCTGTTTGCCTGACTTATTTAATTTGCTCCATCCCAAATGCTCAGTTCGCCCTTATCTCCAGGAAACAGTTGGGCTGAAGCCATCTCTCAGCCGACTCTCATTTAGGCTGGTGCAATCCTGTTGACTTCACACATGGAGCGGTCCTTTTGTGCCGTTTCTCAGAGGCTCTGATACCACAAGTCTGCCCTGTCAGGCTTCAGACAGGCATTTAATTAAAAGAACATTGCAGAGTTGTTTTTCACTGTCTCCCCTTCAGCCATATCACTCTTACTTGACTTCACTTGGTCAAGATGTATTTAAGGAGCTAACTTTTGGTATTTAATCTTAAAATGGGATTCCAAATTTATGGAAATCAATAAACCTCTAGGTATTTTTTGATTAGACACAGTAGGGTTATTAAATTTTGCTTAGTGTAGATTTGAATGGAGCCCATCAACAACAGAGGACTTCTTGTTAAATATTGTCTTCTACCTTCTGTAGTCTAATATTTAGCAGCATGAAAATGTTTAATCGTTTGGATAATAGATGCCTAATGCCTCTGTAATGACACTTCTCAATCACTGAGCACAGATAAAAGCCCTCACCTCACTCTAAAGTTGCTTGTGATTACTGATGTGAATAAAGGTAATAATACACCACAAGATTTTTTGTATATGTCAGAGATTTGTGAGCTTGCAAGGAAAAAACATTGATGTAGACTCTCATTTTATCAGATGGTATAAACTGCCAGTTTAGAGTAACAACACAATGCCTCATAACATATTCATTTACTTGGATTGAAGACATTGTTTCACTGACAGTTGACACAAGTTGGACAGCAGGCAAACTGACCTGAAAACTGAGTTATCTTGAGATTAAGTTGCTTTCCTTCCAGTTAATTATTCTTATTATTTACATAAACTGGGGATATATGTTTGTAATGCTATTTGTGAAGCCCTGATTTTGCCTTTTCAGCTTGCATGTAACTAAAACACAACATCAACATACAACCTCCCCTGTTTAGATTTCAATTGACTCTAATTTAAAGGGCTGATGTGATTTCAAAGTTGTTACAGATGATCACGCATCTCAAAAATGTGGAAAAGCTGGCTGGGATGTCAACTTCACTGTGGTGCCGAAGATAAAAACAGACATCTACAGATCTTTCACCAAGAGACCAGTATGTATCGTCTTGTAAATGCATTCTCCAGAGAAACGCTGTTATTTCATCATGAAGACAGAAAACATAAGATATGAAGCTCTTTGGCTCTTGTCTTTCAGAAACACTTCAAAACTGTTAATCTTTCTTGCAATAACATGCTATGCTAACAGGCTACGTGTAGTCTACCTGTGAAAATGTTGCACCAGAAACACCTGCTTTGTCACCAGCAGCTTCGATTTCAAAATAAAAAAACTACACAACCTCGTCATGTGCTAAAATAAACCCACTATTTCTGTGATTAAATAATATTCATCAGCACAAAGTGTAAAACAAGCTCACAACAAAATACAATTACATTCATTGCTTTTTGACAGCTATGCCAGAAGGATGGGAGGAGAATTTATTTAAGTGACTTCCTTTGAGGGTATCAACTTTTTCAGTCACAGCTTCCATCTGCCTACCCATACAGTCTACTGACTCCGAGGTTCTTAATTGCTGCCCTATTATCTCTGACAGTTACTGACTGCAGGCTCCGTAGAGTATTCTTGCAGTCTTTCAACTCGTAACATTACAGTTAGCATGGCAGACGGGGTTTCAGGAGTATTAGCGCTGGGTTTAGCCCTCTTGGCAGGGCAAGGCTCCGGGCTTTTATGAGGAAGTTCAGGTTCTGCATTGTCAAACTTGGCCTCCAAAGACTTCCTGGCATTTACAGTAACTGTGAACTGTACAGTTGCAGTCCACCTTCACAACGAGTAAGCTAACGTTGCTTTTCAAAGATTAACTAGCAGTTAGCTAACGTTAAAATATCCTCAAATGTGCAAACTGAAATGTAAATGTTATACTGAGAGAAGGTCTGATGCTGGCCTTGGAGCAGTCAAATTACTTTAATGCACCTTTTGAACTAATTCAAAGAAAGTTGTGAAACGGTGATGTTACTCAGACACCATCTTGGTTGCCCTCCTGGGACGAGATTGAAAATGTGCACCCCACAGTACAACAGAAAGAAACTACTTCTCGACAATTATTTTGTATTAATTTAACCAATAATTAGAAATAGGAAGTTGTTTTTTTTCTTTCCTCTTGGCAGATGGAAGCTGTGCTGTTTGGTGGTCATTTTTAAAACTTCTTCTCATCCTTCTTATGAAATCCCTCAGCAAGCAGTTTATTTATATATTATATATGTTTATTTTATTGTGCACTTGTTTAACATTCTATCATTATGAATATTACATATATCACAGAAATATTTTTAATTATTTTGAGTATTTTTGCCATACACTTTATAAAGTGTATGGTAAAAACTGTTAGAATAGTACAATAGAGGAGAAACAGTAAGAATTGTTATTAAGCTCTCACTCTGTTGTTTGATTTGTTTAACTCACTTATCTCATGTGCTTATAAATTATGTAAGCATGATTTATTAATAATACCATTAATAAAGCCATTGATTAATGCTTATAAACCCTTTATAATGGATGACTTGATCAGTGGTACCGAAATGAAATTTCTTTTGTTACCACTGATTATGGTGTTATTGTTTGAGTGGCAGCTGCTCCTTGTTAGAGTCACTTGTTACATCTGCAGGCCTACTCGAAGGTGCACTATACTCATTTCCATGATAAAAAGCTTTGAAGAATTTGATGCCTATTATCTCTAGACCTGAACATGGTAGTAAAGGTCAGGAGCTGGAGACATTCATTCAGTTATAAAGAACTCAAAGAGAGAGAACAGCAATTTCTTGTTCCTGCATGTGGTGCTGTGACCAGACAAAATCAAGGTTTGAGAGGCCACAGCTGAATATTTATTGTCCAGCTCTCAGATCCCATTCCAGCGTCCTGGCTACTCAAACATGAATCTCAAAGTGTCAGTTGCCTTCTGTCAAATCTGTCCGACCTGCCAGTAATCAGAACCTGCATTCAAAGGCTAATGTAACGTGACAGTTGTCAAACCATGCCGCATGTCACCGCAACATCCTTCTAGGAAAAAACAGTATACTGCGCTCACAGCTATTTATGGCATCGTCGTTCAGACATGGGAACATCTATACAACATGTCGTTCTGGACTTTGCTCAGACAATACATGGACAGAGACTTTGTTTTTTAGGTTTAATGACACATTTTCAGGTAGATTTGATATTCAGAACGCAGCTGTCATCAGAGTAGGGAAACAATGCTGGTCAAAGCTACAATCAAGTTGGTCCAGTTACGGATAGAGAAAATCACAAATCTGAAAAAACAGTGAGTTTAGAATTGATTTGTGTGTGTGTTTGCCTGTATAGTGTCTGAAATAGCCTCTGCAAAGCTGAAATCCGTAACTGTTACACTGTTTTTGTCCTTTTCTCTTTACATGTTTTAACTTAAATAATTCATTAGTTTTAAAATGCTTAATTTCATTTTTTTTAAATTCCTGTTTTATATATTTTTATGTCATTCTCAGATGTTGTGCTCTCAATAAGATCTACATTGTAAACCCTTAAAAATGCTATAAAATAATAATATTTTTTTACAAAACAAATAAAATAGACAACTTTTTTGTATTAACACACCAAACTTCCATTTCCATTTTAGCATTTGTATGTTTTCATATATACTTTTTAACAACTCTATCTAAAATGTTAACTGTCTGTCTGGTAAACAAATACAAAAACAAAGACAATATCTGCTAATAAACACATCAACAAATGAACGGACAAATAGGTTCTTTGTAACTGCTCTCCAAAAGGACCCGCATGAGCCTGTTTTAAATCCGTCACCTCCATTGCCAGGATGATGTCTTATATCAGCGCCCTCCAAAAAAGTTACAAAAATGATTTATATAACTGCTCAGCCATCTCTTTGATCAAAGCAGTATTATTTGATTTTTTTTTGGCTGCATGAGGCAGTGGAACAGCTTGTCAACACAACATTGACATACTATCACAGTATAAAGTCATTATGACAAAGATATCAGCGAAAAATTCACTAATTACACATCCCACAGAGCAACATTAGCATTCATTTGGAGTTGTGATCTAGCCATCTGATGAAAGTCCGGTATTCACTCCCCTTTTAGCCCTCATCTGGTGTGGTCCTCACCAACTCCTGAGGGGAAATATCTGGCTCTATAGCTGCTGAATGCTCCACCGCCGGCTTTGTGTGTCTGCTGTTTGGTGCTGGTAGTGTACAGTGGGTATATCAGAGCTTGTTTTGCTGAAAACAGCTGCCTGCTGCGTCTGGAAACAGCGCTGATAAGAGCAGTGAGACTGAACCAACAGTGCAGTTGATGGCCTTGAGTAGAAGATGTTTGTGATTCTTTTTGTGTTTTTCATTAATTGGAAAATTACTGTTTGATGATCATGTACGCTGTAAGTGGCGAGTTGATTTGTTGCTTATGGGACTTGGGAGTCTGCATCCTCCAAACACTGTAATGCATATTCTGTTTTTACAGTTAAACCCTGTGCTTTTTATAGAACAACATGCAACTGGCAATTTCTATATTCACCCTCATGATGTCATTTACTTGTTTTAAAGCTGCAGTTGTCCTTTTGCTCTTCTTATAGCTCTCCATCAGAGCAGGAGTATTTAGAAAATTAGATGCCACAAAATCAAGTGGGGATTATGAAGCTCACCAGTACTGAGTCACTCAAAAGCAGCGTGCACTTGTCTCATCTCTGACCTGAGCTGAGCATTTCTATTCAGCCACAATGAAACTGATTTCAGATAGTCTTTGCTTCCCATTTTTTTGCAAAGGCCAACAGAGGGTTGAGCCTCTATTATTGTCTGATGAGACAAAATAAGTCAGCTCACCAGGAAAAAATGTTCTGCTTGTTAATGGCAAAGTTAATCACTGTACCTGTTTTCTATGGCAGTCCCGCTATCACTCACATCTCTCCCTGGTCTTGTCTCCAGGGGTCTTGTTGCTATGTACATTGCTATCTACAGTCCCATCATTCTTCAGTAAACACATTATCACATTTATGGGTATTATTAGAGTTCAATTTATGTTCCTTTCAGCCTAGAGCAGTCTGTCAGGCACTGATGACAAAAACAATGCATTTATTTTGCAGGATGTGGGAGCAGCTTTAATGTTGTGGTTTTTTTGGGGGGGGGGGGGGGGGATGAGGGTGTCTGTAGCCCCTGTGAGAGATTTTTCATTTGCATTTACAAAGCCTGGTGGTAGAGCCTGGTGGCACTAAAAAAAAAAAAAAAGCTCTGCTCTGGATACAGCTGATGTGTTTTGACATTGCTGTCACCAAAATGCAGCCTGAAAGCAAGCAGAGGGACACTGAGGACCCTGGAGAGAGTGGCGCAGAGATGGAAAGAGGTAGAGAGGGGAAGATTGAAGACCACTGAAAACCAGTTGAATAGATGGACAGAGAAAGACACAGATTTTATTTTATTCACCATGAAGTTCTCATATTCTACTGCGTAAACAAGCTTGATTTCAACCCCGTCTACCTTAGAAATCCGTGCAGCTGACATATCCTGTTATTACATTTTCATCATGAAAAGAACAATTTTCTAAATGTCACCTGTAGTTTTCAAGGCTTTCATCCATCAGCAGCTGACCAGCAGAAATACACTGTGTAATGGAGACAGCCTGTCATACACTTTCTGAGTCTTTGTCATAGCCATCGCTGCTCCAGTTTGTTTGTGTGTGTGTGTGTGTGTGTGTGTGTGTGTGTGTGTGTGTGTGTGTGTGTGTGTGTGATAAAGGGTGCATGCATGTGTTGCCTGTATTGAGAGTTCTTGGAGTTCACTAACCCCTGTATACCCATTGCTTCAGGGCTGCAGAGGTGACTGCTGTCACTAAGCTGTCAGAGGGCATTAATCCTAAAAGTGCATATAGAACATCAAGCCTCACAAGAAAGTACATTTCTTACAAGTCCCCCCACAGCCGCTGTTGTGTGGTGTCATCATCTTGGGTTAGCAAAGATTAAAGGAGGTGGCAATATCGTCAGCCTATTTCATGTCACTTTCATTCTTTTCGTGCCATGACGCTCCCTATGCTTCACATCTGCTGTGTAAAAATAACTTAACATGGCATGGCACCACACTGACTGGGCTATTTTTAGCAAAAACCTTTGGAAACCAATTTGCCTGTCCAATAATCTTTCAAATACCCAGACAAAGTAATGCCCGTATCTGACATATAATGAAGAGCCCCCCCCGCCCCCAGAGGCTGCCTGTTTTGGGACATTGTGATGTGCATTGCGTGATGAAAGCAGGGTGTGTCAGAGCGCTACTTTCTCTCTCTGCCCTGGGGTCGCTCCAACAGGGACCTCAGCCTTTCGCTTGCTGTCAGCTGAGGGAGTCTATGCTGAACTGGTCTAACCTGGCAAGCTTACTGTGCTGGCTACTGATTTATAAATGCCTTGCCAATGACAGGAGGACTATTCGGTGCTGTTATCAATCTGCTGTATTGGACAGTCATTTGGTGAAACAGCGGTGTTCCTGTCTGCTCTCAGTTGTGCGCAACACGTGACAGGCTGTGGGTCACTGTTCACCGCAGTGGAAAATCTCATGGATTCATACGCATTGATTTGAATTCTGTCTCATAAATAAAAACGACTGGCATGAACGTGAGGGATGGCAACAAGGGGACAGGCTTTGATGGCAGCGTATGAACTAAAGTTTGAATCCAGCAACTAGTAATTACAACAGGCAGAGACTGAAGATTTAAACTCTTTGATTTGGTGGTTGTCAGTTGCAGAACTGTGTGTGTTCCAGCCCTTTTTAGATCAATGGGACAATTTTGTACAAAAAAAAATATTGCAGCAGTTGCATATATGAAATTTAAAAAGTGAAAATGGTGAGTATGATGTTTGGTCTGTAGCTTTATGCTCATGGCTGTTGGGTGGGGACACAATTTAATTCTCATGGTGCTCTCACAAGTGTTTTTTAAAAATTGAATTGTATTTCTTTATACTGCCAAGAGCAAATATTTTGCACCATATTTCAGTATCTTTATATTTGACCATTTTCTTGTCATAAAAAAAATATTTTAAAATTATATTATTTATTGTATTATTCAGACGTATTTCGATTTGCGACACAGAAATTAGACTGATGCATTTTTTCAAATTGGGGCAGCACTTATATAAGAGGTTGACCCACTGTACACTTAGAATGGTAGGGGAGGAGAAAATAAGGATGTAAATGAAGAAGTTAAATTCTAAAAGCACACAATTTAGCTATTAAATCATCAAAAATGTGCTAAGACAATGAAGTAGTGCATGTCTTACAGTATAAGTCGTGAACAAGGTAATAAAACTTCAGCAGCTCTGACTTTAACAGTTTTGAAAAGGACACAGACAGGACAGATGCTCCATGTCAGGCACCGAAGCAGGTCCCTTTGACAGGTAAATGTGTGATGAGAAGAGTACGGAAAGGCACCATCAGTCTGGTGAAGCCCTGAGGTGTTGTCAAGGGATATGATCAGATCTGCGAGTGGTAGAGGGGAGGAGGAGGTCAGAGTTGGAGTCAGGGAGTCAGACTAAAATGGTGCACACCAGCTGCAGCTGCTGAGATCGGCTGCAACTGCAGGGCTCAGATTAATGACGCTCTCGCACCTCTCTTGCATGCAGTGGTGGCGTGCCAGGCTGTTAGCACTCTGAACACCTTTATATCCACACTTTATGAATACATCCACACACTCATATACCTGGCTAGTATATGATGGTCCTGGGTGGGCTAAGTTGGCTAAATTTAAAATTCACCTTCTCTCCATTTTGGCCTTTAGTTCACACTAAACCGGCATTTGGAAAAAGATGATGTTTGCCTGCTGCCCAGGGGCTGCATGGCAGGCAGACCACTTTCTGTTCACATTTTTTCAAGCCTAATATAGTACAATAAAATATAATATGTCCATAAAGCTCTAGTCAGAATGAAAGCAAAGCAAATTTTTGCCTCATGTGATTTATGCCAATTTGACCACTGGACCTTTTGTGCAGTCTGTGTTTATTCACCCAAAACAGCCAGTGTACCAACTGTACAGATGTCAGCTGTAAGCTAGTTAGAAATGTACACACTGACAGCCTGTGTGTGTGTGTTTGAATGACAGCTCTGTCTCTGACTGAACTGACCACAAACTCCAGTTCTTTACGAACTGGCCCAGAGTCAGTGACATGAATAAAGCTTGTAAAAATGGCATTTATTGTTGTTTATCGTATTGTTGCTAATGAATGCAGTGTGGTTAGGATGTTAGAAATGAGGCCACTTAAATAGGCTGAGGTCCAATTTATCAGGTGTATGTATATGTGAGGGGACATCATATTCCTGATGCCCCCCCCCCCCCCCAACTCTGCCTATTGGCTCCTGATCAGGAAGCCAAACCAACCACACAAGCAGCAGGAGGAGAGGGAGAGACGTCACACTTATGAAGTAGACAGACCCAGGATAAGCTAAATGTTTTGCTCAAGTTGACACATTTTCAACTCGCACGGATGTGTCTTTTCCTTTAGTGATTTGATTGACATCTCAGTAAAGCAGTACAGGAATTACTGTTTGCCTGATTGACAAGTAGCATCTATGATCTGTCATCAAATCACTAGTTAATGCTTATTGAGTGTCTGACAACAGAACAAGAACAATATGTAAATGAGAACAACCAAATAATGAGCTGTACTGATGTATTAACACGCAGTATAGGTGATGATAGTGAGCAGGAGGCTTAATGGAGGTTTAACCAGATACAGATGAACTGAATGAATGGGCTGTGTCTATTCTTCTCCCTACCAAATGTAAACACAGTTGTGTAGTTTAGTTTAGTTTAATTTAGTTTGTGTAGTGTAGGAAAATAGAAAGAGATTCGATCGTTTAGGTACTTTTTACCCAAAGAACCTGACACGTGTGCACACTTTGACACATAAATTGCATTATCAGAGTTTGGCTGGCTTGTTAAAGTATAGTCTAATTGCTCTGTCACAATCACAGCTACTCTACCCACTGTAAAAGCCACCCACGCTGCTCAGAGTCTGTTTGGACACAAAGACACCTCTCCTCCTCTTTCCCTTTTTAATCACTAATCAATTTCCTCTCAAAGGAAGCAGGGAGCTGTTTAATGGTTACAAAGAGGGGAAAACAAGCAGAGAAATAGATCAAAGCGTCTCTAACACTAGCCAGGTGCAAAGCTCCGAGATCAAACCTTTTACGTATGTGGCGACGCGAGCAGCTGCGTAGATAATCCAGAATATTATAGCCAGGCTTTGTTTTTAAAATGGGTGGTTTCTGCAGCTCAGTTCCAATGTAAATGGAATGACTGATAGCCATGAATAGGCTAATCATATCTCAAATGCTTGATTGGATGACTGGTGCTTTAGTCACGCTGGGGTTTGTAGCTCATTTATGACATCTAATAAGAGCTACTTAAAGGCTAAATGGCATGTTTGTAATCACTGATTAAAATGTTGTGCTAGATTTCAGAAGATGTTCAAGGAGGACTGGTGTAATTATTATAGAAAGGTATTCATTTTGGTGCGTGAAACTAAAAGGGTAATAACCTGTTTTTTTTCACTGGGAAATCATACCTTGAAAAACCCACAAAAACCAGCTTTGTGGCACAGTTTGCAAACCTGAGTTGATGCAAACTGACGCAGTCAAACAGGCGGGAGTTTATTGGTCATGTGATGCAGCTGACCTTTCATTTGTAAGAATAAGCAGCGTGGACAACAGAGCAGCAGAGGTCTTTTAGAAAGTGGCTCCTGGAGTGTGGCGGCCTGGATGCTGATCCTTTGTGACAGCTGTTGTGTTGTAAGGTGTGGCTCTGCTAGGCTGGGTTGTCATTTCACACAAACTGCTGCAGTGCTCCGTAGCCGCAGCTGCACCTGTGATGCTGACCCTTATAGCATATAAGCACAGGAGAGAAAGGTGTCACACACACACACACACACACACACACACACACACACACACACACGGCAGAGATAACACTGTGAACAAGAGAGGGAGATCTACTGGATTGAGCAAACGCACCCTGAAAGGTAGATGTTATCGGAGTGGTTGCACTAATAAAATCCAATTCCTTGATCGTTCATTGCAGTAAATAACTGTAAATGTTTATCTATTTGCTCTACTTGCAACTACACATTTATGTTATATTAGTGACATTTGCGAATGTCACACAGCTTGTGAGGTGAAGTGGACGATTCTGACACTGATTTATGCTCTTTTTCTGTGCTCAGATAACATCGTTCGTGCAGATTAGCATTTTATAAGTCATCTCCTTTTCTGACTCATTTGCTTCAAAGTCTTTCAATTTCTAATCTGTTATCTTTATTTTTTTTCCATCTCCCTGTCTTTCTCTGTCTCCCTCTATCTCCTGTGCTTTATGATAGATCTGCTCTGTCAGTGCAACTGCTTATCTTTGCCCACCCAGTCTTTCCTGTCTTTTGTAAAATATGATACTTTCATCGGAAAAGTCAAACATGAGAGTAATTGTTCTCTTTCACAAAGGCAGAATTGTCATTAAGACAGTTTTTTACTATAGTTTTTAATGTACTTACCTCACCAAGCCTTGGAACTGCCACAATTCAACTCAACTTTATGAAAAATATTTCATGCTTATCCTCTTTTTTATATATATATATATAATTATTTATTATTATAATTAAATTTCCATTTGTGGATTTGCTGATTTGCCTGTTTGGAGATTATCACCAGCACACAGTGTTGGGGGTTTTCTCTGGAGCTAAGATGCAGCATAGGATGAAGTCTGTGGTCTGACCGTGAAGCACCTGCAAACAGAGCAAGGCGATAATGGAGCCAGGCCTGAGGGAGGAAGAGCTTCCAGCACCGTGAGAAGCAATTTGAGGAAGCTCAATAAGTCATGACCCTGTAGAAGTTTTATCATACAGCACTCGGGCTTACTTTCATGTGCTGTGACAGAACCAGGAGGTGCACCATTAGGCATGAATTCCCAAGGTAGACCATCAGATCTGAAATACAGGACACTTTGCTCAGCTGGCAAATCAGATTATATCTTCCGTTTGTACATCTATACTGTATGTAGACAGTATACTGTGTGAACTCACGCTACTGTGTGAGCTGTGCTCTGGTTGCCTATAAAACAAAACCTTCTATAATCTCCAACAAATATTGATTCTCACCCATCAACATTTTGATTAATTCTTGGACAAAATCCATGCATACATACCAAACAGACTTAAGTATAGAAATGATGTTGCTGTGATTAGAGGATGATCAGGGAGGACATATGTAGCGGTAAAGGATGGCTTAGCCAAAGGTTGTTCATTACTGGTACAGTGACTGAGTGTAGCTGACAGCTGGGGCATTGGAGAGCGCCACATAGGCAGGCAGGACACTGCTACTTGGCAGGCAGGTCCAAACTGTCAACGCTGATTTCTACAGTCAGGTCTGAAGAGAACGCTTCTCATCAGTGTATCTTTGCTCAGCCAAGAGTGCTGGGAAGGATTTTTGAAAATGTAATAATCATAATTATGTGTGGCATCATGATGATTTGTTTTTGTTATGTGTGTAAGAAGGAAAATATGCAAATCTTGAAACATTTGTGTTCATTAAGATATCTTTTAATATTATCAATGATGCGTCATGGCAGGATTTTACTGTATTGTTCTGCATCAGACACAATCACGTCGTTCTCCATCTGTGGTTAAGTGATTAAATATCTGAGTGAGTAATAACAGCTCTATGTTAGTCAGGGGAGCTAGCGATGATGATAACGATAACGATGATGATGATGATGATGATGATGGCATACGGCATGGGGATCAGTTTATATCCGTGCTGCCAGGCAGGGTGAACCAGGTGTAGAGCTGAGGTCTTGAGGTTTTCTACATGGCTACTGAAAACCGCCTGTCAGAGCTCAACACAAAGAGCTCTGGGCACAGTTGTCTCAAAGAAAGACCTTTTCAACAGTTTGATGAAAAATACATGTTCAAATACACTTGAGTCATGCTGACAGGTCAGAGAAAATGTGGTGCGGCAAACTATAAAAGGAGGAAGAGTGTGGGTGGGTTGTTTGATTTCTGTTGATGTTGTCTTTAAAATAAAAATACCATGGTAGCAGAAAATGTCCAAATGTCAGACAGAATCTATAGAATCAGGTGATATTTGAGTTTTACTGCATTTTTTATGTATCTATTGCTGTGAGAGAGTATTCAGTACACGAGAAGTTGTACAGTTAATCCTTGTAGGCATCTTGTAAACAACCACAACAAGAGGATTGGATAAGCTAAAACGTTGTTGTATATATGTTTGAAAAGTGGGAACAATCAAACATGTATGAGCATATTTTTATTAAACATCTTGCTGTATGATTAGGGAGTTTTACACTATACATTATTGATGGCTACCCCCAAGCCAGCAGACTGTTATGCATTTAAAAATGTGATTTGTAAAGTCGAAGTGGATTTAAAAACTGACAGCTAATGGTGTCTTTACTCAGGCTCGGGGGAATTAAGCTGAATGAGCATGCTTTAAAGAGTGCACTATACAGATTGTACTGTAAGCTCTTTAAAACATGGTGGCTGAGGAATACTTCAGGTGATTATGATTTTATTGAGATAAAATATATCCAGGATGCGCGCATACTGACCTCATGGGAAACAGGGGAAACACATCACACTTTATTTATACCGCCAAGAATGCAAAGTCCTCACATTCTTCAGCACGGAGTTTAAAAAGCCTCTTGAAAGTTTATCTTATTATAAAAGACAAAAAAAAAAAAAAGAAAACCCCCAACAAGTCCCCAAAACCACTTCAAACTCCATCTGTGCTCTGAGTGCTTTCTTGAAAAGGTTATTACCTATGTGGTAATGGTGTATGGAGAAACCTTCCTCTGAAAGCAAAGTAATAGTCCACGCTGAGAGACAAGGCTGTGCTGAAGCTGATGTAGCTGCCAGAGAGCTGCATGATTAGAAGGTCAATAAAGCCTGAAACATGCTCAGGCAAGAACTGAAATGGATTTCAGGGTCAATATCACATCATCATGGCTATTATTTTTAAAGCACTGAGCACTCATTACACATTTGCATGACTGAAACGAATAATGAGTTGGCCGTACTGGTCGTCCGTAATGATCCTGCCTTGTGTCAAAGATGTGCAAAGATAATTTAAACAGGAAATGATTGGGAAAATCTGCTGTATAGCCTCTCATTAAAGGATCATATTTGCTTCTTGAACTAAAATTACATCCAACAACAGACAAGTAATTTTGAACTGGTCCTATCTTACTGTTCTCTAGTGGCTCAAACAGATGTACACACACAAACAGCTGTTTTTGTCACTTGGGAGGGCATTACATTGACTTATATTTATTCCTTGGAGATTTACCTTAATCTTAACAATAACCACTACATGCATAATCCCAATCCTTATCCTAATCCTAAATTTAAAGCTGCATTAATTAGTCAGAACTCCACAACAGGCTGAAAATCACACATGATAGACATGGAACAACATTAATGTTGATTTTGAATCTTGTTCCTAGCCGACAAACAAATATTAGTCCAATATTTACTTTCCTTTTAGCTGTTTTTGGTCTAAACCCCAGAGGGAAATATATAAATCTTTATGTCTGTGAAGATTCTCACTCATCCAGGTCATATCCAGAAGGGCCGACTCAAGAGCAACTAGACGTGTTTCGCCTCTGATCCAACAGGCTTCTTCAGGTCTGCTCCAATATTTTCACCAGCTAGCCTCTAACTTTGTACTGTCTGACAGACAGAAAGTTTTATTTGAGAGTTTTTTTTGCTGGAAACTGAGTTGACATGAACACAATAGTTTACTTTGTGAGGATAAACTTTTTATCCCTGAATCGGACTGGAGCGTAGTCTCCACAGTGCGACTATGTGAAAGGAATTTTGTTCCCACAACATACACTTTCCCATTCAAGTGAATGTATTAAATTGCTGTGATGTTTCAGTTTGTAACAATCAGCAGTACAACGTTGTCATCATGACTCATCCTATAACTGGAATCAGAGATGTCAAGTAATGAAATCATTCTTCAAAACCAGCCTGTGTTGATTTATCACAGCTTGACTTCCTCAATTAGGGCTGTTGTCGAAGAATCTCAACGCCACATGATGTCGGCAACGGCTTATTTCAGACTGAGAAACCATTACTGTTGATGGAGATGTCTGCATTTCACAGCCTGTGCTCAATCTATTGAGCCTCGTTCGAATGTGTAGATCCCACCGGGGTCAAAGATCTCTAGCCAGAACTGTCGTTAAAGGAAGCACAGTGCAAAATCAATATTCTGTGTTAAATATTATTTTTATGGAAAGAGATACAGTGAAGGAAAACTTATGTAGTATAAAACATCTATATTCTCTCATCACAAACTAGCAGAAGTAAAGTAACAGTGGGGCAGAGGGATGGATGAGGAACTGTGGGAGAACAGGAGGAAGCAGAGGAGATGATTGTGGCTGCCTTGCTGCTATTTGGAGCTTTTAGTCACTATCCAGTTCATCGACTGGACCTCTACTAGCCAGCCAATCATATAGAGCAAGCCAGGACCTGAAGCCTCTTTTAGCCCACAATCAACACCCTGCAGATGCTGTAACTGTGGGGCAGCAGCTCACATGGACATACAGTAGACATGGATCAGACTTAAAGTAAGCTGATGCTGTTGCTAACCAGGCTGCAGGTTCATGATAATAATGCAGACAGGGATTTTTTTTTTGTTTTGTTTTTGTTTTTCGACCTCTTCTGCCTTGAGGGAGAAATGTGCACATACAGTATTGTAACACCAGGGTACACTTACGAATTGAACCATCTTTTTTTCATGACCTGGCTTGGGTATTTCGGTTTGTGGTACAAGTAAAACTCCAAGCACATTCCTAAATATGAGGGGAGGAGTTGCTCATAAGCCCGGCAGAGGACTATCTGTTTGTTGACAGCAGCAGTGCCAGGGGTATAGATGACTGTCTGCGGTTGCTATCTCCTAAATCTCTCTGAGCATTGGAGTGACAGGTGTGTGAAGCCTTTGAGTTGGCGGCACCGACTGCCGATCAAGAAACTAGCTCCATGGCGACATATCTACAGAAATGCTTTCACAATCTTATTTTTAAACTTTAATCTCTGACTTTACATCTATCTCTTCTCCAGAACTTGTCAGAATCCGAGCTGAATAAATGTGCATAAGGCACTGCAGGGTAAACTAACGATTGTTTGGCTGCAGCCAGAAGATTGTTCCCTGCTGGATATTAAACTGCCACAACATTTTCCTGGGAGCTATTCCCAGCACTCCCTAATGAAAGCAATCACTCCGAGCAGGGAGAAACGCTTGATGTGACGTACATAAAGTAATTCCACTTGGTGCATTGTTTTAGAATTGCTGATTTTTCTATACTCACTATAACATTAAAGAAATGTCAGGGGTAAGGTTTTCTTTTGCAATTTAGAGAGCCAGGTATGAAGCAGGACTTTGTCTGGTGTATATTAGGTTTGGATTCAGTTTAGTGATCTTTTTTTAATGCTCCAGTCTGAATTTAAACCCCTATCTCCACAATACAAAGTGTAATTTTGGATAATTGGTTACAGCTTTAATGTGTTACTCTAACTATGCCGAATCGTGCCAGAGGTGAAAATGGGGGTAAAGTTATGTGTATGGGATTCAACACATAAACCAAATTTATCTGCTTGATTATGTGGATGTGAGAGCTCAATAAACAGCATGAGTGCAAATTTATTCAGTGTGGTTTTTATACTCGTAACGGATAAATTTCACTTGCCATTTTTAATCAGCTCTGACTGTCTGGTTTAAATTTAGATATAATACGTCAACCTTTTCCTGTTGGGGGATTGGACTAGGTTACAGTTAAACTGAATTTAAGGAATGTACATGATGATTATGTCATGCCTGAAGATCCACAATGTAGAATAAAAACATCAGTATGCAATAAATGGTTTTTTATGTTTCTTAAGTTATATGTTCTGTTTCGGTTCAGACTGTGCCAGAAAGAGGTTTTTCTTCAACTGTGGCAATTTTTTATGCCATTGATGTTGATGGTGTTGTATTCAGTTTTATGGTATTGCAAGATTATATTTTTTCCCACCAAACAAAAGGCAGGACATCATACAATATAATGCAATCAGTGTAGCATTATAAATTACAGCCTCAAGAAATTGAACATTGTTAGTTTCACAAAGGTATAATTTATTCATACATCTTACTGCTCTGTGGTCAGTTTGCATTGGTTTTATGCTTTAGCCACTATGATAAAGGCTTTTTAACTTTTCTACCTTGATGAAGCAGTGTGCCTTGATTTCTTTTGAGAATTCATTTATTCATTTTTTGTGGGCATAGAATTAATTCTCTTTCCCCTGAAATGGATTGTATTATACTGCATTGTAGGAGGGTTATTCAACAGTTAACTACTTATTTAGTTGTGAAGGACAAACTTACCTTTCTAAGCTACAAAGGCACAATCTTTTCAGAAGGATTTTTTTGAGTAAATACAGAAAGAAAATCTAAATTAAATTGTCAGAATGCTTTTTCAATTGCATACAGTATTATTATTATATTATTGAGTTGAGCTTTGCAGAGCATTTCAACAATACTTGTGATGAATTTCTGCATATTAAAACTGTGGTCAGTGTCTCAGTTTTGACAAGCTGCAGCCCTCTAGCATCCAGCATCACGACAGACAAAGGCCTCGTCAAGCAGAACACATGGGGCTTACCGGACATCAGATGAAAAATCAGGAAGGGAGAACAGGATGAGGGAGACACTGGGGTGAAGGACATTTTAGAGAAAGTTGATTCAGACTATTTAACTGGATGCGGAGCACAGGTGGGCAATCAGACAGCGGTATATTGCCCTGTGGCTTCATTCTCCCTTGGTTGACACGGCAAGTCATTTCTGAAGCTGCTGGTTTCACCCTGGGGAGCTGGCATGCAGGTGAGCCAGGAGCACAACAGATGCTTTGACGGATGGAGGGAGGATGTAAAATGCAGTGTGGACCAAAATTTGACCCAGACAGAAAATGTTGCTTATCATATTTAGATGGTGGATGGATAGTATTTTTTTCATATTAGGTTTATATGTAGGACTTGTTTTGTTATTCATTCTCAATTGAATCCACATTTAGCTTTTGACTATTAATGGATACAATACTCACTGCTGCTCACATGTAAAGAAAATACACCTCTTAATGCCACTTATTAAATAAATGCTCATATATACCAAATTTCTTGTCAGGTTCAACAGGACGAAGCACCTACATCCTGTCTTATCTACATAACATTTTATTATTACCACAGTATACCCTATTCAACAACAATAAAAATACAAATGTCTGGATTAAATGGGTCTTTGGGAATGTTACAGCACGTCATTTTAGTTTCTGAAATCTAAATTTCATTAGGGGAGGGCGTGGCGAGGGCGATACTCATGGTAGAAGAATAGACCTCAATTAGGAGGGAAACTTTAATTACAGAATGAATTCATTCCAATTAACAAGATACACGGCATGTTGGGGCTTTCTCCACCGCCCACGCAGACACTCATACAGTTATCACCAGGAAATCCAGAGAAATACATTGATTAATATGTTGCATATTGTATGCAAAAACACATACAACATACAGTACATGTTGAACATTGATTTCTCCATTGCTTTAGCAATATGAGAGGGCATTTTGAAGCAGCAAATACGACGACTTTGCCGCTAACATGACAAAGGGTGTTGCTGGTGCTCCAACTACTCAAATTACAACAGTGCGTGATTGAATACTTTATAAACATAGACGCGTAAAAACGCACTATACCTCTTGGAGATGAATGAGTCTTTGTTGGCATTAAAAAGCCACAAGAAATGTTCAGTGAGTAAATTACCATGAGGGTTCATTTACCTCTTACATGGTGACTGTTCCTCTGAGGTTTTTTTTTCTAAATACCAATATGAAAACAGGCAGTGGATCATCGCATTGTCTCCCAACTCTCTCCATCAGACCTCAGAACAATCATAATGTAAAGGTCCTCATCAGTCAGTAGGCACCAACAATAACTGCCTCCGTTTCTTTTGACGGTCTTCTGTCCGTTACCAAAAAGTTTATCATCCCCTCTGACTTTATGAGAAGGTTGCAACCCAAGAAAAATATGCCAAACACCACAGTGAGGGACAAAACGCACATGACGGCTATCTGGACCACCCTCATGATGAAGAGGCTCCTCTCATCCGGAGCGGCGGCCACAAAGCCGTTATCAGTCACCACGGATGAAAAGTTGCAGCAGAAAACCTCCTCTGTCTTGTTGAAGAGTCCGCCTTCCGTTTGGTTGAACCCGGTGTTATTCATGTCCACTTTTAAACGAAAAAACTTATCAGCACCCAGTGTAAAAAGATGTTCAAAACAGAGAGGGAAAGAGGCGCAAATCCCAGAGAAATGGTCATCAAGTGAAAAGTGAAGATGATGAGGAGGTGAGTTGAAGAAGTTCCGTCAGATCACACAGAGCTCTTCTGGAGTTTGACAAGCTGCTTTGGCATCGCATTACTGGAGATTTCATGTGATCTGTAACCAGTTTCAGAGAGGAATGAATCCACCAACCCGCGGTTAAATAGCCAGTCTGTACCTGCCTGCGTTTAAGCGCTCAAGCGGCAGGACAGCACAGCAAGAGCTCCACCATACGACGACTGGGTGCATGTCATCAATGTGCCTGTGCACTACAGCGTGTATGTAGGACATGATGTACTGTAGGTGTTAAGTGCACCTGAACAATCGTCTGTAATCTAATACACAGCAGTAAGGTTTTGTTGTCACTGTGTCAGAGATGTTGATTCAACTTGCATCATACTGAGAGGTTTTCTGGTGGTAGAAATATCTTTCACTATGTTGAAATTACAACAAAACATTAATTGAACATTACATCTATGACATCTATCTACAAGTGAACATCTGTCCATCTTTCTATAGCAAATCTCCTTTTTGGAGAAACATTACATCACATTACATACAGAGTAAAAAAGTTCTATAACTAATTTAATCAGTTGCCTTTATGGTAATAATAATGACAACAACAACAATGGTGGAAGAAGTATTCACATCCTTTACTTAAGTAAAAGTACCAATACAGCAATGTAAAAATACTCCATTACAAGTAAAAGTCCTGCATGAGAAATCCTACTTAAGTTAAAGTACATAAGTGTTAGCAGTATAATGTAGTTTGTAGTGTAGTATTGCAGTAAAAGTAGTGGTTTGGTCCCTCTTAATGATATATTATTATATATGACATCATTATATTATTAATACTGAAGCATCAGTGTGTAAGCAGCATGTTGCTGTTGTAGCTGCTGGAGGTGGAGCTAGTTTCAACTACTTTATATAGAGTTAGTTAATTTAGTTCAGTGGTTCCCAACCTAGGGGTTGGGCCCCTCCAAAGGGTCACCAGATAAATCTGAGGGGTTGTGAGATGATTAATGGGAGAGGAAAGAAGAAACAAAGATCTGATACACAAATCTGTTTACAGTTTTCGGACTTTTTCTCTAATCTTTGATTTTTGGTGAAATATTGGATCATTTGAACATTTATCGAAATTAAACCATGTGAGAAGTTTAGACTACACACTGCTTTTTGTAAGACGTCAAAAGCCAAAAAGACTGGAAACCACTGGTTTCATCTTTAACAATGTGTTGTATTTTAAAAGCTTGTTATATTATCCATTGTGTCAAAGCTTCTGAAAAGTAACTAAAGCTGTCAAATAAATGAAGTGGAGTAGAAAGTAGAAAGTAGCATCAAATGGAAATACTCAAGTAAAGTACAAGTACCTCAAAACTGTACTTAAGTACAGTACTTGAATAGATGTACTTAGTTACTTTACACCACTGGTAATCAATCCATTTGTAGGAGCTAATAAAATCTGAACTCTGTGTCTCTGTCTTGTGCTCTAAATCTTTAACTTTTTGCCTTTTGACTACTCAAAGTGACGCCATTACAGACTGTCTTTTGCAAACTTGTGATGTTAAAGAGAGTTGTCTTTTATTTTCTGCTGAGGACATTTTAACGAATAAACAAATAAGCTTTTCACAGCAAACATTTTGATTTATCACAGTAGAAAATGCACAGGTGTTACTAATAAGGTTAACAATGGCTCTGAACTATTCAAGTTCCCCAGTAAGACATGACAGTGTGAATGAATCAGCATGCACAATACCAGGACCCTGGAACTGAAGCAGCTAAATGGAACTCAGCCATCATTCACTTTTATTATTTACAACTGTGCTTTTCTTACTGAGACATGTCAAAATGTCTTCTATGAAAAAAAAGCCTATAGAAGCAACAACTGCTGCATTCTACACATAAACAAGGAGAGTGCAAAAGAAAAACAAATGTAGAGGTCGATGTTGGTAAACATCATAAATAATATACTAATAATACTAATAATATATAATTTTACCCCAAAATGATGTTTTCCACATATAAAACAAGTGTTGCACAATGCAATGACATGAATGACTTTCTGGAACTAAAATGAAGCAGGACATGGACTGACATCTAGTGGATGGTTTGAATCAGGAGTGGACACAATCTGTTGTTTGTTTATCTGTGCACCGTATATGCAATTATGACTTGAACTCAGATTTATTGCTCAGGATGCTGACTATCTGTCAGCTGTTGCATCACAGCTGAGCTCAATGAAATATCAATAATAGATTCCAGTAAATAGGCAGTTTACAGTCTGTGAGTGTACTTCATTGACAGTAGATCAGAGTTATCATGAATTGTTGAATGTTTATTAAATGTGGGGCTCATACTCATATTTGATCTATTACGTTGCCCAGAGGCAAAAGCAACACTGAGAGTCTCTCATCAACAGCAGCAGATGGCAGCATTGTTCAACATGATCCACTAAAAGCCTGCCTTAAAATATCTGTGATGTAGACAACAGTGTCAATTTAACAATGTAACACACACACGCACACACACTAAAGAACTGATGTAAACATGTGTATGTAATTTATGCTGTTGTTGATTTAATTGTTTATTTTTTTTTACCACTGACTGTGAATGAATTCACACTACACTCAGGTAAATCCAGGCTGTGGCAGCTGTTGTTCCCACACCATGAATGCATGATGTGAAAACAGACATCAACAACAACAAAAGAGGCTTCTTACAGTATAAACACTGTTAAATGAATAAATAAAATTAGAATGTTAATACAGTATGGAGGTGGCGATTTTAATACTCCACTGTGTTAAAGAAACACTCTACTAAAACTTTTTATTACATAAAGGGATGGATTTATGATCATTTTGGCTTTTCTTGACAGGATGAAGGGGTCAGACTACGTTACTGTGTTGTGGTTTACCTAACCTAAAGATAAGTAAAGAAGAATTTAAAAAACTGAAACTATTAGATGTTTGGATTCCTCTCACTTATGACAACAAAAATACAAAAATTGAAAGCCAACTGGGCACAAAATTAGCCTGAACATTTAAAGGCTTACAAAAATACAAAATACAAATACAATACAATTAAATTATAGAAAACAGTACCTCTGAGACATGGACACTTTCTATAAAGCTTTGTCTTTTTAATTCAAAAATCCCAAATGTGTGTTATGTTCAAGGTTGCCTCCTCAGTCACTTTATAGGAACTTTTTATTAATTTGATTTTTATTATATTATAATTTATATGCGTGTAACTAAAACCAAACACAATAACATAATTAAAAATGTAATAAAAAAAACACGTTAATTTGCGTGTAATTATACAAACATCGCGTGTCCTACATTTCCCAGATGCCCCCTGACGCACCGCATCAAGAGGATTCCATGATCGACGTCGCTTTCAGCCAATCAGAGAGGAGATACGACACACTGGCAGCTGAGGTTAGATTGTGCTGAATATGATCTCGCCTGTCCTCTTACCGCTATAATATTCTGTCGGAGAACAGGTGCGTATGAAGACCTGCGTAGCATCATCCGTTTTTAAACGAATGGGAAAATTCATGAAGCCTGTTCACCGGGTTTACTGCGCCACAACCGGGTACATATCACATCAAGGTGTCTGAACAGGTACCATGAGTGTTATTACCGGACGGACAATATTTCAGATGGACTGTAACTTAGCTGCCGTTTTGAGACGCAGTGCTTGCGTTTGCAGGAGCGACTGATTCAGTTATCTAGCCGCTATAATTGTACGTTAGGTCATGTTGTCTGCGCTCAACACGTTGCCCGAGAGCAAAGCTGGAGCAGGTCACTGATTCACTCCATCCATGATTTAGGTAAGCGAAGAGTATTGTTATTTTCTGTTCTTCCCTGCACACCTTCCATTAGGCAGATAATACCTCGCACTTCTGGCTGTAATCATCAACAACATGTCTGTAGTTGTTGTGTTGGTGATAATGATGATGAGATGATGGTTTGATGTTGCATTTAATCAAGATTATCATGTGTGGTATCAGTTGAAAATGAGTGTTTATTTACAGTGATTTTTCCATCTTGTTACATCCCACAATTAGTAGAATGTACTATAAATGTACATACACATGAATGACAGATTGACAGCATCTCTTTCTGTGTGTGTGTGTGTGTGTGTGGATACATTATAATTACTTATAATTATTTAAAATCACCATACCGAGACTGATAAATGTAATTTTATGTGTGTTCAGTTGGTAAACAGAGCACACCTTTTTTGGTTTTTGGAGTTGTTTGGGTTATAAAAGAAGCTACAGTCAATTGGCCTAATGGGCTTATTGGGATCAGCTCTATAATCACCTCCTGTTCCTGGCAGGGCTGGGTAGAGTTTTGCATTTTTCAATATCAGTGCCAATATGATGCTTTTTTTTGGTGCCAGTACTTTCTTTAAATACTTAAGGTTGAAGAATATAAACATTTTTTTCCACCTCTCAATGCCGCAGTGTTTAAAGTTCTCTTGTTGACCAATCATTAAGTGCCCACTTTCAGGTCTTGACAGTTTTCAACGCTGTCGCAGAAAGTATCGATGTTCGATATCCAGCTCTACTGTCTGATGGTGACAACAGAGAAGCAGGTTCTGCTGGTCTGAGCGTTTGAATGAGGAACCCATGAGCAAAAACATCGAAACTGCAATCAATCCCCCCCCAGCGGAGGACCTGTGGCTCGCTTAGAAGCTACTTCTGAGAATGTGGACGCATCTGATCACTTTTCTTTCAGCTTTGTCTTCTGCTGCTTTCTGCTCATGTTACTGTCACGGTACCAGCGCCAAAAGTTGATCCAAGGCCTGTCCAATTGTATTACTGTAGACAGCAATTAGTTAGCAGTCTGGCAATTGCACAGGAGCACTCCTGAATGAGGAATACGTAATTAAGCTCACATGTCACGATTAACTGTCAAATCAGGAAGTTGTTAATAATGCCTGGTGGTTTACGCTTGTCTTGAAAGGACTGAAAAGTGTCTTGTAAAGACTGGAGAGACCTGTTTATAGCACCTCATACAGCAGACAGGAAATATTTATTTGTGCACTGCAGATGGTTGGGTTAATTGACTCTGACCTCTTCGAACGAGACTCTATTCGCTGTGCAGCAAGCTGCCGGTAGCGTGGTTCGGTGGTACCAAACCCAAACATGTCTCTGCCACTGACGCACCAAGCAGATGGTTAGAGATTCAAATTGACCTCTCTACGATGTGAATAGAGGTGATGTGCTATACAACATACTTAGATTTCGGCAGAGTTGTCGATTACACTCATTACCCCGGAGTCTAGATTGCCACTGAGCCCATCAAAACATCCATCCACTTGACTTAAGAGTCTATGAATGGTGCATGAATCGTGGTTAGTATGCTGTCTGTCTGAAATCATCCACCACGCTGTGATCTGAGTTTGATGCTCTTGATGCAGCTGGACAGAAGCAGCCTTGTTTTTGAATGAGATAAGAGTGAGCCCAGGGCAGCGGTGTCATGCCCTGTGATGGATTCATTACCATGCTGCAAGTGAAAGATAAGAGAATCTGTCAGATTCCCAGCAGGAGATGCTGAAGGCATCTCCCACTATTTGTAAAAAGTAAAGGGTAAGTTAATATACATACATGTATTTGCATTGAAACACTCACTTCTGCACACTCAAATTTTCAATATATGTGAAATTTTGAGCTTGTGCTGAGGCTCAGTTGGCATTAATGCATGTTATGGGTTAGAATGAAGCTATGGACCTTGGTTGTGTCTGTAGCATAAACTAGAATTGACTCGGTGTGTGTGACGTATTGTAGGCTATAATTCTGTTATGAATGTCTAAACGGCTACTGGCTATTTGTGCTCTGAAAGCATTTTTTCCCTCCATCGTTCCACTTTCATTCTGATTATACTTTCATAAGCCTCTCCGTCAACAAAAAACCTATAATTTCAGTGAAGTAGAAATCCTGTTTGACAGAAAATGATGATGTTTTTTCATCAGAAATATTGTGAGGCATACATTCAATGCCAGTGCGATATCTAACCTCCACAAATTGCCTCTGGTATAAAAGCCTTCCAGATGGTCACACTACTGATGAAGAGGGAGAAGTCTGTAAAGGGGAAAATGAGCATGCAGTCATGCTTTCAGATGGAGAAATGTGGAGGGTCTGGGGTCAGTCCAATGTGGGAAGTTGAGTGTGTCTTGTTATAGACCACCCCCCTCATCAAGTAGTTGTGTGTGTGTGTGTGACTGAAGGCAACGACACCTGTAAACAGTTATTTCTCCGTCTGAGCTGTTCTGTTGGCATATGATAATAATGACGGTAATAATGGTGATTAATGATGATTATTATTATTATTATTATGTACATGTAAATGTGTGTGTGTGTGTATTTATGTATTCCGATTAATTGCTTCGGCTAGTATCATTATCTTATTGCAGATGTATTTATATTAGCGTAAATGCAGCCGATAATAACAAGATGTTGCAGTACAGAAATACCAATACATGTAGTTTGTTCTAAAATTACATGTAAAAAACAGATTCATTAAAACTAATTTACGGGATCCTTATAATAAAATAGTTGTATGTTTATGTAAAAAATAATATATAATAATATATAATATATATTTAGTACTTTTTTCCCCTTTTTAAACAAGTATATACAAAAACACAACAACAAAACACAGGTCGAATGAAGCAAAACAAAGAAGTTTCCAGAGTAGTGAATAAAACATTCATGCTGAGTCGTAGATTCAGCGTTCAATGTAAATGTCCATACAGGCTAAAAAACACAGATGCAATTCGGGGATGTCCCGTGAGTGTGCTGTAGAAAAGGTGACTTAAGCAGTTCAATTAAACTCTACATAAAGCCACGCTCAGAGCAGCACATAAATTATCACAGTCGGGTCGATTTGCTGTGTATAGCCCAATATCACAAATTACAAATTTGCCTCAGGAGTCTTTACAATCTGTACAGCAATGCAGCATCTCTGTCCCTTAGATTAAACTGCAGCTGCGTCCATTTTCTTTCTGATACAATCATCAAAAGGGACCCCAACTCTTAATGTGCAGTAAGAGTCAGACTAGGAGTATGAAATCTCTACCTCTAGAGACAGGAAACCGTATTGTTGAGTCACCTCTCAAGACTAAAGGGTTGATTTGATTTCCATCCTCTTAAAATAACTGTTTTTAGCTATAACCATACAAACATTAAAGCCTGTTGGGTTTCATATATTAGATGATACATTCAGAGGCGTTGTGGCTTTAGAAATTGTTAAATTATGTGTTCAAGTCTGTCCTATAACAATAGTTAAGTACCCAAATTAACATTTAACATGCTTTTCTTGCTGTAATCATTCCTCCTGTTCATACGGACCTTCATAATGCAGTTACAGTGTAAGTGATGGGAGACAAAATTCACAGTCTTCCTTCTGTGCAAAAATGTATTTAAAAGTTCATTTGAAGTTAATGTGAAGCTTCAGCTGTCCAAATGAGTCAAATAGAGGCAATATCTTTCAAAGTTACAGTTATTTTAGTGCCAAATTTCCTTTTCCGCTGCAGCTGAAGAGGAAAACACAGTCAGTTGAGACACACACAGGGATTTTTTTTTTATTAAAAAGACTGTAAATGTGAAAGATATCCACTTTGTTTGACCAAGTCAGATGACTGATAAACTTTAAACAGACTGTGGATTTTGTCCAAAACAGGGGATGTCAATAAAAACAGTAGCAACATGTTTGTGAGCCTTAACGTTAAATAATCAACAGCACTTGCTAGCTAACCAGCTAACCCTGAGTTTAAACATTTTCCTGTGTTAACAAGTGTCATTTAACTGTATTTCTAGATAATTACTGACAGGGGGGCTGTCATACACATAGAAGTCAAAGCAGATCATTTCTGTTAACTTGGTTTGCTGTGAACATGAACAAACATGAACAAATATAGGTAGTTGTCTCAAAAATCCAGTATAGGTCGGGCTATAATATATATGTGTTTATGACACTGTCTGTACATTTCTTTACACCCACAGTGTGTCTCATTTACAGCTTCTCTTGTATGTCATTGTCACATTGCACTGATATAAAAAGTCAAAGAATGGAAAAATGTTAATTAATTGCTAATTGTGTAAAGCCATGAAATGCATAAAGTGAAGTCTGTGCACTTTTGCAAGAGACAAATATTGATCTACTTTAAACATGGTTCCCCACAGACTTTGCTGACATCATATTTCTTTATATGTTGATTATTTGAGATCATCATATCTTTGTTTTTTTTCCTCTCTCCACTAGGATGACGCCTCTTGGTCAAACCTGCTCGGTCTCCTCTCTGTTTCCTCCCCCCACCTCCAGAGTTCAGACACCTCATCAGCAGACTGAGCACTCCTGAGCGCTCTCTGCTACCCTCCCAGTTTGGCTGGCTGGCTGACATCCCAGGGAGGTGATGCGACGGTTCGTCTACTGCAAGGTGGTTTTGACCACCTCTTTAGTGTGGGTGCTGGTGGACGTGTTCTTGCTGCTCTACTTCAGCGAGTGTAACAAATGTGACGACAGGAAGGACCGCTCACTGCTCCCCGCCCTCCGAGGTGAGTCCACACTACTGCTGCGACTCCTTTCAGTCACAGAATAGACCATTAAACAATGAACTTAATCTCAGTATGGACTGCCTCAGTCCTTCTCCCTTTCTCTTAAAGATTTGATGTCAACTGTGCCATATATTTTAGTTTTCAGGATTTTGTATTGACATATTCTGTTGCTCAGTATAAAATGAGTGTTAAGGGAACAAAGGGATTAACACTGAATTAATAGTAAGACTTCTCAGAGGTAGTTAAAGTGTTTAGGGCTTAGTAATTGTTTAATAAACAGAGAGTCCAGTTTCCTGTTGGAAGTCCAGAACTGTCTGGATTTTGAATGTTGTGTAACTCAAAGTATAACTTCTCACAACATAATCAAATTATAATCATATCTTCATTCAGCACACATGATGTGCAGTGTAGCAGGTAGTGATTTGAGTTCCTAGAATAATGCTCATTTAAAGGACCATATGTGTGGTTTTGCATGTTTTGACCCTTATTTACATGTCTGTACATACAATATGGAAATGTGCATTCTGTGCCATTTTTCAAAGCATGCATGGTAGTAGTATTGTTTTTCAGTGCAGTAATGTCACTGTAGGATAATGTAGGTTATTTGATTTCGCTGCATTACCGCAGAATGAAAAAGTAACTTGGACAGAAAAATAAATGAAAACATGATGGTCACTTTAATAGATAACCCATCTTATGTCATGTAAAACAAGTTTTTAGTCTTTACAAACCTGATTTTACTACTGTTCTGAAATGCAGTCTTGAAAAATAAGGCCAAAATCAGTTTCATTATTCATTGGCATTTATGTTTCATCTTTTAGTCTTTATAAGGCCTTTCACTGCAATAAACAATTACCAGCTAATCAAAAATAAATAGAGGATAAATATGAATAATTGATAATTGCTAAACAATCAGAATGAATTTCCTTTGTAATAGGTGAAGCCAGATCTCTTCCTTAATATAACTTCAATGTTCAGACGAACTCTACTACAAGTGTCTTGATATTAATGTTAATCAAAAATCAAAAATAAATCAAGTTTTGAGTTAAATGAAATGAAGTGATTGATCTTTGAAAACTGTTGATGTGGAAAAGAAAAGGTTTCAACAATATATGGAAAACAAGCATGTGAATCAGGGAACATACTGTAGGTTCGTTCTTAGGGTAGCAGTCTGCATGCACCAATATATTATTTATTTATTATATTTATATTATATTTCTTTTAAAATTACCTAGGATTACTGAATGTGATAACTCCAATTTATACATGAGATTAACAGATAATTCCTGTTTTTATTTGAAGTCTCTGCATTTTTGATCTTGTAGAATCAACCTTTTGTTTGGCATCAGTCAAACAAGCTTGACAATAACCTCTGAACTTAAAACGTTCATCATTTCGTGAGTTTGATCTATATCACAAATCCGATTAGAATAAAGGAGTTGACTTAAGGACAAAACATCGCCTCCAAAGTCAGAAAAACACAACATTTTTCAAAATATAATCCTTGGCAGTAATTTAAAGTTTACACGATTTGTGGTAAATTAAACTACAAAAATTCAGTTTTTTGATACAGAGACCCTCTATTGAAATTTAATTTGATTGTCACATTGGACTAGTAGAGAAAGATCTAGTTTATTTTACTTTGCATATTTGAAACTGTATGTGTGTGTGTTTTTGCTACTTCTTGGGGACCTTTTCCAGTATAAACACTGACTTTGTTGGGACCAGTAGTCCTCATGGAGACCAAAGCCCGGTCCTAATGATGTAAAATGTCATTTCCTGGTTAAGGTTCAGAGTTGAGGTGTGAATTGGTTAAGGTTTGGGTTTGGGTTAGGTTGTCCACAATGAATGGAAGTCAATGCAATGTCCTTACAAGGATAGCTGCACAAACATGTGTGTGTGTGCCTGAGATCAACCTAAACCACAACCCCTCTTTAGTGGTTCATTCCCTCACATGCCCTCAAGTAAGCAGGTTTCTAAGAGGCTCGCTAAGCTGCTTTTAAGGTTAGCGTGAGGCAGAGCTTCCAGCTACTGAGACTGATTACCATACAAAAGACTAATGTTACACTGAAGTTACTCTGCTTATGAAATAGATGATTTGCTGAATTTCTGAACTGTGTGTTGAGATTATTTTCAGACACAGGTTTTGCCATGATACAGCGGGTGTTTGTTAAAGTTTGCATTAGAAAGCAATCTTCAACACAAGTTCACTTTTTGTTTGGAATTGATTTAATGCAGAGACTCAAAACAAAAAAGGGAATTATCTGCTAATTGTTGCCTCACTTATAAATCAAAGTCAGTAATCCTACATCTTGGGCAAATTGTGAAAGCTTTACCTCGCGGCAGATAATCTCAAATATTATATATTATATCATCAAGTCTTTTAATATGAGTCGCAGGATGATATGGTTGTTTACAGTCAGTTTCTACTCCACTGGATCCATTTTGGATATAAGGAGTCAGTGATTCCATGTTGGTCACTATCAGGTCGATAATGACCTTTGAAAGGATGTCTGCCTTGAATTCCTGATTAGAGCAGGAACACCTGGTCACTCCCTGGCCAGTGCTTCCCAGTTTGACCAGAATAAACTTTATGACCAGTCACTCCTGTCCACAATGTTCATGTAAGAGTAAAGTTGAAGTGGTGCCGTTTATTAATATTTAATGTGGTCTAGACATACAATATACATGGGAGCATTAATTATACAGAGGCGGATGTTACCACAGGCTCTTGGCTACAGCATAAATATGTGCATTTACAGTCAAGCCACACACACACACACTGATTTATATTTTTTAAAAGTATCATATTACCTGCACAATTAAAGGTTGTATATCTTTTATCTACTTAAAAGTTTTAAGAGGTTTGCTCTAAAACTGTTTTAATTGAGTGACTTTGGGCAATTAGAGGACCTGAAATTGGCCTGTGGCTTTCAGGATTAGCAGCCACGTGCTTCACAAGCATTTTTTAATACAAACGACCTCATGGATTCAGAACGTATTTTGGACACTGATTAAATGATTCATTGGTTTATTAATTCATCCATTTGGTCATTCATTAACACACTTACGGTTCGCCTATTAACCGACTCTAATGAGCCCATCGCCGGCAGGGATGAGTATCGTCTGAAATCTTCTTCAATCCCAGTGAGTTTTACTATCTATCTGTTTACTGTACCAAAATAACACAGTTTAAAGAATACTGTCACCCAGGAAAAAAATGTTTTCTCAGGCAACTATATTTGGTGACTAATGACTCTTTGCACAGCTGTGATCACAGGTGTGGTGAGAGGTTCAACAGACGTATATCTTTCAGCCCATAGGCATCCGTGCAGTAGTGCTTTCATCCCCATACGTGTGAAGAATATATAAACAAATCCGAGAAGTATTTTTTGATTCATTTGATTTCATTCTTGGCTATCTTAAGGGATTAATGAACCATGATTATTTATTTAATTTATCTCCTCACTGTCCTTGTTTGCCAAGAATGTAGCAATGCATTTCATATAATATACAGTATATGAATTCATACATAATTCAATATTAATGACAAGGTTGATTTACACAGTATTAGATTTATACTTTTCTATGTTAAACAGAAACCAACCTTTTCTTCACTGTTTATTAACCTCTCTACAATCAACTTTTTTTGCTTTTCTTTAATTAACAATATTTCAGGATTTCATTCCTCTGTTCTTTTTTACACCACATTCTGACTTATTTTGTTTTCTGTTGGAGGCGTGTACTGTGGGAAATGCACAAATTACAGCCTCAGTGTATTAGCAGCTTTATTTTAATCAGGGCTGGGTGATATGGACAAAATCAAATCAATATTTTTGACCACATATCTCGATATTGATACTGTGACGATACTGTAGGGATGACTGTTGGTGCTTTCACAAAATATTTACACACTGAGATTTTTGATAAATACAAATAATAGTACAGCTAGAACAGTCCGGTAAATTCAGAAAATTACATCACTTTACTATAATGCAGCCATTAAAATCAGGAAAAGACAACACTTATGCCATAACACGATGTTACGATATCTAATCGCATATCACGATATTGATATATTGTCCAACCCTAATTTTAATATAGGAACAGCTTCAGATACCAACTTAACTGGCAGGTTGATCCTTCTTGAAGGTGATGGGTATTGATTTTCCATCCATGACTGACTTTAGTAGAAATTTGTAAAACAAACAAACAAATAAACAATCAGCCTTCTTGTAGAAATATATATTTTTCTCTCTTTTTAACAACCATCTGTTACACTAGATGGAGATTTGTGGACATTTACAGCCACCTCACTGTAGTTGTAGATGTCCACAAATCTCCACCTAGTGTAACTACAGTAACTGTGTTTTAGTGGACATTTGGTGGAAGCTGCATACATTCACTACTGTATCGGTCAGGGGATTTAGATTTTTTTTCCTGTATTTAAAAATCTATTGATCAGTCGCTCGAAGATTATCAACTGATGGGCTTATGGAGATAAAATAGATCTTTTCCAACATTATATAAATTGCTTTGGTATACAGTTGCAGGGTTCCTCCTCCATAAAAATCTGTAACAGTCAGAAAACAATAATGATACTGTAACAATGAGAACAAAGTAAAGAAACTGTATCTTTGTTTGTTTGTAGAACAGATGGTTGTATTACCACAGTTTGATATTTATTTTCAATGTACGACCGTAAGGTTGCAATGGCACAAAGAGCTGAGCTGAGGAGATCATGGTCACGACACCTCCTACTACTTTTAGTTCTTCAAAACACAAAAATGTAATTCAGACAATGAATTATAGTTTTTAAACAGATTACACTGAGAGCATATCTGTTGGGTGTGACATGCACCTGAAAAACACATCTGACAGGCTTGCTGTCTAGACACGGGGTTAGGGTTAAGATGGACATCAGAGTAGCATAAAAACACTCTGCAGGGTGTTTTTTCCTGGCCTGCTGTGGTTTTGTGTTATAATATAATATCATATAATATAGAAAAGCCTGAGAAAGAACCTCCAACTGTGCACCACTGCACAGACCTTTTTCTGTAGAGTAAATTAAAATGAAAATTGTTGAAGAAAGCTGGAAGGGCCACAGGGTGAAGGACTCAAAGCACAATCTGTAGATTAATGGCCGAGTCCACCTTGACAAGAGGAATCTTGAATCTTGCAAACAGGGATCCAAGAGAAAGAAATATAGTATAGCACAGGATCAGATATATACCATATGTGGCAAATGTTGTTTGGAGCATGTTGGATTGAACATGTATTGCTAATTTGTCAGAATTATGAGCGTATCAATCACGTAACACTGACAGACAGAGAGACATGTGGCACTTTATTTTAGTTCAGTGCTGAAATATGAGTGATTGCGTCACAGAAGACTCATTACCTGTGAGTGTAAGGGGAACCTTTTCACTGTAATTGCTTGGGATAAAGCTTCAGGCAGGGACATTGAATTAGATTGATTGACCCGAGGACAGACAAAGCCACTGTTTTCTTCCCAGATGATTGTGTTCATCTTTTATAATGAATGCTCTGTGTCAGGAGGGGGAGTGTGTGGCGACCAGTTTGTGTCTTAAGGCCGCTCCGATCTGTGTGTTGCTAAGCACAACAACATTTAAGTGTTTTTTAGCTTTTATTTCCAGTCTTGACTATTTGTATGATTTTATAGATGGACATTTTGAAAGTGCTGAGGGTGAACATATATTACATATACATATTATATTACATATATTATTTCAAACAAGATATAACAAGAAAAATATCTGGTTGCCTAATACAGGTTAAATAGACTGACATTTGGTATAAACATGCTCTGTAATGGAAATAAATGAAGTTAATAGCTTTAAAACATAATCTTTGTTGCTGGTGAGGCACGAGATCTTTGATATATCCCAGAACTGAATTGTTTTATTTATGACCTAAATACATACTGAAGCCCAAAAACAAGATTTAAAGCAGCTATAATCACTATTTTTTATATTAACAATGTATCAAATGACAACATGTGATGTCAGAGGCGTCACTTGCAGTGATGAACCTACTGAGAATAATCACCTGACTCCACAGCTCCTCTCAGCTTTACCAAGCTTTATAGTGAGTTAAGCTCACTGTTTAGTTGTCCGGTCTGCAACTTAACTGTTTTGGTTCACTCTCACTGCTCTCATAGCATCATTTTCAGCTGGAGCAGGCAACTGTTTTCAAAGAAAAAGCTCTAAAAAGCCACTGTACACTACCTGCTCAGCACCAGTTAGCGACTGGCTGGTGAACATTGTCGACAATTTAGCAGCTAAAGAACCAGATGTTTCCCTCAGGAGTTGATAGAGACCAAAAACAGAGCTAAAGGAGAGTGAATGTTGGACTTACATTCATCAATTGGACATAAACACGACTCCAAATGAATGATAAGGTCGGTGCTGTATGTGTAAATAAGCACTAACAAGTTCAACATATCAATTTAAAAAGTGATGATGCGTCAGTGTTGGATTCACAACTTGTTTCTGGTACCCCCCAAGTGGCCCAGAAATCAGTTAATGCAGGTTTAAGAGTCTACAGCCATGCTAGCGGCTCTGTAAGGCTGCACATTGGCACAGTGGTGCTTTAAGCTTAATACTAACGTGACTCAATATGCTCACAATTAAAAAAGATAAAAATTTTCCTCTACATGTAGAGTCTGCATGATCTCTCCATGTCCAAGTGGGTTTCTCTGAGTACTCCGGTTTCCTCCCACAGTCCAAAGACAAGCAGTTGAGTAGGTTGATCAGTGACTCCAAATTGCTTGCAAGTGTGAAAGGCTTCATTTTAATCCATGAAACAGTTGTATAAAAAACAAAGGACAGAAGACAGAAGTATATAGAGGTGTAAGAGGGAAAGACGGTTGAAAAAAGCTCAAATATCCTCTGCAGTTTTGACTGAGTTGCACTTTAACACAAAACAATCAAATGTTAACCTTTCCAAAATGCATGCTATGTTCAATGTGAACCATATTATTCCAACAAAGTCAGAGTTACTTTTGGCTGTTGCGTGTATCACATACTGTATTGGTTTTCTGTGCTTGAAAATAATTACTTGGTCAGATATTTTCTAACTTTCAAATTGCAACAAAGAGGCCAGAAATGCAGCGGAGAACTGAAAATGACAGTTTGCCTCATTATTTCAAGGCCCAAGGACTTCCTCCTACAAAATTCACAAAATATACCGCTCTCTGCAGTTGTCCACATCTGACAGTAGTGTCTCTTTTTTTATTTAGTAGTCATCCATGTTCACACTCAACAGAATATGTATAATCTTAAATCTTTAAATAATCCATAGTATCAAACAAATTGAGGCACCCCAAGCTGTCGTTGATGGTTTTCAGGATGTTTCCCCAAAAAAGTAACATCCTGTGCTTATCTTTACCTGCAGGCTGATAGCTCGGAGGGGTTGAGCGTGTTTGATGGATACTTTATTCAATCATCCAACTCAGCTCTCGAGCTGTGTCCGTCAGATTTAAGCCAATGTCCGAATGGAGAGTGTCAGCAGCACTGTAAAGAAAAGAGCGCAATCACTTGAGGTTAACAATCAGCTGACACCAGCCCATCCCGACGAGGGGTCGTAGGGAATCCTCTTAACCCGGGGCCATGCAGCTAATGTGGACTGGGTGTCCCCCTTTCATGGAAATCACCGCCTTTGCTCTAAGAGATTATTTGAGAGAGATGCAGTGAGAGCACAGTCATAAATCCATGAGAGGTTATTTACCTTTGGTGACCGGAGCAGCAGCAGCAACAGCAGCAATGCTGATGTTTTGCAGCCATTTGACCAAACAGTGCGGCACACTGCAGGAGCATATAGCAAAGACGACTACAGTAACAGCGGGACGGGGATTTTGCTTTCATTCTCTTTTTTTCATCTATTAATATGTTCTGCTAAATCTCTTAATTCAAAACCCTAAATTCTAACCCTAACCCACCTAATAGATTAAATTAAAATTAAATAGAGGTGGCAGACTGTCGACCCAAGCCACAGCAACCAGGAGACGGTTTAAGCTGCGTGCCTGCATTATCTGTAGTTACATTTTCACATTTTCTGATGTATGAGGAAACATATTTATCCCAGCCTTTAATAGTGTAAGTCAGAACGGCATCACATTTTCTATTTATACACTGTTCTTAAGTATTATTAAAGTGAATACAACATACTGTATTTGCACATCACGTATACACTCTGCTAGTGCCGTGACTTGCTCTTTAAACACAAGAGGTCAGTTTAGTTCATGCACTCTGATCTGGAAACTGACATTTTATGTTCTGGCTTTTTACTAGTACAGACAAATGATACTTAACAGAGACACAACTACCTGTGTGAATTGCTGTGCTGCATGAAGAGACAGATAATAAATGCTACAGCTGTGATTGTGCAGAATTTATCTGTAGGTCATTCCCTTAGTTGTGGACTTGTTTAGATAAGACAAGATGAGACACAATAGATTATATATTGATATAAATGATCAGAGACTGAAGTGCATTCTGACATATATGTAGTATGTATATCATTCTCCTTTATTGAAGCTACATCTACATTTATAGTCAATCCAGCACTATATTTATAATATATTCTTTGAACCTGTTCCCTTTTCCTTCTTTGAGTTCTTGAAAAACCAGCACAAGTGTCTTTTTTTTTTCCACTGGTAAGAAGAGGGCAAACTGCCAAGAGACTGGGGCCATGGAGGTCAGTCAGCGCTCATTACTCCCCGTCCCATTTAGAGGAGAAATGGGCTTTTATAACTCAGTAGTTATTCTCATATTGTTTCCTTATCGAGAAGTAGTCAAAATGATTTATTTTATGATGTAGTTTGACATTAATGTCTCACTGCTATAGTGAGACAAAATTATAACCAATGATGAGTTTGCTCTTTTCCCAGTTCTGTTACGTGTGTGTCATCTGTTTTGTTACAGCGGTGATATCACGGAGCCACGAGGGTCCAGGTGAAATGGGCAAGGCAGTGAACATCCCCAAGGAGGACCAGGAGAAAATGAAGGAGCTCTTTAAGATTAACCAGTTCAATTTGATGGCCAGTGACATGATTGCACTCAACAGGAGTCTGCCGGATGTAAGGTTGGATGGGTGCGTAAGCTTGGGTGTTTTCCAGATGCATGCTGTGAATCATACTGCCCGACCCTTTAACACCTACAGTGTCTGAATGTGTGCAAAGACACAATTCTCCACCACAAAGAAGGTTGTAGTGGGGAAAAAGGAACATGTTTTAAAAAATAGGAATGCATATAACAAAAAAAATATTAGAAACAAAATGAAGCAATTAGGCTTTTATTATTGAGCACAATATCTGACCACTGTAACCCAAACTAGTCTTTGAGTTTGACCACAAATGAACTGTAAAGTCTTTTCTTTGACATTTAAATGTGTGTTTGGCTGCATTTATCTAGTAATTTTATATTAGCCTTGACAGTTTTTCTTTGGTGGAGTTGAAGTGGAGCCAAAATAAATATTTTGTAATCAAGATTATGTTATCATTTCTTTTCTGAGTCTGGTAATGTCATAGAAATCCCACTTCTGACAGCACCCGTGAGCGCTCCTTCACTTTTGGTGTGCGTCTTAGAGGGCAGACGCAACCCAGGAGTTGTGTGTCTTAATCAATTAGGCACTAAATGCATGCAGATTACGCCATTTTCTTAGTAAGTCTGGCCTTTAGTCCTCACCTTGCTCCTCCACAGCCTATAATCTTCGATACCTTTGATACCCATCACACACTACAAAGTACCAAAGAGTTTCTTTCTCAAAAAGTGGATATTTTGGCTGCCACTTTCTGCCTTTTGTTTCTTTAGTTCTTTATTTTTAGGTTTTTCTTTTTACTCTTTAATGTGTGTAGACCTTAACGCTGGGTTCACAAGAAAGTGTTCCAGGATTCAGACAAAATGTGTCAGATGGCTCAGCAGCGCAGCAGGGATTCTTGCTCTTGTTAAAAGAGTCTCGACAGCATCGCACAGCAGCAAATGACAAAAGGCGCTGCAGATGAAATATTCAGCATTATCAAAGCAATGTTATTCTTATTATTAAAATATAGTGTATTTGTTGAGTGCATTAGATGTTATTGGGTATTAATAAATGTATGAAACATGAAAATACATCTCTAATTATGGGCACTGTGTGAATGCGGAATCCATCAGATCCCCCAAGTGTGTACATCAGGCTTGACATTTCAGTCGGAGTAGGGTTTTGTTTACTGTCACTCAAGATCCACTTCAGCACTTAATGAAAATCCAAGGAGCCATTTTGCTTGAAACATGAGCTTATTCATCTCAGGTTGCTGAAATGCACGGGCATTCGCCTCTTGTGGAGACATTTATTGAAGTGATTCATGATGAAATATTCCAATTGAACATGAGCTCTCCACACCACTTTCATTAAGTGCAGCCCAAAGTCTCCACATGTGAGAAACGAGAAATAGGCCACGAGATAATCTTTTTTTTCCCCCCACACCTACATTCTACATTTTTATCTCAGCTATTCTTGCCCATACCAAAGAAATGCCAACTCAAGACTTTTTTTTTTTTCAATGCGAGGATGCAAATATATAAAGATTATTTTTCCTCCATAGTGCAAAAGAAGATGTATATTACTGAGAAAAAGTGATCATTCAGCTGATTGCAGCTCCTCCAGTTTTTCTGTCCATTATGGCTCTATCTTTCCCTCAATATAAATATTACAGCAGCTTTATTAGAGCTTATCCTTGCAAAATTTCACCAGCTATGTGGTGAAAATCATCCAGAGTTATGCAGAATCGCCAGTTGTTGCCTCTGGCGATAACATTTTGTCTTTAAGGCAACCTCCTGGCCTAGTTGTGTCAGTCAGTCCTGTCACGTTGAATAGACAGGACTGAACTAGCAATGCTGTCTGCTCCGATGGCTTCTTTCACCCTCCGTTACCTCCTACTACCCCTCCTACTGCCATCCATGCTGCCCTGCTGGCTGTCCACCTCCTCCTTTTGTAGTGCAGGTTCATTCTTTATTCAACCTCATCCACCACAGCCACATTCTCATTCCTTGGGTTTGACAGACAAGGACATGCTGACATAGCTGACAACACTGGTTTTACATTTTTTTACTCTTTTGAGAAATTTGTCAGTAAATCTCCAATGGCAATGCTTTTGCACTGACGGTATCGTTGAATAGCAGTGAGGTAGACACAGATTCTGTTCTCAGACACTTTTCAAACAATTTAATGAGCTCCAAGCGTGGAGACCCACTGTGACTACATTATACCAACAACTTTAGCCTAGGTAAGTTGTCAGGTTTACATATACAGATATAAATGTTATGTTCAGATATTAGGTTAACAATAGTTGACTTTAATCTAGCTTTAGTTTAATTTTGAAGAATTAATTAATAATTTTGTCTATAAACTGTCACAGATAGTGACAAATAGAGATAAAACATCGGTATTCACTTTACAATAATATAAAAGAGAAAAGCAAAATCTCAAATTTGACTCAATCTCAATTTTGCTTTAACCACCAAATGTTTTTTAATTAAAGGATTAATTCATGACCAAAAATGTCAAAAGATTTATATTCTTATAGTAAAACAAGATTAAACCAAGTAATTATTTTAATATGAGTTAATTGTAACAATCTGTTCGAGGTTCAGTCTAAAACCGGTAGTCCGACATTAACATTCGTCACAGCTAAAGCTCAACGACTTTCCTTTGTTCAGTTCTGTGTCACTGATTCTTTTCTTTCCTCCGCTGCTCTCTCAGCTGTAAGACCAAGGTGTACCCAGACGACCTGCCAAACACCAGCATCGTCATCGTGTTTCACAACGAGGCATGGAGCACCCTGCTGCGGACCGTCCACAGCGTCATTAACCGCTCTCCCAGACACTTATTAGTGGAAATCGTGCTAGTGGACGATTACAGCGAGCGAGGTTGGTAATCTACACTGCGGCTATCAAGATGTCTGACACAGTATCTGATAGTATCGAAGGTTGAACTCTGTCACCGCAGTAACGGATACAGGATGTACATTTCGAACTCAAGTAGGCAGACGATCATTGTCAACAACATGTGACACTAAACTCTGAACGAGGATCAGTGAATCACTGAGCTGGGTAACAAGACAGTGAATCAGTGTTTACTCTTTAGAGCACCTGACTGCTAAATTGAGTGCAACTTACAATTATTTTTATTGTTGATTAATCTACTGGTTATTTTCTTGATTAATTGATACTTTAAGGTCTATTTTTGTTCAACCAGGAGTCCAAAGACATTCAATTTACTACCAAGGAAGACTAGAACAGGCAAATATTCACATTTTAGAAACTGAAACTGAAACTTTTTTGCCATTTTTGGTTACATTAACGATGAATCTATTATCAAAATTGTTGTAGATTAATTTTCTGTTGATCGACCAATGCATTAATTGACTAATTGTTTCAGCTCTTTTGAGTTGAATAACTCTGCAGGTGCATGTTTTCTGAGATGTCTCCTGTTTTGTTTCAGACTTCCTGAGGAAAAAGTTAGAGAACTACGCGCGGACTCTGGAGGTGCCTATGAAGATCCTGAGGATGGAGCAGCGTTCAGGTCTCATCAGAGCCAGGTTGAGGGGGGCAGCTGCCACAAAAGGTCAGGTCATCACCTTCCTGGACGCTCACTGCGAATGCACCATCGGCTGGCTGGAGCCCCTGCTGGCTCGCATCAAAGAGGACAGGTAGCAGCCCAAAAATACAGAATGTCTTGAACCTGACGTTGATCAGACGGAGGACTAACACTGACAGGAAATAACAAATAGAGGAGAAGTGCACGAGAATGCCTAAGAGCTTCCACTTGTCAATCATTTTAATCTTTTGCCTATTCAGTCCCTGAAACATGCTTAATTAATACGGGTATTATCACATTTCACTTAAGTTGCATGATTGCTCTATTTGAATATTGATGGTACAGCAAACTATCTGTTATGAATACACTATTTGAGCCTCACACTGCTGATAGGAGAAGATAATTATTTTGCATCGTCCGCTTCTGCTGCTGCTGCCTCAGAGGCAAAACTATATTAGCTCCAATTACTGCTGCTTTGTCTTTGCGTTAACTCTGTCACAACTGATGCCAGTAGACGCTAGCAGAGTCACAATTAAAGTGTACAAAGACATGTTTTCTAGCTACAACAGATACATGCGCACCTTCAAATACAATGTGGTTCCAGAGGATTAGATCTTCCTTTTTTTTTTTTTTGTTTTGACAGTAGGTATTTTCCTCAGCAGCTTGTGGTGTTTGTGTGGTTATTAAGACAAAAGTGTTACTATAAAGTGACAAGGTTTTAATTTATTTGCTGTTATTTATAAGAACATTAAGCTATATTATATCAGGCTGTTACTTGCCTGTTAGAAAAAAAAAAAACAGGGTGTAATCTACAGTGTGTGTGTGTGAGAGTGAAATAAATGGATGGATGGATGGATTAATAATGATTCTCCTGCAATCCATCTGTTATCTGAGGTCAGACACATTAATTTTCCCTCAGGACGACATTGGTATCACATGACTCAGAATATTATATTATAGAGCCATTACACTTTTACTGAATTCTGCTGCACACGTATTGATGTAGAAGTATGGGCGCAGACTGATGAGATGGTGCAGAAAGCATAAAGTATGTTGACTGCAAATTCACGTGATTGATGACACGAGTCCGAAGAAAGTCTGAGCTGAGTTCACGATATTAACATTTTGCAGGCAGTTGCCTAGCTTGCCTAATGGTAAAGGTCTGTCCCTCAGTACGATGCAAGGCTTCATCCATACAGTCGTTTATCTGAGCGTTGAATCTTTATTGTTCGGGTCTTTCAGGACAGCAGTGGTGTGCCCTATCATCGATGTCATCAGCGACGAGACGTTCGAATACATGGCAGGCTCAGATATGACTTACGGTGGATTCAACTGGAAGCTGAATTTCCGCTGGTACCCTGTTCCCCAGCGGGAGATGGATCGACGCAAGGGTGACAGAACACTTCCTGTCAGGTACAGACAGAAAATATTTCTTCCTTAGCTTCCTTTAAGCTAAATCAGGGGGAACGTATGATTGTGTTTTCACTTGTTTAACATCTTTTTATTAAGAATTAAGAGAAAGGAGGTCAAATTACATAAAAAGGTAAAAAAAAAAGGACAAGTTCAATGCTAGTTTTCAGTTTCTCATCTGAGCTGAGAATGGTTTTACCTGTGATGACAGCACACTACAGAGAAGACATGGATAGTTAGATTTTCTGACAAACACTCTTAAGAAAAGTGCCATTTTTATCTGCAGATAGAAATAGATCCTTTTCGTCTGTGTATCCCGCTGATGCAAGCAATAACATTAATTGTTATTTCACTCTGCTGTAGTGTAAGTATGTATGAGCTAATACATTTTTAAAATAGAAAAGTGAAAACTTTGCTTATAGTTGCCTTTTTTCGGTTACACAAAAGAAGGTGCAGTATGTCGTTTGTATGCAAATCAGGTCCAGCAACAAAACAGTATCCTTAATTCAGAGTCGACTTCAACATAGAATTAATTAAAAGATAAAAGTAATTACTCCTCTAAGGTTTTGTTTCAGATTGTCAAACAAACTGGTCTTTTATTATATTCTGAATGTTCCTCAGAGTTACACTGAAGTACTAATAAATACAGCATGAGGAAACATAATATTGCTTTTCGTCTCTTGCAGGACCCCCACCATGGCAGGAGGATTATTCTCTATAGACAAAACATACTTTGAAGAAATAGGAAGCTACGATCCAGGGATGGATATCTGGGGCGGAGAGAACCTGGAAATGTCTTTCAGAGTGAGTGACTGAAAACAGGGAGGATGTTTTACTGTACTTGGTTGGTGTCTGTGGGGACATGCTGATTACTTTGTGTCCCTCACCCTGGTCTTTTCCTTGCTTCGTTGGCACTTTAGATGCAGGAAAAATATGTTTCTAATGATGGTGGCACAGCTTGCTCAGTTGGCTTTAACTGCATTGCGTTGTTTCATTTGCACATACAGTATTATGTGATGTGCTGTCTAAATAATAGTAAGGGTCCACTCTCTGTCTTTGAATAAGGAGTCAGTTTGACTGTATGGAGCAGAGAGAGAATGGAACTGGTAGCGGTCTTGTCGCAGGACCCACAAGTGGACCATAATAATGGTGTTTGTTCTTGTGTCACCTTTTTGATGATGGACTGTGTATCTAGTAAGTTCTGGTTTGCAAAACACAGTGGAAACACAAGGCAGAACTAGTAAAAAAGCCTTACGAGTTCTTAAAAGTTCAAGTTATGTGAAGCTCCAGGTTATAGGCTGTTAAATGAAGACTCCACTGATTTAGCACTGCTGTGGCATCATCGAACTCGCTATGGACAATAAAAAAAGTCCCAGAGATAGTGTATTTTTCAATCCAAACATTTTTCTTCCTTGTCAAAAACCTGTGGCCTTCATTACCCAAATTGCAACTCAACTCACTCTACTGTACAGATTCAGGTGTGTTATACTAGTAGCTGCTAGCCTCAAGCAGAGATGAGGAGAGGTCTACGGAGGTCCGATAATCTTTGTAAATACACACAGATGTTTTTCATTTTCAAACTTATAGTCTTCAGCTCCAACTGACGCTGACTCAAGTGACATCACTTGTTCCTTGAGGCAGTTTATCAGACTTTGCAGCTCCCTCTGGAGCCACTAAAGGTTTTATCCAACTTTTTTCACATAGTACCTGTAAACAGACTTTAATGTGTAAAATCGATTGAGTTCCCCTTTAAGTTACTACAGCGGACAATGTAGAAGATATTTAACTAGCATCCGCTCATGTACAATAAACTTCCATTCAGACTTGAGTGTGGATGTTCCCTCCTGACCACTGGAACACATACACAGTGATAACTGTATGCCAAACATCCATTTAGACTGTGTACACATCAGTCAAACCAGTTTGAGACTGTGTTTCACTGCTGACGCTGGAAGCACATGAGTGGTTTCTACTGGGAGCAAAGCATTTATTTCTCATGACTTACATGCATTCACATTTTTAATGTTTTGCTTATAAATTAATTATTAAACTGTACGTGTTATGATTATGAAAATGATGTAATATTAGTGCACATTAAAATTTGTTTCTCTGCAGTACATAGTGATTGATTTACAGCTTCACGTGACTGAATGACAGTAATTTATTTTATTTTTATTTTATTTATTATTTATTCTAGAAAATGAGAATGTTATTAATGCTGAAAGACAACATGCAGTAGTGATGACATAAAATGTTAATCATGGCTAAAGAAGATGAGAAGAAATCTCTTGATGAATGATGAAATAAAATTTCATTATTTCATTTGTTAATCAGACCTACAGTTGACCCATATCAACTATTTTTACACATCAAATCTTAGAGATTAGTAATAATATATAATATAATAATAATGTCTGTCCACGCTGGAATGAAATTATGGAATTGCGGTGACGTAGTTACAAAGCAGCCCGATCAGCTGCAGCCTCCAGTTGCTGACAAATGTCCAGCAAGTGACATATAAATGATATCAGACTTCCCTGTAACAAGGTCTCTTGTTTCTACACTCCTTATATTAAGAGCAGTACATCTTCATGGCAGATTTCTGGTTCACCTGAGGATCAAGCAGTGAGGATCCATCAAATAAAGGAATTGGCATGTCCCCAAATAACTGTGTTTATCTTCTTTCATGCACATAACTGTATAAATCTACATTGTCTCTATATGTCTGCAGATCTGGCAGTGTGGCGGCTCTTTGGAGATCGTTACATGTTCCCACGTTGGCCATGTTTTCCGGAAGGCCACCCCATACAGCTTCCCTGGAGGAACGGGCCAAGTCATCAACAAGAACAACAGGCGGCTGGCCGAAGTCTGGATGGATGACTTCAAAGATTTCTTTTATATCATCTCACCAGGTACGAAGCTGTGGTGAGACCGCTACTGTCAGATTGTATCTTTCTGCCTCTGCGATGGTAGAATCACAGGCTAAAATGGCCTGAATTCTGCATTTCAGAAATATATATAGTCCACCAGGAGTTTAATAGATGTTTTATTTAGTGCAGTGCTGTTCAAAAGCAGATATGAGCTCCTCTGTGCTACTTGCTGATATTACATTTAGCAAATTGGTGTGAAAAGGAAAGACTTGCCTGCTGTCTTTTATTCATTCATTCATTCTCTTGCACTGTACTTTTTCTAGCTTAGTTAAAAATTTATATATCTCCTTTTAACTGTCTTACATTTGAATTTAATGTCGCTTTTGTCACCACAAACGGGGATTAATTAACACACACTCCACATTTAGTGGTACTCTGGACTTGAGTTCAGAAATCTACATCAGAAGACCATCTCTGACAAATTTTTGGAGAAACCCAAACAGAACTCATCCACACACGGACGAACTAGAACAATACGACTGTGCAGATTGAGACATGAGTACCCCTCCATCTGTCGACTTAGTAATGTGATTACCCTTTAGCAGACAGCGATGTCCCAGAAATCTCCGGTTACATGTTTTAGATGCCAGCCAACCTTTAAGGGATCATCTGTAATCTGCCGGTCTTATGGCACAAATTTTGACCTTCCCCCTTCACTCAGTCAGGCAGGATTCTCCACGGGGCAGGTGCGGAGACAGAGCCGGCGCCGTGATGGATGAGTCTTTCTGCGTCTTGCGGCCCCACAATGACTGCCTGTTCCTCTAGGACATTAGGGAGAATGATCTGGGCCATGCTGCTGTGCCAGACCTCACTTATAGGCGCAGAGGAACACAGTATGTTGCTCAGGCTGAGTTTGGGGAGTGGCATCTAGTGAGCCTATTAAAAGAGCCTATTAAAAGTGCATCTCCTTCCTTGTCCCTCCTCTGCACTGGTGATTTCAAGATCAAAGAGGCTATTCATCATCCACAACATGTGATGCTCAGACCCTACAGAGAGAGTGAAGGAGTGAGAAAGAGAAATGGAGAGCCAGGGGAAATAAAGTGGCATTCAGCTCACAGCTTTTATCTGCCAACTTGAAATTTCAATACCCGCTGGTTAAAGTGTAAGACGTTGATGGTACTGAAGGTGCTGCTGGCATTGTCTTGCTTGTGTTTGATGGATAAATATACTGTGCTGCAGGTTTAACATGTTGGCTGATTGTGAAAATTATATTCTATTTTATTGCAATCATGGTCTTTAGTGATAAATTACCCCCCCCGGATCTATCTACATGCAAGCTATGAGTCCTCAAGAGGCACTCTGGGGAGAAACCATCTGCCTAATGTGTTTTTAAGTGTCTTTGCCCAGTTGCTGTCTAATCCTTCTTCAGTCTTCAGTTTCATCAGGGCTGATACATCATGTAGTTTCCATTTGGCTAAAGTAACATACATCATGGAGCACACGTGCTCCACAATTGTTGCATTCATGCATCTGAAGGAAATGCTTTGCCTTATTGGTCTTGATTGGACTTTTCAGCACATGCTCTGTTTGCTGAAATTAGGTAATTTCATGTTTTCAGGGAGGTTTGCAAGGTGTCTTTTTTTTTATTTTTATAAAGGGTCCCTCTGGTGTTCAGCTTTGGTGTTGCAAAAAAAAAAGGGACTGCCCTTCCATTTTCAGAACAAATAAAACTGTATGTGGATTTCAATACTAAATGAAGGTGAATACCGACTCGTGATACATATGGCTGAATGCTTGTCTTGGAATTTGCGCCTGCAGGAGTGATGCGGGTGGACTATGGAGACATTTCTTCCCGTAAAGCCCTCCGCGAGGCCTTGAAGTGCAAACCGTTTTCCTGGTATCTAGAGAACATCTACCCAGACTCCCAGATCCCAAGAAGATACTACTCACTTGGTGAAGTATGAGCTTTCTTGTACTCTGATCACCCATAATGCAGCAGATACACTGCCTCCGTCTGCAATGAGTCAGATATGTCCTTGCTGCTGGGCTGTGTATTCAGAGGACGATATCACTGAGAAAAATCTGCAAATCTCAGAATCCAGCAAGGGTTTAAAAAAAAACTAGATAAGAACAAACATCTCCAACTGCTCGTATTGAACTTGTATGGTAAACAAACAAGGAGATGTAGGTATTGATCCCAGCCACATTATTATCCTATGCATGGTGGGCTGGTGAGATAAGGCTCATGCATAGATTCTACACAGTCTCATAGCACAATTTTGTTTTTGTTGTAAAACACACAAAAGTGCAAATATTAGTCAATTATTAACCAGCAAGTTATTATTTTGTAATAGAGGATATGTATCCTTCCCTCCTGAATCTGAGCAGTCAATTTTTGAGATGAATACTTTAATAAAAAGAGATGGAACACAGATTGTAGAAATTAAAAATACATTGTTGATGATTTGCAGCTAAGGTTTGATCATTCATAGTTAATGTTCTTCAGATAATAAAAGTTCCTTTTATATGTTCTTATCTGCTCACACAAGAAAAAAACCTTTTTTTTAAGTGACCTGAATCTGACCTGAACTTGCCTCTGTGCAGCATGATGTAAAGCCAGTGCTGACATGCAGTGTGCTGTCTGCACGATAGATGGAGGCCATATAAAAGTAATGCCAGATGAAGAACTCATGGTGAAATGAGCTTGTAATCCTCCACCATTCATACTGCTGAGGATGAGAGGATTTTTCATCTGTGCTGCTCTGCTGTACTGCAGTACAAACTGGCTTTCTCTGTTTCTCTCTCTTTAGCCACTGCAGCACCTCAGCTCTCATCTCCCCCCCCCAAGAAATCTGACCGATTCTCGTCCACCATAAAACACAGTCAGCCGTTCTTTAACAGCTGGAACCATTAGGTTTTATATTGCTTAATTATGAACGCCATTCTATTCTTGCATGATGGGCATAATATATTGCGTAGGCAACATATAGAGTCAGCTCATCTTTAGCACTTTTTTTTGCATACTCTTACAATGCATGTGTTCATTAGATAGCTGAGCTGCCTGTAAAAGCCAGTAAGAGCTGTGTTAACAGGCGTCACCCAAAGCTGTGCTGTCAGATCACATATCTGTTTCTGCTTTAAAAGTGCCGAGCAGGAGCTGTATTAGTATGACTTTGTGACACAATATCTGTTATATGTGTGATTTTATACCTCTAAAATCTTATGACATCAGACAGCGGACTCTGGCAGAAAGACATGGTGACAGGCGTGCATTTTTCATGATCACTATCTGGAAATGAATTAACAGTAACAGTTGACTCAGTAATGGGAAAAACTAACTTGACAAATGTGGATGAAAACTGCGTAACTGTCAGTTTTGTCTGTCACTTGGTTTCTCTGAGAGGAAAGCCTCTAACAACACTGAGACTGTGACTTGTGTGTGATCTGATGTGGCTTCAACATCAGCAGCTCATGCATCTTGAGCAGCAAGCTGTTGTCATTGGGTTGGTTAAAGCAGCAATGATGCCAGCTAGACCGGGTGTAAAACAAAATAGATAATAATAGAATTAAATAAAACAAAATAACACAATATAAAGGTATGAATGAGGATTGAATGTAATGCAGAAAGATCTCAGGATAGTGAAATTAAGGATAGTCATGAACATTCACATAAATAAAGAAGGGGTGTAGAAAAGATGATACATTTTTATTAAGAAATATTGAGCAGAGCCTGACTGGCTTGTTTTTGAAATAGAATATAACAGATTATCCTCATTTTGTTTGGACATGCAGCTTGAAGTGCTGTCAAGTAATACATAAATAATATGTATGGATTATACACTGGTATGACTAAAATACAGTGCAATACTTTGTACTCTGCAATACCTTGTAATACTAGAAATACTGAAATATAGAGATAATTTTGCAAAAGTGTTTTAAAAAAATATGTTTAGAGTTGTGAAATTTGCCCCAAGTAACTATAAAAATAAATCTAGAGTGAGAAGTTAATTGCAAATTAGAGTTTAAAGTAACTTGTGTGTATTTGTTGCTGTTAGATCAGGAATGTTGAGACCAACCAGTGCGTTGACAACATGGGACGAAAGGAGAACGAGAAAGTTGGCTTTTTCAACTGTCACGGCATGGGTGGAAACCAGGTGAGGAGAAAAATATTATATTGATATTTTAATATTTATTCTTTTTTAGATATCATGATTCATACTGTACATAACAGTGTCTTCAAACAGTGTCTCTTGGTGGTGTTGTAATAGGATTATACTGTATAATGGATTATGTTAGATTTTTTAGACTACTAATATACCCAATGGAATGTGGAAACAAATCAATTTCTTCTCGAATTAAAGTTCAACGCGCTGAGCCATTAATACATCTTTATTTTAAATACATGAGCTTTGGGATTTGAGCTTGGTGAGGTTGGACGCAAAGTGTGTGTGAATTGCCAACTTTAAATCAATCCACAGATTTTCAATGCAATTCAAGTTCAGGTTTTTGCCAAGTCTTGCAGGGGTTCATTGATGAGTCTTTGGCATTTTAAGCAGGTTTGTGCCAAGAATTTGATTATTTTTGTTTCCTCTGTCTTTACTAATCTCATTATGGGGTATCTGCACTGCATCCTATGAGACAGAATTTCAGGGTGATCATGAAGGATCAGAAAAACAGGAAAGGGGAGTTAAATACTGAGTTTGTTTAGAAAAGCACTAAAAAACTTCCCTGGCAGAGTGCAAAAACTCTATTTGAATCAGGTTTGGCATTACACATAAAATAGAAATAAAATCAAGAAAAAATATGTGCAGTTTACATTTCAAAATGATGAATAATGTTGGCATTACCGATGTTTTTCATGGACATCTTGATTCCAGGTGTTCTCATACACGGCAGACAAAGAAATTAGGACAGATGACCTCTGTTTGGACGTTTCCCGCCTCAACGGGCCTGTCGTCATGCTCAAGTGTCACCACATGAAGGGCAATCAGATGTTTGAGTACGATGCCGAGGTAGGATCCATGTTCCCTGTGATAGAGTACAATCTCCTGTAAAACAGTACAGGCTGCCATTACTGCTTCCTGGTGGCTGATATGTTAAGAAATGATGAAATGCTGATTAATTGTGTCTTACTGTGTTTGAGGAGATTGCATGTGCTGGTAGTACAAAGTGGGGAAACAGAATACCTGTTTTCTGCCAGCAGATGGCGCTGTATGTCAGTGTTTTGGGTTTTTTTGGCAGCACAGACCTTGAGTTGCATTTTCCACCCAGCAGCTGTGTCTCTCCTCTCATATTCTCTCCTTTCACGCAGTATGTTGGCAAGTGGGAATATGATTTTGAGGTAAAAGCCATCACTTATGAATATTGCCCCATAGTTTGAGTCCTGTGCTCCCGTCATAGTGATATATCCCCTAACACTGTGTGGACTGTGACTGTGTCAGTGGTCATTAGATTAGAGCATTTAAATCTGGATGTGAAATGGAGCCTAATTGCTAGAAGTGCTAATCTTGTGTGGATTTTTATCATAATGCTATTCAGTGTTGTGTGGTCCATTATAAATAATTTTGCCACACAGAACTGAAGTTAACCAACATACAAATGTGTGTGGGTCACAGTTTATTCATTTGCAATAGCAATAAAGTGAAAAATAAATCGGACTAATTAAGAGAACAAACCGTTTTAAACATCAGAATTTCATATTAAGTAACATTCCTGGTTATGCAAGCTGTAATAATCTCACAATTACAATATTCAATCAAATGCAGAAACAGATGTTTCAGACTTAAATGGAAAACAGAATGACATTTTGAATCTCACGGGAGAACTAAAATATTCTCCTCAAGCCCTGTTGACTCTCAACTCAAAGTGCATTATGGATTATACAACTCAAAAAGCATCCTTTATATTAACAATTTATGCCAGTTTTTTTAACCCACTGGGAGATGGTTGGAAAGGAAGACTGCCCTCAATACAGTGTTATCTCGCAGTGATTGAGATGTCCTATCTGCTAACATGTAGATATGACACAGAGAAGCCTGGAGGACTTTTCCATCAAGCATTGAACAAACCCTTAGAGGAATCCATTCATTACACTTTTTTTTCTGCGGGTGCATTCCTAATATGAGAAAGTGAATAATTCATAAAGGAAGAGGAATAGTCTCTGTTGTAAACAGCATTGGGGTTTCTCAGCTGTCAGTGGCCGAGGTTATTTTTAGCCCACGTGTGACGGACGGAGGCTGAATCTTGGGTGACTACAGTATCATTAACATTTCATCTCATCATCGGTTTCACAGGAATACCTGACTTTTCCATATTCCTCATTCATTCCTCTTTCACAGCCGTGACAGACAGCCTTCCTTCTGTCTCACCCGCTCTGCTGTTTCAGCCAGAAATAAGCTCCAGCTGTCACATGATGGCAGTCAAAATTATTCCACTACTCTTACTCACGCAAAGAATTTAAAATTTAAATTGGAAAGTCAAGTGAATTTTCCAGTTATCTGGCTGTATTTTTTAATTGGGTATATATGTGAAGGGTCCGGGTATCATCGGATAATTCGTAATTCATTTGTAATTCAAAAACCAAAAAAACGGTAAATCTGTTATTTGTTTCAAAGCAAAAAACAAAAAGACGTTTTTGGTGTCAGAATCAAATAACGAAAAACCAATCAAACCCGGTCCGTTTTTGTTTTTTGCCGTTTCGTTTTATCGTTATTCCTTTTTGGATTGAATATTGAACAGATCTGCGGACATTCAGCCAGTTCGTTTTTGCGTTTGAAACCAAAAACGGAAGTCATGTGGTTTTTCCTTTTTTCATTTTAAACCAAAAACGAAAAACGAAATCACGTGATCTATTACTTTTTTGTTTCCCAACGAAAATCCAGAAAACCAAATTCAAAAGACCGTGCAATTTTGGTTTAGAAATCAAGTATTTTTTGTCAGTTTTGTACGATAGCAGAAGCGGCTACATTAGCCTACCCATGATCCTCAGCGACCGTTGCTATGGTGAAGACGAAGCTAAATGAATTACGAATCCGATACGGTATCCGATGATACCTGGACCGTGAAGTTAGACAACAGCTTTTTTTTATTGCTAAAAGAAAGATCAGCTGCCAAAATTTAAGAAAACATTTTTTTTTTTAAGCCTTGAATGTCTAAAATATTTCATGTTAACACAGCAGAATTGTCAAACTTTATTTAAAGGTCAGCTGTTCGATTCATAATCAAATAAACAACACAGTTTTTATGGATCAATTCTCTCCACTCTCGGACTTACCTTCACTGCCATCTGTCCCTTTCACTCCCGGGTTGCCGCAGAAGCACACCTTTCTCCACATCATCACCCAATCATGTCTGACCATCAGCCGCCTCGAGGACGGCACCTACGGCCCCACTGTGGAGTATTGTAACAACAGTCCCATTCAGGCCTGGATCCTCCACAACTACACGCGCCTGGAGGTCGCTAGACACCTTTACTACAGTCCCACTGATTATTTTCTCTAAGCTCCCGTGCGCTCTGGAGGGCTATAGGGCCTGAGGTGAGCAGGTTAGTACAAATTAGGATTAAAGTAGAAGCTGGTGGACATTTGAGCTGCTCTGTAGTGATGTAGTTGTTAGAACTTGAAGTAGATTAGTTCGATCTGTTGGGGCTTTAATAGGCTCCTTTTGTAGCTGATTGTGGTCTGTGTTTCTCGAGTTGTTTTTTTATTTTCTTGTGTTTGTCAGTGAGAACAGATAAATGCAGAGTGTGTTGTCATGATGTTGATCTTTCAGGTCTTATTCATAATGTGCGTCCAAATCGTTTCAGGAAGCATTAAGTAGCTTTTACTGGTGACCTTTCAGGAAGAAGGCATGAAGACCAGAGCAGAGGCACATCAAGCAATGACAGATGTCCCATCAAGATGGCTCTGTGTATAGGATGCTATCAGCAAGACCTTTAGCCAGTCTTCATGCTGAATTAGATCTCATTTGGCATTTGTTTTCTAACTATAAATATTGTATTTTGATGTGAAAATCCACTGGCTGTGCTCTGATCCGCCAGGGAATGGCGAGTGATGCCTGAGATGGAGGAGAACGTGTTTATTTTTAGCTTATTATCTACGTGCATGGCTGATTGAAATGGGCTTGCCATTGTTTACAAGTTCTTTTGAAGTGATCATTCATTGTGAACCCACCTTTTGTGAACCTGGCCTCTCACGCCACTCTCTCATTGGCCTGAAGCAGCTGTGTACACTGTGTGCCATGTACATATTGTAGCACAAATGAATCCCAATCATCAGTGCTTTTCACCATTCTGCCTGCTTATTTACATACTTTTGTAAAGACTGTTTTTTTTTTTGGCTCAGCATTTCTGTCCGCTTCAGGTTATTCATTTTCTGTGCGGCCAATTCTGTTCTGCTGAGTTATCTGGAGTTTGCACCTCTGAGTCCTGTACTGTTGTATCTTTCAAAAAGCTAACGATCAATTTCACTGTAGCATGCCAGAGTTTTTGTGTCCAAGCAGGGTAAATTGGGTAAGAAGGCGCTGGTGTGTGTCAGAATTGCGGCAGTGAAGTGACCTGCTGTTAGATGGCCTGATTTGCTGTTTCACATTCAGAGTTCCTTGTGGCATAGCCAGCACAAGATGAGAGCATATACACTAGTGTAGGGCACCATTAGAGCAAATGAGACTGTTGCCTGACTCTTTCCTGAGACAAAAGGAATCTGCTGTTTTTATATTCCCCACAAAGCGGCTCAGCCCTCCAGATCCCCTCCTAGAGTCATCACAAGCACACGTTGAAAGGGAAGTCTGTGCCTTTCAGCGAGTCCAGTGTGCTGCCTGGTGACAGGGAGGATAATGTTCCTCAACCAGGGCTTATGGTTAGAAACCGTCTTCATTTAATTAGCTGGTCTCAGCTGTGCATACACTCAACGACTTGCTCTGGAGACACTGGTTGGTTTGCAGGGAGGCTGAGATGGGAGTTTTCTCTGCCTCAAAGGAGGCATGAAATAATTATGAGCAAAGGACAGGACCTCCACATTTCTAGTATTTTCATAAAATGTGGAACGGTTTTTCTACACTCCGCCGTTATACTCCTCTTCTATCATCTCTGCCACTAGAGTGGGTTTGGATCTTTGAATGAAAGAAAAAATATTGTTCTCATTATTGCCAAAGCTGGGTTCTTAGGATTTATAGATTTGATCCACACCCGTTCAGAGAAGCTCTTTGCATGAATATACCTTTTAAAGAAAAGTATTTGTTGATTTTTACTGCTTCTCATTTGCACATTCTACAAAAATTTATTTTAAACCATCACCTTATTTCTTTAACAGTCTAGATTAAATGAAATTTTGGATTTTCTTTACTTACCCTTAAGACAGAGGAAGGAGAACTATACAGAAGCACTACCTAAGTTGTAGCTGCTGGTGAAAAAGGAGTTATTTTTTTAATAAAGCAAGAAAAGTCAAATGTCTCGTGTTGAGCTACCTTATTGTTCTTTTCTTTAGTTTTTTGGCAGGTGTGTAAGGTCGTACGCTGCCTGCTCTCTTTGTTCTTGCTCTGTTTGAACAAATGTGCCCTGTAGGGTGGTCTGTGCACTTCAGGAAAGGTGTGTGTGTGTGTGTGTGTGTGTGTGTGCGCGTGCATGCACTTCTTTGTATCTAGGCAGAGAATGTCAGGTCCTTGTGTTTTATAGCTTAAGATCAAACATGGCCTGAGCGTCTCTGTGTGCTCATTAGTCTGAATATCCTCTGTCAACAGTCAAAGCACAATCTCCTTTTAATGAAGAATTATCCCTTGACCACAGGATAAAAAAAAAATCATGCCAATGCACATGTTTTAGTGCCACATGTGAAGTAAATTGTGGTTTGTAGTTGTTAACATGTATTTTCTTTCATGTGTGCTGTGCTGTTTAGCATGAAAATCGCTTCCAAGATAACAGGCTGCAGAACTCTGAGGCAGGTTTTCTTTTGAACATCTTTACGTTTACAGACAGAGCTACATGATGTCTTAGTGGCACCTAACATAAACATCATTTTATATTTAACATAATTTTTCCAATTTCTGTCATGGCATTGTTTTCCTCAGCAGAGGCACTGCAAGTCCTCCACTTCACTGCATGTGATCATTAGGCCAAGAAAAGCAACTCAAGGGAGGAATGAAATTGCGGAAACGTGTTACTTCTGAGGGAATGAACATAAATGGTCAATCAAGGCCATTGAGAGCTTTCCTCCAGTTGTTAGCGGGTGGTCTTTAGAGTATATGTGGCAGATAGCCACAGATTTTTGTTGTACACGCTCATGCAGTGTTTAAATTCAGCTCATCACAACAGGTGTGTTTTTTTTTTTTGTGTCTGGACATTTTAAAAGCACTTCTGGCACTTTCATGTGACAGAGCTGTACACAGATAGGACTGACAGCGAAGAGGGGACAATATGTTGAGTGGAGCAGGAGATACATTCAAGGTCATATTGTTGTGAGGACACAGTATACTACCGCAGAGTAAACTCCAAAAATAATGAGGATGTTTGAGGACAGAACCATTTATGGAATAAAAATGACTCCCATGATCTGTGACAATTAAAGCCATGTTTATTAATCATTAAACATATGGCTGAAACAATTATTATCACATGATAGATTGATGTATCCCTTGACTGAAAATTAATCATTTCACATTTTGATAGGGCCTCATCAATAATACGACATTTTCACAGCAGATGTTTTGACTTGTCATAGTAGGAAAAGCACAGGTGTTACTAATAACGTCAATGACGGCTCTGCTCTATTGAAGAGTCTCAGTAAGCCTTGACAGTGTGACAGCGAACCAGCATGCACAATATCAGGACCCTGAAACTGAAGCAGCTAAATGAAAGCTATTATTCATTTTATTATTTACAATCATTGCTTTTCCTACTGTGACATGTCAAAATGTCTTCTGTGGGGAAAAAAAGGCCTATTGTGGACTCGTTTTTCCTTCTCAGCGCTCTTTAATAGATGTAGAGTAGTGAAGCAAAAAATTATCTCACCCAACAAAGTATTTGCTCTTGCTTCACAGGAATGACATGTGCTGTATGTATTTTCTTCATGCGTGTATTTAATGTGCATCCAACAAGAAAATTATTTTGCCTCAAATCCTTTTACTGCAAAAAAAAAAAAATCAATAAAACGCAGTAGCTAATCATAGTTCAGTCATTTTTAAACATAAACTGGTACACTTCATTGCTTGATTGATATCTTACTTTGAGCTTGGTCAAATGAGAACCGTATCATCAAGTAACCACTCATCATTTCGTTTCTACAAATATTAGCATTTAGGTGTAGTTTTGCTGCTGTACACAGGTCAGCTCAAAGCCACTGTGAAGTGTTGCTATAATAAGTATAAAGTGTACAGATTGCATGATGTTGTTTTAGGTTTAAACAAGAAGCAGTAATAGTGATGTGGTAATTAGTAAGAAGCAGGAGCAGCAGCATTATTGTCACTTATTGTATCACTTTAACTTAAGTTTTTTATGTCACAGCAATAAAATATACATCTGGTCACAAAGTCATTTTAATAAACTGCAAAATTAATGAGAGTCTCTTTGGGGAAAGGTGTAACAAATCTGTATCTCTTCATCTACATCTAATGTCTGTGTGGTCTGTTTAAGATATCTAAGCTCTTATGGAAAATGTGTGGGCAAACTTTTTCCTACTTAGAGATTCAGCAAAGTCTCCTGACACCACCTAGATATCTAATATTTTCAGTCATTTTATTCCTGATTTGGCCCGCCAACTCCTGAGAAAAAAAATATCTCTTTGGCTTGCCAGATATTCGACTTTTTCATGAAAGTTGTTTACTTTGTCTCCCCACTTTTTCATGCTGGGCAGGGAGCCTAAAATCACTCTGTCAATCGGTTTGCAAGCCAAAACATTAAGCTGAAAGCAACAGAGAGCTGCAGACCGGGGTGCTGATCATCAACGGTATTGAACATTACAGCAACTCATCTGATTAACAAAAATGCCCAAAATATTATTCAGTGCAGTAGCAAACATAAACATTTGGTTTCAATTCTGCAGAAGCAGAGAAAATAGTTATTTGTAGACTCTGACATTTTACACTGACACTCAACAGTAATTCACAGAGAAATCCTTCCCATGAAGTGGCAAAGACAAACAACTTCTCCGCCCACAAGAGCCTCAAATTCACAGAGCGGACACGATGTATGTTTTGTTGTAAGGGGGCAGGAATCTCACCTTTTCTCGACTAGAACATCCTGCTCTCTTGATGCTCTCTGTTGTTTTTGCTTGCTCCAGCTACAGTTTCTGAGTGTAACAAACTCGGGGCATTTACTGGGTCGAAAAAAGGTTTGCTGTGAGATGTGGGAAATCAATAGTTGAAGTGTGTGTGAAGGTTCATCTCAGTCATCCAGGTGGACTCAACTTTCTCTAGACAAGAGTTGAAGTGCAGTCGATGAGGCAGGCTGAGGGAACGTATATAGTTATTATAGAGTTTTCAAACACAAAATCATATTTTAACTTGTATTTGTGTCATGCTTGTACATTGATTTGTACATATTTGCATCTGTGTAATCGTCTCGTCTGCTTCCTTCTCTCTCCAGCGGCTCACCCTGCTGCACGTGAACAGCAACCAGTGTTTAGACATGCCGTCCGAGGAAGACAAGATGGTCCCCACCCTGAGAGACTGCAGTGGCAGCCGCTCTCAGCAGTGGCTGCTCCGTAACATGACCCTGAGCGTCTGATCCCTCACCTCACAACCCCACCCCCCCCCCAACCTCCCTTTTTGCCACTCCGTCCGCATATTAACCAGTCCAGGCTCTCCACACCTTCACCAGGTGGCTCTTACCACGCACATTGCCTCTTTCTCTAACAGCCTGGCCAGCGTATACAGAGATCCATTACGGAGGCGTCTACTTTTACAGCTCACTTCAGAGTTGAGAGAAGCTGCACCTGCCGTTCAGGCGACGTGACGAGCTGTAGCATCGGGGATCTCGTCACGTCCACACAGTAAGAACGATGTGTGAGGTCTGATTGTGTACATGGAGGACACTGATATCAAACCACTCACACTGTGCGGGCCAGCTGCTAGCCATGCATCCACTGTGCTTCTCAGACTGCTGCTTAGCTGCTGGACAAACGATTAAACAGAAGAGCATCTATGACAAGAATATTTCAAGGCACGTCTCTGCGATGGTCTGCGCTGTAAATGACCTTCCTTGTGCTGTGTACATGCAGTGCATTGGTGTTTAGGTACAATCTTAAAACAAGATGGTTTGCTGCTCATCCGTTTTCCATATCTGTGTTTGATTTACATTAAAATAAGAGGAAGGTGATGTTGTTAATAGAGCCCAACCAGTACTGGATATTGAAGGCAGATACTGTATCTATCTGATAATGATATATCAGCTGATTTGGTTTTAAAGTCGAACTGAAATATGAATTTTGCTCACTTTTGTTGTAAGGAACTATAAACTCTAATGATACTGCAGCAACTTGTGCACATTTTCCTGTTTTTCAAAAGCGGATGAAACAGTTTTTGGACATATTTGTGGAAAGTGAGAGTCTAAGCTTAAAGCCTCTGGGTGGGTGTTTCCCATGACAGCGGCTGACTGACATTTGAGGGCCAGTGTTGCTAGGAGACGCACTGTAAACTTCTGTGGGTTACAGCATTTTCAACAGCAAACAACATTGGCTCCCAGCAGGTTAACTGTGTAGTATTTTTAGTGCCCGCCCACGCAGATGTTGTACCAATGCCAACATTGTCAGTTGCTATCAAAAATGTACGCCCCCTGGAGGGCGCTAAGGGGGGTGTGTCACCGCAGAAAAATAAGATAGAATTTTAATTTATCCTTTGATTAAATTGACCAGATAAGTCAAGTCAAACACCGAGGATATAAAGTATATACTGATTTCTTGGCAAAAATATAATATATAATTTTATTCCAGTTTTACTAAACATTTTAATTCAGGATCTCTTAAATTTGATTAGTAAAGAATCGTGAATAAGATATGTGGTGAGTGAGATATTTTACAGTTGAAAAATACAACATGTCAGCACTCTCTAGTAGACAAACTATATAATGGCAATGCTGTTTCTAAATTACTTAAAGCATATAGTATCTTTGGAATTTCTGTACTGCAATTTCTTGATAATTATTGGACAATATATTAACAGATAAGCTAATTACTCTAGTTGTTAAGGACTTAGGAGATGTTGGGAGAACAATGATAAGCAAAAGATTGCAATGAATAAAAGTCAAGAGCAGCTATAACATCCTCCCCTTTCAAAAAGAAAAGAAAAACCTAATGACAATGTTCTGTATTAGTGAGACAGGAAGTATAACATGTACAGATTTGAAGAGGCAGCTGTCTGGATCTACAGATTACATACTATACGGAAGTTTAAAACAGGCTGTTGGGAAAAAAATGACAGAAGTGGCTGCGGGAAAGGAAGTAGCAAGTAATCATAATATAATTCATGAAAATGACAACTTACTGTATCACGGCTATCTGAGAGTGTCATTAATAAAAACACATCACCTTTGTCAGATTCTACAAGATTTCAGATCCTTTCTACTAAGACATTGCCCTCTTCTTTGAAATCATGTCTTGGGGCCGAATAGTTGTGTGTGCCTTTAGAAATGTTGTTTTGTATTTTGTTTATCGGTTTTTAGACAATTTTGTTGTTGAAAAAGAGGAATGTTAAGTCTTTTTTTCATTCCATATTAAAAAAACAAAATTACAACATATTGATATTAACATATTTCATGAATAGGTCACTGTCATATTAATGCTTTATCAAACATTCAGTTATCTGTTAATAGTTCATCAAGTCAGTATTCAATATATCAGTATTCACTCCAGCAAATGTGACAGGTACTTTTCACTACATTGTTGACCTGGATCTGGCAAGAAATGTTATTGTATATAATACTGTTAACATGTTTCTATCACCTTTGTTGTTGTTGTTGTTGTACATACAGAACCAATTATTTTTCTAAGATGCTGTAAAACTTGAACACTCCCCGGAGAGAAAGACATTGAATGGTAGAAAGGTCGCAAGGTATTTCTGTGTTACAGTATATTTGGAATTGTGGTAATAAAAGCCAGTGCTTACCTTGGGTTTTTAAAATTGCGGTGTGTTTTGGAAATCACCATCAGTCCCACGAAATGGTGAAATAATATCAATGCTGCTTGAATACTGAATCCTTGCCAAGTGCCTGCTTGGCATTCAGACAAAAATTCAAAAACCTCGTTCATACTACACACACAAACACACACATTTATTGTTTTTCATTAGCTTAAAGTGCATGGTGTTATAATAGGAATGTAATGTTTCAATGTACTGGTTTCAAAGTGATGTTACCTGTTTGTACATTTTGCCTTTTTTGTAGAAAAAATAAATAAATAAAACTTCGACTGAACATATAAAAATGATTAATTTCCGTGACAAGCAGCTGATGAAAATGTGGACTGGAGTACATCACACCGATGCATCAATTGTTCAATAAACCTTGTTATTGAAGCTTTTAAGACCCCCGTACATCTCATTAGCAGGGTTCAGTGCGTGGGCTTTTAAAGGTGGTAAATTGCAGCCTGTCTTTCATGGTGATTGTTAGAGGACAACTCACGTACAACATGCCATAAGGAGCCACATGGTTCCTTCCCTTTTTTGCGCTGTATCTGTAAAGGTACCTGCCATTGTCAGCTGATGAAGGTACTTCTGACAAGGCTCATTATTCTGTGTACATTTAAGGAACGAAGGCTTGACCTTTCAGGTGACTCTGGCTTTGTTCAAATCTGAGAGGCAAAATTACTCTCCCTGAATGGGACACAGAAAGAAAGAGAGCTAGAAGGTCAACAGAGGGCAATGAAGATGGAGAACAGGTAATAGCCTACTCTGAACATTGCGACACCAAAGGGCTGCAACTAATGATTATTTTCACTAGTGATTATTTTCTCTATTTTTTGACTGATTTATGCATTGTTTATTCTACAAAATGTTAGTTCTGACATTTATAGAATAAAGACTGAAAATGTCCATCAGCAATTGTCATAGTTTAAAGGAACGTATTCAAATTGCTTGTTTTGTCTGACCAAAAGTCTAAAACTCAACAAGATTCAATTTACATTGCTATAAGACATGAAAATGAACAAATCCGCAAATTTGAGAAACTGGAACCAGCAAATGTTATTAGCATAACATTTTAATATCTGACTGCTGATTGATTGAGAACATTTTGGGAAATGTGCTTATTTGCTCTGTGCAGAGAGTTAGATGATAAGCACATACCACTCTCATGTCTGAATGCTAAATATGAAGCTAAAAACAGCAGCCAGCTAGCTTAGTTTAGCATAGACTGGAAACAGGGTCAAACAGCTAGCCTGGCTTTGTCAGTAACAAAATTAGCCTACCAGCACCTCTAAAGCTCACTAAAACATATAACTTATTTGTTTTGTTCTGTATAAAAACGGAAGTGTAAAAACGACACTAGTTTTATGCCGGGGTCATGTGTGTGGCAATGTCTTGTCCAGGTGCAGTCACTTCTTGGATGTTTTAACTAGTGAGCTTTAGAGGTGCTTGTAGCTGGATTTTGATACCTTTGAACGGAGCCTGACTGGCTGTTTCCTGCTGTTTCCAGTGTTTATGCTAAGCTAAGCTAACTGGCTGCTGGCTGTTGCTTCATATTTAGCGTGCACACAGTAGACTGTATATAAAGATAGATGTAGCGAAGTGTGACGTTACCCATATGTTTTGCATTTGAGCTGGTTTAAAGCCCAGAGTTGCAGTTTATGGTTGACGCCATATTTTCTGTTCAGAGCCAGGACTTTCCAGATAAGGAGTGTGGGGTGTTGTCTTTCATGCTCTGGAAACGCCCCGCTACCTCAGACTGAAGCGAACGTTAGCTTACTGGGAACACCAAACGGTGCAAACTTCGGCTAACATTAGCTACTTCAGTTAAATTGTGCAAACAGGTCAGATGCCATAATCAACTAACATTAAACTTACCAAAATATTGCGATAATAGTCTGACTCAGTGCAAGTCCCGGAGCCGGGGAGAGAGCTGCAGGTGAGCCAACCTATCAATCATAGCTGTCAATCAACGCCCACACATAGTTATAGTTTGTCACTCTAAACAAAGTGACAAACTATAAATGTTTATGGCACATACTAAAAAAATGCAGATAAGCAGCTTGCACGTACACGACACATGAAAAAGCATTACCTTTTTAATAACACACTTTTCCTGAGTACCATTTTTCTCATTTCCTTCTCATTCACAATACTTATAAACCTCTCCAAGTAGCCAAGTAGAAGTAATAATAGTAGTTGCTGCAGAACTGACAACACGTCAGCGCCTCACCACACTCTTAGCAGGGGCCCTGTGGGGACTCACTGTGGTTTCAGACAGTCTCACACCTGTAGGAATCAAAACTCAGGCTGGTTAACTGGGCCCGTGAGGATAAGATAGTGGGTCTGCGGCCGGGCCAGGGGGAGTCCATTAAGGGGTGAGATGCTTTAAAATAATAGCTCTAATGGAAGCCTTATCTGTGGCTATCTGTGGCTCACCGTGGCTCACAAAGGTGGAACATAATCAGAGCCTCTCACCATGGAGACTGTACACTTCACAACTATATAAAGCATGAGCTCATATATGCTCAGGAGTGATCAAACTGTGGCTATGTCTTTAAGCTTTAAACACATACCTTTGGTCTTTAGAGACTTGGGACTATGTTACATCCTGTGGTCTTTAGAGGCTTGGGACTATATTGCATCCTGTGTAATTCCCTCATTTTATTCAGTTAACCTCTCATGTCCCTCCTAGCCATGTAACTGTTATTTTAACAATGCTCTGGTGTCAACATTTTTGAAAATCATTGTTTTTCTCAAAAAGTCTTTAGAAACCGGAGGAATGTAAGATCCCCCCACCTCCCCCTATGGTATAAAGGTCTGAGTTAGTCATATAAAGTGGATATCTTCCACAGTTACAGTCTTTTTAGTAAAAATTTCTCTCTGAGTCTCGACAGACAGTGTTTTGTTGTTTCGCAGCTATGGAAAGATAGTAACAAAAAGGGGGAATTTGGCACTAAAAAAGACAGTAACTTTAAAAGATACTGGCTTGATTTGACTAATTTGGATGGCTGAAGCTTCATATTATCCTCATAAACTTTTAAATACATTTTTGCACAGAAGGACGGCTGTGGATTTTGACTTCCATCACTTACATTGTAAGTGCATTATAAAGGGATCTTCTAATGGTCATTGTGAACAGGAGGAATGATTACAGCAAGAAAAAACATATGTCAATGTTCATTTGGGCATCTGGCTATTGGTTTAGGACAGACTTGAAATAATTTCAAGTTTGATAATGAAGGATTATGATGACTAAAACTGAAAAACAAAGATAATTCTGAAGTAATCCAATATGAGGAAGTCCCTCTATTTATCATTCATAAGCAGTACACAACTTTTTAATCATTAATCTATAACCCACTGTAATGTAGTAAGTTTTTATTTATGTATAATATGTGTCAACAGTGTCAAATGTCAGTTTTTTTTGTCGAAACCTTCTATATGAAGGCTTTCTATAAGTGTTCTAATATATTGTCATTAAAATACACTTATATCTGCTTTACAACTACATTACAGTGTGTTATAAACCATTTCTTAAATGTTTACTTATAAATGCTAAATACACTATAAGTAAAGTGTTACCTGTATGTTTTGTGCCAGCTGATCAATCAGATCATTTAGAAGCGATTTGGGGTACTGTATGAGTACGACAGTGCTGTTCATGAGGTCATGGGCTTGACAGCAAAACCACTGCACAGCCAAGCTGCAATCACCACAAGACAGTGACTGTAATTTGTGCTGCCTAATTTGGTAAATGCCGGTCATGAAACTTATATTACAACATGTAAACAAACATAAAATATAATAGGCTATGTTGAACGATATCAATACTTTTGAAGAGAACATTTTGGTTAGACAATGTTTGAAAACAAAATAAATGGGATTAATATGTTTTGAGTGGAATTATTGATAATAATACTATGTTCTGAAATATTAACAAGCAATAATATTTTAATTAGTAGTTGAATCTAAGGTATGGCGATGTAAAAACACTGATAGTTTCTTTGCTTTTCACCCTGCTGTTGCATTCCTTACACAAAAGCTTACATTTCTAGTTTGCTGGCTCTCTTATCCCGGCAACATTCAAGGACACAGCAGAAGGCATTGAACCTCTTCCCTTCATGTTATGTGATTGTCTCTCTAACCTGTTTCCATTAGACCATCATGACAAGAAGCTCTCAACATTTTCGTGCCTCGACTTTAAACACCATGCTGTACAATGTCTGTCCGATTTCTCCAAGTAGGTCCAATGTGCTTGATCGTATGCAGGCCTGCTTGTCTGTCCCTGCTCAATATAAGGGGCTCCATCAACTAAGTGAATCCAATAATAGGTAGAGGCAGAATGGGGAGGGGGGGGGAGTGAGAGAGGGGGGGATAATCAACCCTCTGGATGTGCCTTGTGCCTTTTTCTTCTCACTGGAGACCAGAGAAGAAATCCTGCACTTAATTGTTGAGGGGACCTGAAGTTCCAGAGCGCCCGCATCGAAAAGAAGCTTTAATTAGTCGTGGTTTAAGGCCAGTATATCAGTGGGGGTCAGGTCCACTGCCACAGGAGGCACGCACACACACACAATAATATACAGTACCTGTCTGTAAATGTGCAGAGCCAGCTTGGGGATTCAATCGAGACATTTTTGATGTATGCGTGCAATCTCTTGAGTAATTTTTATTGATTTGCAGGGAGGAAGTGGCTCTAACAAGCTTCTCCTATGTGATAATCTCCATTTGGAGACGAAAAGTAGTGATTAGGAGGAGGGGCCCTGCCGCTTTCAGCAGTAATTGTGTAGTAATCAATCATCAATCTCCAGGAGCTGTTCTGCAAAAAACACTCCTGCTCGAATGCTATTTTTGACCACAGCGACAGCAAATAAGGTTTTTTTGGCTGGGGAAGAAAAACCAACAGACTGAACCGGAACGATATTTTCATTTGTGTTGTAAATGTGCCCATTAAGGACTGTATCTATAATAATCTTTCATCTATGAATATGTGGCGATAGGAGGTATTATCCTCATGATCAGATGCTACTTTGCCTTCACTGTGGGTTCAATTGGTGGTTAAATGCTGCTGCCTCTATCTCAAGAACAGCTGTAATGTCCTTTGATTACCACAAGATGCTGACAATTTCATATGTCCCTTGGAGGCTCCATATTTTTGACCCAGTTGCTGTACCCCATGGAATCACTGGTTTAGGGATGCTGCTCTGCTCATCCACCATATGGTTTCACATTACACGCCAAGGATGGTGGAGAGCCAGTTAGTGCTTCAGCATGCTTTCAGATCATTTTAAATCCTCATCTCTGCAGGGAAAAAAAAAATCATAGTGCACGTCTTTCATGAGAAGAGGATTGTTTGCTTTAAGTTCAAAAAATCAATGCTGCAGCGGCAAAACAAGATTACAGAGAATTTTTAGTGAGGAAGTCGCAAATTTATGGGGGGAAATAGAAGAGCAAATCCATCAAAGCTAACATCAAAGCAGAAGCAGTTTTCCCTGCCCTGTCTCTGATTGTGGAGATTATAAAAGAAGATGGAAAATTAGAGAAGACTGTCTGAAGTGATTGGCTGATCTTCCCGGAGACTGACCTCAAGTGCTATCCTAGCTGATTCAGAGAGGGGGACAAATGCGTCTCATGTCCTACATTGGTCTGATTAGATTAATAAATCAATCCCATCCCCACCCTCCCATCAGGTTTTAGCTCAGGCTATTTTTATGAAATGGGTTACAGAAGATCATAAAAGTATTTTTCATTATTGACTAATGAAAGTTTGATGTCAGTGTTCACTTACATACAGTGCGGGACGCTGGGCATTGATGGTGATGGACGATGGTGTTTTGTTGTGGAAAAAACATTTTGTGGGGATGATGCTAAAATGCCCTTTAACTTTGTCGAAGCAAAATGTAAAAGCCACCCATTATTAGGGCAAGAGCTAATCTGCATATATTCCAATTTAGTGCACAATGTTACACATCAGCAGCCTCCTGGTGTGTGACAAGAACAAGCCCAGACCTTAACCTCTTTCTTGTATTTAGCTGTCAGCGACACAGCCCGTGTGTTGAGCTGGATTGGGAATGTTTGAATGACGGTTCAAATAAGGGTTCCTATAGATTTTCAAATGGATGATCATTCTAGAGGCCATAGACTAGCAGTGGTGCACTTATTTGCATCATTGCATACAGCAGACACTTTTTTTTACTTTGATTATTGCATATTCAGCCATGAATATTTAATGTTATGGTAAAATACTTTGATTTGAAACCAAGTTTTCAGGGGCTTTAAAACTCAAGAACACTAGACAGTAATGCAGACGGATTGTGAGATCCCACAACACACTGTATTCTGGAGTTAATTGCATTTTTTAAAAATTTACATGCGAGACAGACACTTAGACAAAACTTCTGTAGAAAACTTTTGTTTCAATGAGTGTATCTGTGAAACACAGCAATTAAAAATTTCTAGCTCATGGCCGGCTGTTGGCCAGTGCAAACTAATAGTCTTATTTTTGCTCTGCAAATATATGAATAGCCTTTTCCCCCTAATGAGGGCCAGCATGCATGGTGGATGACCCGTGTCCCTCTGCACTCATTATAAAAGCAGAGTCCCGCAGAACTGTAGCTAATGTTCACCTGGCAATTATGACGGCTTGGCGACTGATGGGGAAATCTTTTCCTGTCTGTCCCCCTCAAGAGGACTGAATCACAGAGCCTCCCAGACAACACTTGGAGGCACATCAACATTGCACTGTGCTGCCACGCAATCGTTCATTTGGAAACGGTTATGTCAGGCAGGTCTTAGTGCTTTTTTTAGAAACTACCATTTGTACAGTAGGGCTTGCTGGGCTCAGACTGGACAAGGAATATCATGCGGTAAACCGCAGGGAGCTACAGTATAATAGCAGAGGTGGATTTCGCCTGGAATCAGACTGACTCTACAGCATATTGATCGCTGGAAGCTCAGGCAATGGATCCAGAAAAATCAAATCAACAAGCTAGATATTTACAATATATTTTAGCATAAAGAGGCTGAGAAGATGCTGCGTGGAAAAAAAAAAATTCACACATGATTGTGCATGAAACTGTATGCAAACAAGCCTGTATTTTATTCTATTTTCACTTATTAATTTACTCTTTCTGAGGTAAAAATAATCAAATTGAACTGATCCCTACTGCTGATATGCTACGTCTCTAGGTAAAAACTGGTTTCTGTGTAAATTTCAAAGTTGCAATCATCAATGATTTTTTGATTAAGCGATAATTAGATCTTAAAAGAAGGCAGCATTGCCAGAACCCACTGATTTAGAAAACTACACATCACAATATTGAGTGGAGGAAGGAAAAAGTGAGAGAGAGAGAGAAGGAGAGAGAGATGGAGAGGGGTGGGGAGAGATGTGTGAGAGAGAGGTGGTGGTATGGTGTTCATCCTCCCTCGTGTTGTTTGAGAGACAGTGGGTAAGTCTGGGTAACTATGGTGTGGGTGTATTCCTCTGTGTCTATGATCTTGGTAATATGATGAGTGAATCCTGTGCGGTGCATCCTGGTTGCAGCTCTTTGTCTCCCCCTGAGATCTAATACAGTTTGCTGTGAGTGTCAACAGATTTCCAGCAGAACTCGTTACTCTGTTGGGATCTCCTGTGAAGCATTCGTGGAATAAAACAAGTACACTCACCCGGGGGATGGAGGTGGGGTCATCAGTGGCTTTTAGCGCAGGTGACCAAAATGAACAAACACTAAACCAGGTGAATTTGTAACTGTCCACTTATAGATGGGAGGACAGCAGATATAATGTAGAAAAAACAAACAGATTAATAATAAAAATATATTTGTTAAGCATCATAAAATAAGGATGTGTCATGGCTGTATCTGTGAAACATAGTGTGACCTAACAGTTATTTGTTGTTAATAATTTTTATCATTATATCACATTTGGAAATCCAACAAGGCCTTCAGAGGCTAAAATGTGCCGTTCAGTGTGATTATTTTAGCCGCAAATTCACATATTTGATCACTTGACAAAGAAAAAAAAAAAACAACAACTGCCAAATCAGGCGAACCCACTTCCCTCCTCCTCCAAATTGTCTGTCTTTGTAGTACCACCAGGCAACAGTGAGTGCATCACTGGAAACGTTGGAAGTGCGCAGGAGCCGCGCAGGGAAATCGAAGGGAAAGCAGGATCCGAGCAGCCAAAAGAGCATCTGGTGGATCTCCGTCGCTGAAACCATGACAATCCAGTCGACATTTCTCTAAGAGAGGGGGAGAAGGTGCCCGAAAAGAGCCTGGCGGATAGCGTCGATGCGCGCAGCCAAAAATGACGACAGTGGGACAGTGATTTTCTTCCTCCAGCTCGTCATTTTTTACAGTCATATGCTTGGATGCAATTCGTCTCTTATGTGCGCTGATCACAAAGGAAGGACTGGAAACCGAATAATCTCCAACGCAGCCGCAAGTGCGCACAGAGACGCTTCATCCTGGACATCGTTTCCAACCACTAATTTCGCAGAGATTTTGATGTTTTACGGGGGTACTTGAGGGATTTTGAACTTTCGCATGAAAACTTACTCCGTGAGTACAGTTTTGAACGGGTCGATATAGCCCCAACCTTCACGGGCGATGAGTAATCCACGACGCAGCAACTGATAAACCTGTAAAAACCTGGACTGCGACTGGCGCGTTTGGATACCTTATCCTGTGCGTCGCTTAGTCTTTTTTTTCATATGGCTTTTATCTTCGGGGTTTGTAAACTCATCTTACATTATTGATATTTCATGGCTGTAGAGTGTAGCAACAGTGTGTGGCGAAAGAGGACGGTGCAAGACTAACTAGGGCGAAGACAGCGCACTTTTCTCGCCTTATTTCCAAACAGGAGACATTGCGCACGGGCATTAAGGACTGCAGCAACTACAAGCCAGACTTTTTTTTTTAAAAAAAACCATTGAATCCTTTGTTATTTCTTTCGCTGCTGTCATCGTAGTATGTCTGCACTTCGAAAGAAATTTGGGGACGATTATCAGGTAGTGACCACCTCATCTAGCGGGTCTGGATTCAATCAGCCTCCCCCAGAGAAAAAGAAGAAGAGGCAGCGGTTCGTGGACAAGAACGGGCGATGTAACGTCCAGCATGGGAACCTGGGTGGTGAAACCAGCAGATACCTCTCAGACTTATTCACAACACTAGTAGATTTGAAATGGCGCTGGAATCTATTTATTTTCATCCTCACCTACACAGTCGCTTGGCTTTTCATGGCCTCTATGTGGTGGTTCATCGCTTACATCAGAGGAGACCTCAACAAAGCGCACAATGACAAGTACACTCCATGTGTGGCCAATGTCTACAACTTTCCCTCAGCCTTCCTCTTCTTCATAGAGACCGAGGCCACTATAGGATATGGTTATAGATATATCACAGACAAATGCCCCGAGGGGATCATTCTCTTTCTTTTCCAGTCGATCCTCGGATCGATCGTCGATGCCTTTTTGATCGGCTGCATGTTTATCAAGATGTCTCAGCCTAAAAAAAGGGCCGAGACACTGATGTTCAGTGAACATGCGGCGATTTCTATGCGAGATGGGAAACTAACTCTCATGTTCAGGGTCGGCAACCTGCGTAACAGCCATATGGTCTCTGCACAGATCCGCTGCAAATTGCTGAAAGTAAGTGATGGTACTTTTATAATAGTATAAAAGGAAACTGGCACCAAAAGGGCTACTCCTAACTGTGCACCAATCTTCTGCATTTAATGGATAAAAGATCACTCTCATGTTCAAAAAAATGGCTGAAAATAATACAAATAGTGGAAAAACTACAAGATCATTAGCTCCAAAGCAATTGCACAGAAGATCTTGTATCTTTTTTTGTCACCAATAACATATTGCATAACTGGCAGAGGAAAAAGAATCCACCAAGTTTGCCAAGAGACCTTCATCATAACAAAATGTCTCTACTCAAACCTTGAGAGGAACAATTTGTTCAAATGCTAATTTTTAAAGAAAGCTGTCTGAACTTTTGAATGACAAAGCAGCAGTGTGGTACAACTTGGTGTAAATGTGCTGCTGTCCCTTATTATAGGAGAAACTCATTTATGGATTTCCCTGCTGTCCACCTCCTGGTTCAAACCTCTAAAAACCATTTAGCAATGCTTTACAAAACGTATCAATCATCTTGATTATACACATAGAAATACAGTGATAATGTAGGATATAACATCTAGGTTCCCAGAAGCTTTAAGGTAAGTATGAACTCAGCAGATTTTAGCAGACACACTGCGGGAATATCCAGAAAATAGTTTTTAAATCAAGACAAGTGGGTACTCCACTTGTTTCTTATGGCTGTGTTTTGACATAGCAGGTGAGTATATGACATCAAGAAAATTACACTTGATTCAAAAGATGCATCAACTGATTTGATTAAGTTGTTTCAAGAAAGACACATTTTAAGACTCAGTGGTACATCAGATCACATGCTGATGAGATGGATATCCTTGCAGTACAGATGTCTCTTAAGAAATAATTACAGAAAATTATAGTCATTTTTTTGACTGGTTGCTTAGATTGATGAGACACGCTTCGACAAAGACTCTTGATAGCTTTAGATAAGTCTGTCTTACCCCTTCCTTACCCCCACTAAACATCTCTGTCTCTGTCTCTGTTTCTGCACGCTTCCTCAGTCTCGGCAGACGCCCGAAGGTGAGTTTCTTCCGCTGGATCAATTGGAGTTGGACGTAGGTTTCAGCACCGGGGCAGACCAGCTCTTTCTCGTCTCACCACTCACGATCTGCCATGTGATTGACACCAAAAGCCCCTTCTACGACCTCTCCCAGAGGTCCATGCAAACAGAGCAGTTTGAAATTGTGGTGATACTAGAAGGAATAGTAGAGACCACAGGTGAGTAAACACAAACATTCATTTTTATTGGCCTGTAGCTTGTTTTACTGCAGTTATGGCTGAAGGCTACATAGTACAGTAGCTGAGTATATTGTATTGTCTTTCAAGGTGCTGCGATATCTTTTTATATAAAGAGTCTTATGAATAATATTGAGCTCTTTCAAAGGTGTTAATAGCTGACATCTGAATGGGCTCGTTATTGACCTCTTGATTGCATGTTATTGATTTTCTGTTCTGTGGCAAACATACAGAGTCGCTTATAATAGTAGTGGTTAGCATTTATACATCATAAATGATTGATTTTGTGTTGCAGGCATTAAGTGAAACAATTTTTTAAATCCATGTATTTTAACATCTCTTGGTTTGGGGAAGTAGAGCTGAGTTTCAAGGTGTGTATGAGCGCTGAACACTGTCAAACTCCAGCGGGGCAGCAGTGAGGCTATATACATTTTCTTTTACTCATCTGAAACAAATTCCATTCCTCCATCTTTGTGCCCATACAGAGTTTACCTTGTGGCTGCTGTCCTTAGAGGGGATAATAATTTCCTTTCTAAGGTCCCTTTGGAATTAGGGAATTCCATTTCCACAAGATGAGTAATGCCCCGAGTAAAATTCTCCACTGTGGTCATTTTAAATTCAACCGTTTATTTGACACAGCTGGTGTAGTGTGTGTGTGTGTGGGGGGGGGGGGTGGTGGTGGTGGTGGGGGGGGGCTCTCTCAGAGTTATAGAGTGAGCAGAGGAGCAGTTGTAGGTTGGTTCAGAGAGAAAACAGCATGTGGAGATGTGACAGGGTGGCTGACACTGCAAACGGCAATTAGCAAACAGGCAGTTTTGATAGTAATTTGATGCGGTTTTATTAAAGTCTCTTTGTGGCTGAGATGGATCTGACGTGCAGCATTTACTGTACGTCATGTTGTTTTGATGAGACTTGACATATTCACAACAGTGGTACACATCTTTAAAAGATGTTAATGTACTACGGTATGTAGGCCAAGTATCTGCACAGTTTGGATACAGTGTTGGTTACATTTGATTTAATAGCTAATTTCTCTCAATTGCAGTATTTTTTTTAATGTGTTTTTTGTTTCAGTTAATTATTTATTAACACAGATGTAAACCATGATATATGGTGTAAAAATGATCTTCTGTACAGTTAATTAACTTGAACTTGCCCGTTGCTGTTTGCATTAGTTCCATTGATTGTAAAGTATGAAAATATTCAGCGTAGTGATGTGATTTAATTACCACTGTTGTATTAGTAGGTATTTATAGTATTACAGTGACTGTCCCAGAGGCATGTGTCATCATATCGTCCTCGTTCATAACAGTCACCATCTCAGTTTTAATTAAACTGGTTTGGGATCGTAATGCTCATGTTCTTACTTACACAGAAATATCTGCATGAAGGAGCAGTTGTGGTTGTGTGAAGTTAGTGGAAAGGCTGATGTAGAAACAATCTATGGTTAAAAATTGATGTACAGTGAAAGTCTAAATCCTCAGACGCTTTCATTTCTGGCCAATGTAACTCTGTTTCCATGGCAACCTCTCCTTGAGTATTCAGGATTGCAGCACTGCACCTAAACTTAGGTTTTTATTCCTATGGTATAGGAATCATAACACAATTTCAGTAATAAACCATGCAAACATGCGATGCCGAACATGAAATGAAACTGCGTCGCTGACAACATCACCTGGTATTAAGGAGGATCTCCTGTGAAATATGAAAAGCACACAGAGACGTTACTGTACCATGAAGCGCTTGCAAGAACAGGTGATACAGAAGAGAAAGAATAAAATGAAATATGTATGAGGCTTGGTGTTTACTTGTGAAGAAGCTGCTCAACTCCTCACATCTGTATTTTTGTTGTTTTTAATGTGAGGAAAAACCAGAGTCTGGAACACAAGTTAAAATAGTCTCCACTGCAGATTAAAGCTGCACAATCTCTGGCTCTTTGGTCCTCCTACTAGATAATAAGAGACACAACACTGTACCCTTTTGACATAGTGTAGTAACCTTTTGTTCCTCTAGATCACACAAAAAAATATTTCGGACTGAAGTTGTCTTTGCACACAAGAATAGAAAAGCAAAGACCATGAAGGAGCCCAGAATTGTTCCATTTTGCTGTAACCTCTGACAACCTCTAAAATGCATAAAAAGGCATGAACTATTCCTCATTCCTTTTGAATAGGAGCCCAAGGTATTTTGATCACCACTTCAGTTGGATGCACACTCCAAATGAGACATGCAGGATGTCTGGTAGCAGCATATTTTCCTCTGGAGTAATGCCAGTTGTGGTACCGAGTTGGATTTCTAACACGGCTGCAGGAAGATGTTTGTTTGAAGATGTCGATGTGCTGCTGAGGATAAATTGGATTTACATCACGTTGCAATTAATGCACTGTACATGCTGTCTGACAGCTTGCCCTGAAAAACAGGCTCGCTGTAGAAAAAAAAAAAAAAGAAGACGCCTCCTACTGTATAATAAGTTTTGGTTAACAGAGATAATGTCGGACGCAGTAACAATCGGTAAATAACACAAAACCACATCACTCCCCAATAAGTAGCTTTAAAGTAACGACAGTGTCACTGGCTACAGAGAAAATATGCACGTCTGGCTCTGTGTGTGAGCACTTCATCCCTTTCTTACTTTGTTGATGTGATTCTCAGCATAACACCAAGCGGAGTTACAGTAGTTCTACATTATTTGTGCACTGTCTGCAGGCCTGACAGCTGCTTGGAAAACTAAAGAGGAATTTAATATGCTCTTGTTTTTAGCTGACTCATTTGCTGTAAATTGCTTTATTTATTCCTTAAGTTCTATATGTTAGTATTTTTACTAATTTTTTTTTTTTTTTTACCGATAAGTATCTTATCTGTGTTTCTTGGCGCTTGGAAGTCTTGTTTGTGTTGTTCTATTGTAAATGAGGTCTCTACCTCAATATATGTGCGAGTCTAAATAAAACTTGAATGAATATAGCTTGGGGGAATAACAATAATAACTGCAGATGTTTGTGTAATGTGCTAATAAATAATAAATACAAATAAGCTCAAACTTTGTTATGATGGAGTTGGAGTCTAAGGATAGAAAGAGCTGTACGCTATATAGACTGTAAAGTCCATTGAGGCAAATTTGTGATTTTTAGTTATATAAATAAAATTGACTTGACCTGTGATAAAAATATGCACCTATTAGATTTTAGTTGTGATATGCTGGAAAAACTGATCAGAAACTGAACAGGGGATCTCTGTTATCCCCTGTTTGTTTGAGTTATTATATACTATGCATATATGTATGCTGGCTCTGAACATTTTCTGAAAGGTTGTTGTGTTTTCTGTTTTGTTATTGTGTTTTGCACCTCAGGGCTACTGTGTAGAATCCCTAGAAATGATGTTCATATACTACTAACTTGCAACAGCAAACATTTTCTAAGAAATGTAATGTTTTCTGTCAACATAATGTGGAAACGTATTTAATCAAAGTCAAGTTGCAAAATGTTGAATGTATCAGCAAAATGTTCACTGACAACATATTTCATTTGTTTACTCCACAACATTTGCTCTTGCAATACAACATCCATTTTAGCAATTAGCAATTAAAGCACTATTAAACTTTTTATGTTTATGTCGAGAGCACTTGTTTAAGGTTAGTGAAGGGTTGTGGTCTTGGTTTGATATCGACAAAGTCAAAAGTGACTCAGAAAGCGAGACATGACATGTTTACTTTGTTAACATTGGCTGAACATCTTTTCCTAACCTTAACACAAGTGCTTTTGTTGCCTAAACAGATGTGGGACTAAGGATGAGAAACCCGGTCTATGGTATAAAAGTCCTGTGCTTTGTTTGACCACCATCCACCTTGACCGCCTCCTTATGAGCACCATGAAGTGCATAAATGTAGTATTTCCTACCCTAGACAAACCGTTGCCAGGCAGCACATAAAAACATTTTTATGAGACAGGATCAATCTGTTACAAGCCAATATCAGCCAATATTATTGCCCTTTAAAAGCCCTTACACATTTATAGTCCACCCACACAGGTGTTTTCATTTATGTTGTCTGATTTGACCACTTCTTTGTGGTCTGTATAAACTGGGCTTGACTGACATCTCCCTGCCTCTCCTGTTAGCTTTGTTGCACCTGTTAGGGCGGGACAACTCGCCCTGTTATCATTCTTACTGGTCCATAGAGTTTGACATCACGTAATTCCCAGCATAGTGCCACCCAACTTCAACCTGACTAAATGTGATCATTCTACATATATAATGTCACATTAAATACATCATACATGTGCAAATTATTCAAAGCAAATAAAATAATAACATTGCAGGAACATTGTTCCACGTTGTTCCACGACAGCTGACGATGACTTTGACTCATTAGCTGAATCAGAACAACTACATGCCATCTTAAAATACATCAGAACTTTAGATAGGTGTCCCATTAACACCAGTAATGCTGTTCGACGCCACAAAGGCTTAAATACCAAGCCAGAGGCAATCTGTTCATTAGTGGAGCTGATGCTCGAGAACTCAAAAAAACAACTGTAGCTGCCAGTAACAGACGTTTAGGTTCCTCCAACCATGAAACTAATAAGCATATTGCAACTAAATTCATCCCATGATTTTCAGTGTTGAATTTGCACAGGATGCAGTTCCACCACAACACACCCGTCTGAATGCTGCAGCTCCTGTGTGCTGAAAATGTATTTTAAACCATGCAGTTTTCAGATTAGAAATGATAACTGAGAGAGATAAACAAGCTGATGATTTATTTCAAGGGGAAACCATTTTCATGGGAGAACAGAAACAGGTCTGTCAGCACATTAGTCTATCCCTGAAATTCTGTATATAATTCTGTTTGGGGTCTAACACGGCGGCAAAACACAGAGTTAAGATCTTCACAAGCTCTGCAAAGTGTTTTTAAATTCACTCATCAGCCATGAAAAGCAATGATTCATGAGCATAATCTGTATCATCAGCATAAACCTTTTTTCTTTTTCTCGAGCGATGTGACTTTCATGCAAATGCGTGTGAGTGTGATCATTACACTTGGTAGGATGTGTGGTGAAATTCATAAAATGTTGTAAATATGTCATATTTAGAAAAAACTGCCAGAGGTATATAACGGCATGATAAACTCAGCTGTCATAGGATTCATTTGGACTCTTTTATTTGCTCAGTGAGGTTTCAGATCGACTTTGACTGTTCTGGTGACACAGCAAGCACTGCTTTCTGAACTAACTAATAATCTCCATGTTGGTGAATAATTTTCCACTGAATATGTGTTGTGTATGAAACTCCGCGTCACATTTTATCTCACTTATGAGGCAAATGATGGCAAAAAAAGATCAGAAGCACTTTTTTTTTTCCTCCGATAAAGTCATTCGTTGATTTTAATTGTTTTCAAAGATCTCTGTCAGCCCCCTCTATTTCATACTGCCACAAGGCTTTCCTATGATTCACCGCTATAGAATGAAAAGATAGAATATCCCAGCTATCTGCTCATTTTAAAATGAGCGTGGGTGGCAAGGGTTGGTTGCATATAGACAGGATCAACTGGTAATGTTTATTCATGTGTTTTTGTGTGCATAAATGCCATATGTGAGTGGAGAGTACAGCTTTGAGTAATAAACTGCCAACTCTACCTGTATGCTCAGTATTTGAAAGTTTTTAATGAGCTTTGCGTTTGCGCCTGTGTAGCATTAAAGTTTAAGGAGAAGAAGCAGAAAATATTATGATTTGAATTTACATATACAGATGGATCTTTAAGATCTATGAAATATATGACATTCTTAATAATAAAGACATTAAAGGGATCTCTGCTACTAAGTTTAGGTGAATAAAAAAGTAATTACCTGACATGTGCAATGAAAAAAAAAAAAACGTTATACAACACTGTCATCATAGCTTCAATTAAGTTATCGTTGTTGTGCAAATAATACACATAAATGCGTAATAACTGCTCTGTGGCAGACTTTGTCTAGTATTAAAGACAGCCAGCATAATTAATTGGAAACATCTATTGCCACTGATTAGCAGAGCAGCCAATGTCATGGCCTGATCTGTGTTTTATCATCAGCAGCAGTAATTGAAATGAAAATGGAGAGCTTTCTGTTGCGCTGGAGGCCTAATAGTTTCTATCATATGAGTAAGAGGCCGTAGACTCGGATGTCTGGGGTCGTCTGACGTCAGGAGCTTTAGAACTTAGGTAAAAGCTGGCGCAAGTGAACTCCGGATATGAGCCGGCTGCGAAAGTCTGGAGAAAACTGAACATAATTCATTGTGAGTCATTACATTGAGATTGCTTGTTGAGCTCCGTGCCGCAGCCCCGAGGGTCAAAGGGTTAAAGAGGGTTCAGTGGGGAAGTTGAAACTGCGGATCAGATGAGAGCGGGACTTTCCAATTAAATCTAATGTGCTCAGGGTGAGAACTCAGGAGAGCAGTGTCTTGTCCCCGCTGAGCTCCGCCTGTGTAGCCACGTGTTTGATAGCTCACAGCTCTTGTTAAAATGTATTTCATGCTTTTGGTTCATTTGACTTTATTATTTCCCAACTTCCTGCCTTGAATATTTCAGCACATAAAATATCGATAACGTTTGCAGTGTCATGAAGAGGTGTAGAAGCCTGGGTCAGAATACAATGATATAATGACACACTTCTATTAATCTTCTAATCAGTACAGACAGTATGTTATTACTTTAACATAATATTACTTGTGTTCATCAAAATTCAGAAGGAGCTACATGTTTTAGGATTATATTTCTTTCTGTGAAAGTAAAAGCAGCATGATCGGATTTGAAATTATTTCAGGGCCTTGCTGATATGATACTTTACAGTCTACAGCTGTACACACTGTACAAGTGCAGTATCATGAACAACAATATAGTTTAATATAATATAATCCATTAGAATAATCCTACTACTCTTGTGAAACTTATAATGTCCAATTCAGACAGACTGTCAGAGAAGCAATGGTTCAACTTTTGAGGCTAGTTTTTGGTGTTGTACTGCTACATTGTATCTTTACTATGTATACGTAGGGTTGTGCAAAATATTAATAATATAATTCAGTTCAATAGAGCAACAAAAAGCCATAGACCCGAGTCGACAACTCACACAGCCTAAATGTTAACTAAACTTTATACACTTTTTTTGCAAGGTTGTCCACCCCCTGTTCAGCATCTACTGTACAACTACTCATTATGCTTTGCACAAAGCCACTTTGTACTGAATAACATCACTAATTTTAGATAAACAAATGTATTCTGGTTATCTGTGAAAATGTACCTCCTATGTCTACTGTACATACAATAATTACACTGGGAATGAACTCCACATAATGGGCACAGCAGCGAACCAGCTATGACATCCTGGATTCATTATCCCTTTTAGATGAACTGTGCTGGCTCCCCAAGGGGGAGCACGGTAATTGTGTCTTTAGGGATTTGTCAAGTCCCTGTTGGATGGTAATAAATCACTGGTAGAGGAGGTGTGGCAGCAGACCTGGGATGAACTTGTTGTGTGACGAACGCACCCGGGATGCATTCACCAACAATGCCTCGGTCTTCTTGTCACGCTACAAAGAGTTATAAATAACTGACTAGATCTCTGTTGTCTCGGAAGATGTGCATGCCGTGTTTTGAGAAGGACACTTTATTTTGGTAATTAAAAACACAAGCTGGAGACTTGAATATTAACCCCTGTCATTATGAAGGATGGACACTCAGGACAAAGTGTTACATGGTCGTAACTGAGGTAATATTGGCGGCTTAACTTGTTTGAGAGGTTATCGTCGTGAGGAAGGTTGAGTTGCACTTGCAGTGTTGGTCAGTATCAGCATTGATTGGTGGTTCTGCGACTGTCCCTGAAGTGCAGGTGAATCAATCCTGCAGCCTAAACACAGAGCCACATGAACATGTTGTTCTTAAGGCTTGTCTTCTTGCTAGGCCTTCCTCTGGGATGTCTCTTTCTATTTTTGTCACTCAGACATGCTCGAGTTTACCGGAATAATCTGCTCTCTAGCTCAAGTGACAAACTTGAAAAACAACATGGACGCTTTCTCAACTGCGAGTGTTTAGTGCCATTCAGGTTCGAGATCTCTTAAGGCTGAAAAAAAAAATCCCCTTTTTTTCCTTCCTTCTCTTCACCTGTAACTCCTCTTCATGACTTTAGTAGATTTAATAGCCAAGATCAATATGAGATTCCAGCTTTGCCCAGTCAGTCTGTTTTAAAATGGTTTTCTGATCATCTCTGTACTCAATATATAATGAGGAGAAAATCATTCATGTCCCCTGTTGGTTTGGACACAGCCCCAGTGTGATATTTTTCTATATGACCAATCGTGGTTGTTTGGCCTAAAGCAAATCCATCGATTGCTGTTATGCTCAACAGGATCCCTTTACAGCAGTATTCAGAATTGCCTTCACTTGGTAATATGCACTCTCCTGGCTGCGTTAATGGCCTGCAGCCATATGTTCCTCTAGCCTGCCTGACACCCCACCTTGTGTGAAGATGGTTGGCAGCCCCTGCTCCTATTCCCTTCCCTTCCTTCCCGTTCCAACAGCCTCCACACTCAGCATCCAGGCCGCCCCCTCCCCCACAGCAGTGCACTTCCCCTGCCTTTTCCCTCCATCAGCTTCCTCCTTGTTCTCATTGCTCAGCCGCTGCTCTATGGGTGGAATAAACCTCAGAGCTGCAAACAACTGGAAGCCACCTTTGCAAATAGATCGCACACACAAACATTATTAAATGGAGGGAAGGACTTATTTCCATCTTTGAAAAGTCAAACTGTGAAAAACAGGTCACTGAATGCTTCTGGATTTTGCTACATTTTACCACTTGATGGTGGTCACCATAGAAACAGATGATGAGACGGGACTTGTGGCCACAGTAGCAGTATCTGTATCAAAATGTGATTTTTTATAGTCCTATTATGGGTACGATTTGATTTAACTTTTGCTATGTTTCAATGAAAAGAATAACCAGTCAGTTGTGAAACCACTCATAACTGTATCTTTCAGACCTACGTGAATTGAAGTTTCCTCTCTTCAGTAAACTCAGAAAAAAACAGCATCCTTATATTCTCCTCTTCTTTAGCTTTCCATTCAGCTTTTATAATCTTATTCAGCACAACAGCTTAATATTTTGTAACACAGATCCTAAAATAAGTCAAAGGGGAATTCTGCTCTGTGTTTGGCAAAATGAGGAATGGGATAATTGTATCGAATTAATTGTTGTACCTCGGGATCCAGCGATGCAACAAAGGCATTTTGCGGACAGCCTTGGCCACAGCGAGATCCCGACAATGGTAGCAGCGCTTGAATGAAAAGGATGAATCTTGGATGGCGATGTGTGGCGGCGCTCTGTGTATTCACCATCCAGATTCTCATGCTTGTTTCTGCTAGCATTTTTTCTCATACATAACACTTGAGCTGTTTCCACAGCCCTGATAGACCGTCAGGGGACTTTGCTGACAGCACTGCACTGGTGAGGAGTGAGTTTGTGTGTATGCGTGTGTGTGTGTGTGTCCATTTGAGTGAAAGGGAGAGCCAGACAGAGAGAGACAAGGAGAGAGAGAGAGAGAGAGAGAGAGAGAGGGGGGTATAGAGAGGTTATTTGTGATTTTGTCACTAAATAGGAGGTTGGGTAGACTGCTCAGACGCCAAACTTCTTTTTATCAGTGATTCACATTGAGAGAGTTCATCTCAAGAAGTCATTTGAATAAACCTTCATTTTCACACAGCCGTCAATTTTGACTGTCATTTGCTTGGTGCCTGTAGGTTTTTGAATCATATAATAGTGCTGATTCCTTTTTTTTTTTCCTTTCCATAAAAATTTTGATTGAGACTCTGCCTAGAAGGTTTGACAGAGCAGCAATAAATAGATGTCGGCTCTCAGGTCTGCCTTTTGACTCACTCTGTCCTCAGTTTGTCAAGCGCAGATCTGCAGTCGAGAATCTGACTGAGCCAGGCACCAAACGGATATGATCCTCTGGCTTCTACAACCTGGATAAGCTTCTTTTGGACGGCCGAGTCTGTGAATACCACTTAGATTTTTTTCAACTACTATCAAGAAACACTGGCAGGCTGCCTCCGAGTTTACAGTGCTTTTCTATTCCAGCCACCAAAGAACCCATTTTATCTTAGCTGTCACTCTGCCGACTCTGCTTCTGCTTCACTTTGTTAAACCACAGAAGCACCCAACTCTGTGTTATCACGGAAAAGTGCATTTATTTAGAGCCTCGAACTGAGATGGCTTTTGGGCATCTAAATTTCAAAGTGTATTGTTGACACAACTTCCTGCCTCTTTGCTTTTTAGCAGTCCATAATGGAATCAGCTGGGATCCTGTACTCATATAACACATACAGTACAGTACAAACAGAGTGCCTGTAATCTCCAGACAGACGTTCCATCTCAGTGCTGTAAAGTCATTTCCAAAATCCAGTTCATTTTTTTTTAAAGTTGCATTTGATTTTCATATTTGGATTATGTCTGGAGAGTTCATTTAAAAACATGAGTGTTGCTGAGATGACAAAAAAAAAATCAGCATGTAGCTAAAACATCTGCACACATGGATGCAGAAAATATTTATTCTGTGATTCCCATGTTCTTTCCCCTCTGAAATTTACCTTTAAAGAGATGCATTTTTTTTTTTTTTTTTTTACATCCGTCTTGAATTTGTGGATTCAGCAGAGGATTATTCTAATGCCGTTCATGCTGTCACATGGATATTGCATATGAGAGCAGTAAAGTGCCTGGTGAACTTCAGCAACGAGGGACTTCTGAAGGGATTTCACACTTAGAAAGTTTTGTGTGGGATTAAGATGAATTGTACAGTACATTGGCCAGTCAAATCATATATATACACCACACTCTGCATAAGCATAGTTTTTATGGGGAAAAAAATGATGGAAATCAGCAGAAGGAGCTCTTAGTAGTTGAGTGGTGACATTATTTGCACACGGGTTGGATCATATTTTATTTACGAACTGAGTTGTCTTTACACATCCTTTCTATTTTCATACTGCATTTAGGTTGCTTGTTGATATACAGGATGCTTAGTATATTTTACATTTTTGCTCGGGTGTTGTGATAATTAAGTTATTTATTAAGAATGTGTTCACTCTTAGATTTCATTCATTTGTATACAATGACAAGAGTAATCTGAAAACCAATATGATAGAAAATAAATGTATATTCAGGTGAAATGACAAATCTTAATCCTTGATTATAGGTGATCTAAATTGATCTGAAAGCATTAAAAAACCCCAAAATTGAAGAGACAATATGATAGAACAGTTTTCTTGTTTAAAGGGGGGCGTATCGTGCACATTTCCAGGTCTATATTTATATTCTGGTGTTCTACTGGAATATGTTTGCATGATGTACAGTTCAAAAACTCCTTATTTATCTTATACTGGTCCTTTATGCAGCCCCTCAGTTCAGCGTCAGTCTGAAACAGGCCGTTTTTAGCTCCCCACTCCCAGTGAGCCCACTCTGTTCTGATTGGCCAGCTTCTGAGAGCTGCGTCTCGGCAGACTTCCAGTGGCATTTTCTTATTTTTTACTTGAAATGGAAACTTCTCAAATACATCTGTACATGTTTGAGCTCAAATTCGATTAGAATATTTGAGTGGACAAATCAAACAGCCCGTGGAACAACCTTTGCAACAAAGGCTAGCGACGGACCGCCATTTGTGGGTATGTGCAAACGATCTGATGTCATCACGAGGAGGAAGTAGAGGTAACATTGCAAACGAAGTGTAGAGTAGGCTGAAGCCTAGGCTTTGGACTTGAAGGCATAGACTGTATATAAAGATGGATGTAGTGAGGTGTGACACAGATGCAGTGTACAATCGGCACCATATTGTCCGTTTTAGAAACCTTCCAAATAAGAAGGGTTGTTGCCTTGCACGCTATGGAAACACGTCCCACTACCTTGGACTGAAGCAAACATTAACTTACTGGGAATACCAAGCGGTGCACACTTGGGCTAACATTAGCTATTTAAGCTAAATTGTGTTAACAGGGCAGGTATCATAATCAAGTAACATAAAACTGACATAGTGTGACAATAGTCTGATTCAGTGCGAGTCCCAGAGCCAGGGAGAGCAGCAGGTGAGCCAACTGTCAAATCACAGTTGTCAATCAACACCCACACAACAGATATCAAAGCTATTATAAGTCTTCAAATCTTTTTTTTTTTTTTTTGCATCTATGCCTTTATTAGATAGCAGGCAATGAAGAGGCAGACAGGAGAGGTATGACATGCAACAAAAGTCCCTTTCTGGAATCAAACCAGGGACGTTGCAGTTGCGTGGCATGCACAGTAACTATTTGGCTATTGGGGCGCTTCAATTCTTCACATCTTATTAACAGAGCAATAATTTTGGTCAAAAAACTGACCACTAGCACACTTATTAGAGGCCTGAATTTAGCAACTGAGGCGATAATGACTTGTTGAAAAAAATGATTGACTTAGTATTTCTGGAGAGAAGTTGATGCTTTTTGAATGGGAGTCAGTAGCTCTATTTTTGGTCTCCACTAACTCCTATGGGAAATATCTGGCTCTTTAGCTGCTAAATGTTCTACTATGTGCACCAGCTAGTTGCTAACTTTGTCTCTCTGAAGTTAGGTGCTGGGAAGGTAGTGTGCAGGTGAGTTAATCAGAGCTTTTTCACTATTGATGAGAACAGTCAGAGTGAACTAAAGTTGCGGGCTATAAAACCAAATCAGTGGGCTAAAAAACACTAAAGCACTCTGCAGAGCTGAGGGAAACTGCAGAGTAAGATGATAATTCTCTGTGTGTTTGTCACCATGAGGGACACCTTTCACATTTCACATAGTCATTTGATTCATTGTTAAATAAAAAATAATTTATTAATGTAACTTTCTTTTCACCTGTAATGGAGTAGGTGGTAAGTCAGTATATAACCACATTACAGTGCCCTTGTGGTTTATTTGCTAATTTGACCATCAAACATATTGTTAGAACAACTAGAACAGTAGTGATTTGTTCAACAGATCCCAGCAACACAATAACAGGGGTGTTAAAGAATCTCTCATTGTGCTGCACTTTATTGAGAAGGGGCACTCCAGTGAGAATTTGAAATTTATTGGTTTTGGCTTATACTGAGTCACAGAGGGGAACAGATAGCCATTTACTGAAATTAGAAGTGTAATGGATCCACAGAGTTACACATTTCTCTCCTAATGGGCTGAATGAGGATTTGCTCCTTCACAGATTCCAATGATGTTTTTCCCTCCTGGTTTTTCTCTGCAACTCATCTGGATTTTTTTTTCTTAATTGTTTATGAGTTGAAGAATGAATGATTCTGCTCATGTGTTTATTTGCTTTCATTGTGCTGATCCTCCTGATGAAGGCTCAAGCTAACAATTATTTTGTTGATTAATCTGACTCTTTTTTTCTTGATTAAATTAACACTTTAGTCAATGAAATGTCAAAGAATAAAGAAAAATGCCTACCACAATATTCCAAAGCCCAACGGGACGTATTTAAATAGCTTTTCTTCTGCAACCAACAGTCCAAAACCCAAAAGTATTTAATTTACTGTCATATACGAAAAAGAAAAGCTTCACATTTGAGAAGCTGGGACAGGCAGGTGTTTAGCATTTTTGCTTAAAAACTAATTTAACAATTAATCAACTATCAATATTGTTGCAGATTCATTTTATGTTAATTAACTGTCAATTAATTGAGTAATACTTTCAGCTCTTATTCTGGTATATCCATTTTTAAATATGTAAATGTCATATTAGAGAGAACTTAGAGTATGTGTTAATCATGGATGAAGACCAATATTGTTATTAGTCCAGTGAAAACCTGGGATCTCCAAATTTGGATTTGCAAGTTCTCAGATAAACAGAAGGATTAAATGTCCCCAAATGGGTTAAAAATAATTTCCTTTGTGTAAGGCTAACATGGCCATTGGATTTAACTCAGAAATGCATTTTCATAAAGCTTTAAAGAGCCTGAAAAACAGACAGGAAACATCCTATTTTCATTAAAAATTGACATTTTGTTGATGCGTGATATTCACAAAATAGCAGCAATATACAGTGTAGTCTTACTGTAATGTATAATTTCAGGTTGTGCATGTACCTGATTCCCTTCCACTTCCCTCTCTCACGCTGTGTTTCCTGTCTTTCTACTGTATACTCTCATCCTATCAAATAACAGAAAAACAGTCTTATATAGAAAATAGAAACATAGCCCTGTAGTGTAGTGTGTAAAAAGTCCGTACAACAAATAATCTGAAGTTGCGTGTATGATCTTGTTTGGTTTCTCTTTTTGACATGTGTTAACTGATGTTACCAACATGTTTTGCTGCCTGCAACAACACTGTACACCTCACATCAGAGGTGTTTCTGTCTCAGTGGCGTGATGTCCTACAGCTGCATGTTCCCATCAGCACACAGCAGCAAAGATAGTCGAGGATTATGTTTGTGTTTCTCCCTGCTGTGTGTGTGTGTGTACATTTATGACACAATGCTCGTATGATACTGAATGCGGGCGCCATGACGATGAAGTAAAAAACTGTGCAATATACTGTAAGAGTGATAGATGATATAAGAAGAGAAAATTGCACTGTGCTATATTAAAGATGACATTTGTAATATGAGCTCTGGCTTTCACTGATGAGAAGTCCACAAAATATATGATTTACTGATTCCACCACTATGAGCAGGGGGTTTTTCGTTGTAAAATGTCACTTTTCACTGACAGTAAAACCATTTTGGTCTGGCTCTGGAGCCATATAGATGATTTGACCCTGCCTTGTGTGGAAAATCAATTTTTATAAAGAGAGAGAGAGAGAGAGACACGACTTTTGTTTTGTGTTGTCACTGTTACTTTTGAACAAACTCAGCAGTGAAAAGGCTTATGGCTGTCGCATACACACATTCCTACAGTTTTGTTTCCATAGAAACACTGAGTCTCAGGCAGGCATGTATTTTAGAGTTACATAAGGCTTTACCAGTAATACGAAATACACACCAATGTGGGTTTTCTCATTTGTCTGAATCCCTATTTTTAGGAATAATACACACCAACGGTAGAAAGTATAATCATTTCATTTGTTTTTTATAAGCGTGCTATTTCTGGATGTTTAACCGTTAGGAGGTGAGGCATCCGTCTAACATATTCTTCTACATAAAACACGTGTAAATTTCCATCACAAATTTAACTGTGTGGTGGCCTCGTTGAACGGGGAGCCACGCAGTTCATCACCACCACAGTGCCTGTTATTCTGTGTGCCATGTGAATGTGGGTGTTGCAGAACAGCTGGTCTTTAGCAACACAATTGTACATATGCGATGCAGCCGTGTCTATAATTATGCAATGGATCAGGCATCAATCCTTGAATAATGTATGGAAATTAAATGTATATTAATGACCATGATTAAGTCTAGTACCATTGTTAGGTTTTGAGGAAGGGTACAGTTGATTAGGCAACCCACATCAATGAGGTTTCGGAGGTTTTTTTTTGTAGGCTGAGTGGCTCTAGAGGAGGGGAAACAGGTTAAATAGAGGGATTCAGCCCCAGGACTGCAGGGTTTCATGGGTTTCCAGAGACCAAAGTCTTACAGTAACTCCTACACCATCTGCAGGAACAATAGAGCATTATTAATAGATGTAAGATGAATCTATTTGGGTCTTGTGTATTACTGTAGCAACCCTTCCCCTCAGGCACAATTTCATTTCAGTTGTTCCAACCTTTTTTTTTTTTTTTTTTATTGTGCACCAGTAATGTTGCTATTGACGTTTTAGTCTTGTACTGTATATACAGTATGGAAGTCAAGTTAGCACTGCAGCATTGACTGCACTATTCAATAACACTTCTGGTGATGATTAAGTAGTTGTTATAAAGGAACCTAAACAGAAAGCATTTCACACTACAGTTCTCTCAGTTTCAGGGCACGTACAGTAAGCCTGTTGATGATCGCATGGTGACGTTTTGGCTGAAGGCAGTTTTACAGGCTCACAGTGCAATGAGATTTCCATTCACACTTAACTCTCAATCGCTTTGGCCCTAAAGTTCTCATTAGCTTTGCCCATTTTATTCACTGCAGCACACTTCCATATGCCTATAGGCTTCGGGACTGGGAAGCAATAGTGCAGAATTAATACTCTGAATACCCCAAACGCACTCGATGTTCAGTCTCTTGCACATCTGCGATTGTGTACAGAGCTGTTATCAGTGAATTATTTTATGACCTTGGGAATCAGGCGGAATCACAGATGCCTCTAGTTTTTGATGATGACATCCTTGCAATCAGCAGCGGTGTCTCGCTCTGAATGAGCGCTTCATCTTAGTTTGGACCCAACTGTCGCTGCTAGAACAATATTAAGCTGGCAATTAAAACATGTGATAATAACCGACTGCAGCCGCTGATTTCCTAATGGATTTTAACAAGCCTTAACACGAGTGCTCGCAGTCATTCCTCTATGTTGAGGAGAGCTTTTTGGACTGATATAAGTGATTTAGTGTGTTTGTTTTATATGTAAACTCAATTATAGATCTCACTCACGGTAGGAAATTAAATAGATTTCTCAGCAGAATGTTAACTATGCCAAGATAGATAGAGCTTTGTAAGAAGTGTAGTGTGATATAATGCACAGGCAGTTATGATAGCAGCTGCTGAATAATTGTGATGAGTAATCACTAATAAGCATCCAATAACTTTGTGTGAAAAAAAAAATGCTGATCATTAATTCAAACCTCATGATTTTGCTAATTGCATTAATTTGTTTCTGAGGACGTGAGGGGAATTTTCAAACAGGGATTTAATTCAGAGTCCCTTGTGAGGGGAAATTTATTCCAAGTGTATCATAATCTGCTATCCTGTGCCGAATTGGCAGAGCGTAGTGAAGGGTACACATACACAAACCCAGAACATGCTAAATAGGACATTTTGTTTTAATTTGTAATTTCCGAATGACAGAATTGAATGTTTTTTTTCTCTCACAAAACTGCAACACTTTTCTAAAGCTTAACAATGTCATGTCACAGATACTTCATGTAACGTTTGTGTTTTGGATTAAAGTGAATTCCCGTTATTGTGTGAGAATACTCCTACCATCAAAAGAAATCTTAGGGTGAGCTAGACTCCTGAAGCCTTTGCCTGCAGCCATTCCTCCTGTGGCTCTCTAGCAATTTGATTATCCTAATCCTCTATCTTTTGTAGCGACTAGCCAAATGCGAGGTGCGGTCTGAACTGTTAAGTAGCATAAGAGGTGATATGGAGAGGACCTGTGCTTTTTACTGAAGCTTTTTCCTCCATCAAATCCATTGAATTTTGTTATCTGACTTGTGAATGCATCAACTTTAACCTGTTTTGTATATTCATGAATGTGGAACCTCTGGTGAGCATCCACTGAAAAAAAACAAAACTAAATATAATGAAAATTACATTGATATACATTTATATAAATATATGACAGTTTATTGTGGGCTTTTTATGAACATTTGCCTCACAGTCATTTCGGAATAAATCAGGATTTTTATGATTATATAATTAGTCATTCTTATAAAAAACACACAGCAAATAACTTTTAATTATTTTTCATGTTAGGCTGGAAATTGCACATAAACATCACGTTCGGAAACGGAAAATCAATTAAGCCTTTATTTTGGCAGCTGTCTGTACTACAGTGCTGAAAATGAATTCTGGTGAATACCGTATTGTTGATTCATATGGAACAGTTCCAAGCATATAATTAAATCAGGGCTGTGTTGTTTAATACTGGAGTCATGAAACATTTCATCTCACAACATTAGTCCCTACTGTGTTAGTTTGTGGCAAGACGATGACACATAATTTGCCATAACTGCTGAAGTCCTGACGTTAATTTATAGGAATAAATCTCGCAATTCATTTAGTTGATGTCATTTTGTGAATATTTTTTTCTCTTTAACAGGGATGACCTGCCAAGCGAGGACGTCTTACACCGAGGACGAGGTTCTGTGGGGACACCGCTTCTTTCCGGTAATCTCCTTAGAGGAAGGCTTCTTCAAGGTGGACTACTCTCAGTTCCACGCCACATTTGAGGTGCCCACCCCTCCATACAGCGTGAAGGAACAAGAGGAGGCTCTGCTCCTCTCCTCACCACTCATGGCTCCGTCCCTGTGCAACAGCGGGGAGAAGAACAGCTCTCTGGACTGTCTGGAGACCCTGGAGGACAATGACAGCACCACCAAGCTGCCCACCAAGCTCCAGAAAATCACAGGGCGGGACGGTCTGCCCAAGAAGCTACTGAGGATGAGCTCCACCACCTCAGAGATGACTTACAGCTTTGGAGACCTGCCCATGAAGCTGCAACGAATCAGCTCTGTTCCCGGCGTCTCTGATGATAAGCAGGCTGGTAAGGCCTCCAAGATCAGCACAGAGCCCATCAGTAAGTCAGTGGCGGACTTACCTCCCAAGCTGCAGCGACTGGCTGGGGGAGGAGGAGGCAGGATGGACGGACACCTGCCACCCAAACTCAGAAAGATGAATTCAGATCGCTTTACATAAAGCAGGCAACATATTTTAACTTATGCCATCCACCTTTATTTCCTTACCTGAAGTCCTTGTACTATTCCTAATTTATTAATGGACAATATTCTTATATTAAAAGAAATGTAGAATATGTGCACAAATACCTTATATGAAGTAGGGTGATGGAATTGAGCACATTTTGTCCCTGGATGTAAGTGTACATGCTATGATGAAAGACCTCTGATTTTTTTTTTTTTTAATTTTTTTTTTTTAGGATGATGTACAATTAGCACAATCTGGCATGTAAGAAACAGCGCATGTAGAACAGAATCTCAATAATTTCTGGCATGACATTTATGGATATATTATTTTACAAAAACAATTTCATTAGTGAATTTACTGACAGTGGAAAAATTGCACAAAGCCATATGATTTACGACGTGGAAAACCTACATTACATGATTCTAATTTGTGGTGACAAAAGGCACATACATTTGTTTTGAGTTGATTGCTTTTGTTGTTTAATGTAAAATTGTGGCAATGTTATGTTGATTGCATGCTCCTCTTATTGACTTAGCTATACAAAGGTAATAGACAAAGATGTTTAGCCTTAACTATATTACCTTGTTTCCATTTTCATGTTTGTTCACAGTATTTTTGGTATTTCATATATAGACTATTTTACCATGTGCGATTTTATGACTTTATTAGTTGATCAAATACAGAATATTTTGCTAAATGATGCATTTTACATTTGAAAATGCATCATCTGCATCATATGACCCGTCTGAACTGGGCACAATGCTACGCAATTTTCACTTGCTTATTAAAGTAACACTTAAGTTGAAAGGGTCAATACTTGTACTCGATAAGCACAAAGCAATCATTATATACAACTCTGTGATATTAGAAGGCATTTATGGGCATTTTGTCATAAATAAACTGCTTAGGGCAGTAGAGCAGTACTGTGCAATCACTTTGTTTCATTATATAAAAAAAATCAACTTAATCTACAGTAGGCCTGTGTGGGCACACAAGACACTCCATTAGAATTTCAACTTAGGTGTTACTGGTTAGATTTAGAGGTGGGCCTGTAAGGAAATCATAACCTTTATCTTAAGGGCCCATATTCTCCCTCCTCTGTGATGAAAGCAATAATATTATAATGACTATAATCTTTACATAGCCACAGGGTCTACCACAGCCACATATTCATTCTGTTTACTGAATCCATGCCATGAAATCTGGTTTCCTCTAAATGCATCAAAAACATTGTATGATACCTAATCTCTTCAGGAATAAAGATCTAACATAACTGTTTAGCATTCTACTACTTTGACTAAATGCAATGCATGCTTAATCTGTTCAAATTAATAAAATGTTATGAATAATCTTAATACAGGGGGTGGCCAAAATGATGGAAGACCAACAACACTCTCTCTGTAAAGAGCTAGCATGGGCATGTGTGGGTGCATCTACCACTTAAGTCTGATCATAGCCCAAAGCCAAGAATTTTCAAATCACTGTGGACATAACGATTTTGACTGTTCACCTTAAGTATAATTCAGCATTTTGTAAAAAATAGGCTTATTTGCTCTCTTGTCGAGAGTTAGATGAGAAGATCAACACCACTCTCACCTCTGTGCGCTAAATATGAAGCTACATCCAGCAACCAGTTAGCTTAGTTTAGCATTAAGACTAGACACAGGCAGAACCAGCTCTCCTGGCTTATAACTTGTTTGTTTAATCTGTACGGAAAATGATGTGAGGTGTAAAACCAACACATAAACCCCGCATTTTTGGACAAATTAAACAAACAAGATGTGTTAATTAGTAAGTTTTACAGGTGCTAGTAGGTGGATTTTTTTTTACCTTTAAACAGAGCCGGTCTAGTGTTCTAGCTAGCTGTTTCTGCCTGCTTACTGTGTTTAAGCTAAGCTAAGCTAACTGGCTGCTCTCCTCCTCTAACTCTGGGCAAGAAAGTGAATAATGCCTCTACATACAACAGACAATTCATACAACAATTCCAGTGGCCCCTTACTAACAACGTAAATGTCTCTGAGGCACATGCACATGGAGATAGAAGGCCCTGGTAAACATGACGTGCTGGGATGATCCCTCCACACTTTTCTGCTGATTGATACTGAACATGTGCCCTCGCAGATAACTGGACCAAAACCCTGTCAAAAATCTCAGGGGCAGAGATGCAAACGATTGTATCTTTTTAGACTCAGTATTGAATCCTACAGACCTTTTTTTTTCTCCAAAGCACGAAAGATACAACATTCACAGTGGATCACTCATGCTATTTTTGTACGTTTATCTTGCCTTATTGACAACACACGCAGGGCTGCAAATTGATGTGATCTATTTCTAAATCTGGACCAAAACTGTGTCAGATAAAGGATCCCGCATCGACATGGAGCCAGTGTCACTGTGAGAAGTCTTTTCTTCTGGCGCTTTCATTGTTTTGATCATACCCTGTGTAATCACCGCTGTTGTTCATATTTCACAGTACACTCTTTGTCGCTGTCAAATACGCTGTGTAAATAATAACTGCATTTCAAGAGGTACCTTTAAGGCCTTGTGGAGATAAAGTCAGTACCATGGCTGTAGGTATCACAGGCAGCTGGGTTAATTCTGTCTTTATCCTGAGATAACCCTTTCTTCTGAATCTCTCGAATAAACTCATGGGATGGATCAGAATATCAAAACTGCTGATGGCATTATCCTCTGACTCGTTGCAGACGGGGGCGCAAATCCCTTTAGGCCACCTTAAATCAGCACTTGCTCTACCAGAAAACACTCACCCTTTATCACAAAGGAGATCTTTACTTTAGATGTCACTTTGTTTTTTTTTTTTCTTTTGTCACAGGAGGAGTGGAGTCTCTCCAGCAGAGCCATTAATGCCTCTCCACAAAAATAGCATTTCAATACTGAAATAATTGACACAAGTGTATTTGAAATACAGTAGGAGGGAAGATTGTGGTAGGAGGCCATTAGAAAGGGGTTATTCAGAGTTTAAAATCTTGTTAGCACTCCAGAAAAAAATAAATTGTTCAGAGATGTTTTGATAATTTCCATTATCAGGTTACTTGAATAATATTTAACACTAACTCAGCCTCTGGCTAAGAAAACAGCTGGCAACACAAGATAAATGAAACACAATTTTGCAACGTAATGGGAGCATTTTCTATTCCCTTCTATTGGATCCAAATGGTTTCATCTAAAAAGTCCCAAATTAAATCAATTTACGTCCTGAGGAACAGTTTCCCTGGTGAGAAATTTGCAAATATAATTCCATTTTTTTTTGTTACAATAGACAAGGACAGTGAAACTTCACCGATCATTCAAAGTTAGTTACATATGGCATGCTGACTGGTTGTTTGAAGACTTTTCTCACTTCTACATCATTATGTGTCAGCGTGAAGATGGGATGACACATGACGCATCACATATGATGAATCGTGCAACATAAGACTGAACTGTTGGTGGTTTTGCATTTTCTTGCAACATATAAACCTGTTTTATAATGTAATTTTAAAAAGGAAGGAACATGCCTTCATTCAAGGGAAGGGTGTGCAATAAAATCCAATTCCAAGTGCTCAAGTGGGGACAAAAAGCCTTAATACAGCAACTGAGAGTTGGTGTACAGTATTTTTAGCTGTGTGACCTGACAGCCAGTCAGACGGAACACCACTTTGGTCCAATTTGAAATATCTTGACAACTTTTTAATGGATTGCCATGACATTTGGTACAAATGTCCATGGTGGCCAGAGGATATCTTAGCATGTACTGGATGTAAAGAAACCTTAAAGGGGACATATTATACTTTTTGTGATTTTCTGTTACTTATATACGGTTATGATGTAAGATATCTATGCTAAACATGGTCTTATGATGTTGGATATCTATGCTAAACATGGTCAAAGTACAAAACAGTAAGGGTATCGTATGTAGAAATGCTCCTGGCAAGTCAAAAGCCCAGGCCTTAATTTGCTCTGAATGCTTCGTTTGCAACATTTTCTTCATAACCATTTTCTTCATAACCTTTGTTGTCTGCCGAGGGACAGCTTCAAAGAGCTGGCCAATCAGAACAGAGTGGGCTCATTGGGAGGGGGCCTTAAAGAGACAGGAGCTAAAACTGCCTGTTTCAGACAGAGGCTGAACTGAGGGGCTGCATAATGGCTCAGTATGAGTTAAATACATTTTTTGAACTGTAAATCACACATAGATATTCTGGTAGAGCCCAAGATTAAAAGTATAGATCGTTAAATGTGCATAATATGTCCCCTTTAAGTAGCAATACTAGTAATGTTTAAAGCTAATTAGCAAATCTTAGCATGCTAACATGCTAAACTACTATGGCAAATGTGATAACCATATACCATCTAAAAATAGTTTGTCATTGTGAGCATGTTAGTATGCTGACATTAGCATTTAGCTAACAGCCTCACATAGTTGCTAGCCTGGCTTAAGACACTTAGTATTGTCATAATGTATAAGCTCATATTAACTAAAGGCTTTATTATTTGAGAAAAATTGACATGTTTATGCTGTATCCTACCGATTCATGAAAGCATATTTTTTGCTTTTTTTCTTCTTTCCCCCTCCAAGAGCACAAGCTGTACAGGGACACCAGAAATGCTCCTGTTATCATTATTTGCAGTGTTGCCAAACGGGACTCAGAAGAAGTAGCTCCAAAAAAAGCCTAGAGCCCACCCAATTATTCGTATAATCAGGCAAACTCAAAACCACAGTTACAATAATGAAAGATTTATATCAGAAATCCTAAACCAAAATAAAATAGAAGTTAGATAATTTTACATTAAAGTTAAATCTTCACTCATATGAACAGATTGTGTTTTATTACAGAACTATGACTGAATATGAATAATAATTGAAATAGGAAAAAACTTGCAGCTTAGTTGTAATGAACTGAAATGACATTTGGTTTTCATGGTCATCAGTTATCAGTCATTGTATGTCGAGTTGAGCTTGCTGAGTGTGCACAGTAAATCTCAAATCTTTTCGGATGAGAAGAGGGGCAGATTTATTGGAATATAGCCTGATTTTTTTGTCTGTGGAAAGCACCCAAATGATACAAAACTTAGCCAATATGATCAAAGCCTACTCAAAACTATTTTTACCCACCCAATTAACAAAAAAGTAGCCCAATCCCAATCTGGCAACACTGATTATCTGTGTTTTATCACACATTAAAAATCCAGTAGTTCTATAATATTCAGTCATCTGTCAGTATGAGGCCAGCTGCTGCGCTATCACATGGAAGTGCTTTTACAAGTCGATCTCCTACAAATGGTCAGATTAGTCTTAAATCTATCTGAATCTGACTTCAGACTGAATCAACTTTTCAAGGCTCCTGTAGTGATGTCTCGTTCATTTTCATTGCAGCAGTTCATGACTCATGAGATCTGGGTGTGATATACTGAGGTGCTGGTTGGGTCAGGAAGCTCAGTGCTGTAGCTCAAGGCGATGACGATGATGGTTAGACAATACCTGCACTATGAAACAAAAATGAGGGTGTTATTATTGTTTGTTGTTCAACATGCCCTTTACACCATACTGACGCCAAATCACTAGAGAAGGGCAAAGCCTGAGAGAAGATTTTCAGTGTACATTGATATACTATATGTGTTTGCTAAATTAAGTATTAACCAGTGATCTGATTTGTTTTATACAATCAACCAGCCATTACATTTCAATATAATCTTACAAATGGTCATTTCTATTATTTATTTACATTTTTTTTCTTAAATGTTAATATTGTGTGATTCTGTGACATTTTCTTTTGGTTTAAAGTTTGCAGTCCATTACAGATCCCCAAAGATCAGTGCCGCCCTACGACAGAGCAAACTGAACAAAAGACGAAACTGACAGGGAGATGAGAGAAGTGCATTACAAACAGCAGAGGAGACCCAAATTGGTGTGTGGGATGAATAATGCATTTGTCTCAATCCTTCCAATCCTGTAAGTTTGCAAAATGACAGTGATCAAAGTTGAGTCTGGAAAGGATGGTATTAAGGAGGAGGGGGGGAGGAGGGGGGGATTAAAATGGTTGAGAGAGTGTAAAAGCGAACACCAGAGGGGGAGAGAGGATATTTCTGTCTCTTGTCAGATTCTGTCATGACTTGTTTTACATTTACACTTTCCCTCTTTATCCCTTAGCTCCTATCCTGGCAATACAAATAGGTTTGATAATTCAGTGTGGAAACAGCTGCCACAGCCTAATGCAACTACTACGGAGATGGCGCACTGCTGTGTTTTGCATCCTTACGTTTACACAGGGATCAATCCCCGCATTTTTACACATATTTGCTGCAGTGTATAGTTAGAAGTTTGCATTATTTATGGTAACGCGAAGGTGGAGAGGACAAGTGATGCTAAAAATCCATCATGTTTGTCTTTGGATTGCAGATTTGGATCTCTCCAGCTGCTTTAAAAATCCACGTAAATCACAGACACACAAACACTTCCCCGCATACTTTTACATCCTCACACCCACACACAAACACAAACACAAACACACACACACACACACACACAAAGCCACAACAGATGCCTTGTCTCTGGTGTATTGTATTTGTAAGATAACGGGCTGGTGTGGGCGTCTGCAAAACAGCTCATTTTGCACCTGAGTCAAAATCTATCTGTGCTTTAGTCACCAACAGCGCAGGGAAAAAGGAGCTGAGGAGGACACATCACACCGAGCCCACTCTCTCTCTTAGAATACTGAGCCTGTGCTCGCTTTATCATCCCCCTTCCATTTCATGTTTGCTTTAAGATCAGTAAGCAACTGTCACCTCCTCCTTTGCCAAAAATACTGCATGGAGAGCATGGGCAGCATAGGATCTATATTTTTCCAGCCATGGGAAGCCGCTGCATGAATGTGATCCTCAGCAGACAATGATTTGAAACTTACCGGTGTAGTAATTTGGCTCTGAAGAATGATTTATGGTTTCATTTTATATCTTGCATGTGTGTTCGGTGTGTAATGATTTCGCACAATTTGCTTTTCTGTGCCTTTAAACAACAGAAAAAAAGATTAAAAAAAGATTTCAGTGCATGAAAATATATGAAGATCCTTAAATTTCGGTCTTAACGGATTACACCATGATTTAAACTCGCTGAGGTGAGCAAAAAACAAAGCTTATCCACATAGCTGGCCACAAGAAATGTTTCCGTGAGCCGCAGCGAACCTTCATAAATCATACCACCTTTTGTTCATCCATGTGGTGGATGTACGCTTGAGGAAAATGACTCTGCATACTTGAAGGGCATCAAATAATTGTGGTGCTTCAGGCAGAGCCAGTAGGACTGAAATAAAACAAGAGCTCTCTCACAATCCATGCCTGCTAAAAATAAGCCTGTTCAGACGAGGGTGGTGGATTCTCGACTGCATCCTCAGCTCTGTGGCCGCGGAGGCAACTGTTTTGATAAGTGTGGATTTACAGTATAGGAAAGAGATTGAACGCAACTGTGCGCTTCTGTTCCTCTGCAAGCGTGACATACAGAACATGAAGTCTTTTGATCTAGCATACGATAAGAGTGCGATGTGCCACCCAGCCATCCGCACACATCCTACATGTGTGAAAATCATGCTTGTGTTGCTTTTGAAAAGGATCCAAACTACGTGACGAAAATCAAGTTAACTGCACACGAGCTTACTGATGTGGATACTAGTATTTAAGATAAGTATTCAAATACTTCTATCTGCAAATTAGCAATTAATGACGCGTTTTAAATACTTCATAATGAGGGTTTCCCCCTGAAGCGCTTGTTACCTAGCAACTGCAACCACAATACGCTGCATCCGGATGTTGCCAGGACTTAACATGTTTTAATTTAAATGTAGATTTATTATGCATACCGTATGTTTCCTATAAGAAGAGGGTTTTGATGCATGATTACTCTCTGCAGCTGTAATAAAATCCACAGCAGATTGAAGGTTGGTTTCACTTGGCTGGTTGAAGTCTCTGTCCCACTGGTGGTCATTCGATTCATCAGTGTCTTTCACTGCCATTTCAGTGTCTGCTGTAGCAGTGGGATGAATATTTCAAGAGTCTGCAATGTGTTCCAGTTGTTACTGTGGTTGTAAACAGTGTTGGACTCTTCCCCAGGTAGTCAGGTGTTTACATGCTGCCAAAAAACAGAGTTCGCTGTACACAAACACACCAGCTAGTATGCCATTACAACTGAGTTCTGGCATCCTTACCTGTTTCTTTCACATATTTCTGCTAAGTTATTAGTAGATGTTTTTCATGCAGTTAACTATTATATTAGTCTTATGGGTACTGCCAGTGCATCGTTGTTGTCAAGCAACCAAATCTCTAAATAGCAATAAAAGTCAGATTTGTGTGTTTCTTCAGGTTCATTTTTCAAAACAGATGCTGCAGAGCAGTAATAAAGGACGGATACTGCCAGTCAGTCAGTAAACTGTGATGCTGGATAGCCATGTGCTTAGGCTGTATGGATTTGCTAGAAGGAGCTTCATGTGTAATTCGTAATGCACTTCACCCACATGCATTTTTGATGCTACTGTATAGAAAAACAGAGCAAGCTTACAGCCTCCACTTTCCCTCACCACAGGAGTCAAACCTCCCATTGGCGTTCAGCCTCAGGGAGCTGATTGGACTAAATGTTGCAGAGCACTGTTTTCTTTCCCTCTCCGTCTTCCTTTTTGTCGGGGTCATGTAAGCACAGAAGAGCTTAATTTTCTTCCCCTGTTGTTGTTTTGAAGGACTAGTGAGATCAATAGGTGACAGTAGCTAGGACAATGAAGATAAAGATAAGCTGAGGAGGGTAAGGTCACTTTCGACACAATGTTCCTTTACGTGTGAGGTTTTTCAAAAGGAAACTTGTTTCAAATAATTCACCAATGTGTTTTAATCTAAGCGGCTGACTTAATGACTGTTGTATCACTTAAACACATCAATAGGTTTCTGATTAAATACGCTAATTATAGCTTTTCCAGAGTAGATTTGAAGAGCACCTCACATAAAGTGAGAAAGAACACTTCGTCTGTTTTTATACATCTGAATGACCTGGCGCCCCGACGATTAAAAACTAAAATTCTTATGAAAAGTGCAGCTGTACAAAAATAACACTTAATTGGTTTGCTCAAACTAACATTTGGCCCATCTTTCTTTTCCCCCATCTTTGCCTTGTTTCATTATTAGAGCGTTATACTGATGGAGAAACAATTCTAATTGGGATAAAATGGGGAGTAGACTTCCTGGAGGCAATGAAGTCGAACGTGGGTGAGTGTGGTAGCTTTCACAGCATTGTGTTTGAAGGCTATATTCAATTATGGGCTACTTGTCAGATGGAATAAATCATTCAGCAACTGTAATGCATAATGCAGTCAAACAAAACTTTTACTGTGAAATAATATTCCCACGCCGGAGAGCTAATGGCCGTGGTGGTTTGGTTGGGGTTGACTTTTCAGCAAATGTCACAGCCCATCATCATGTAGCAATGGAGAAAAAGTAAACAGCAAGTTTCCCAAACAAAATAAGACTTGAACAACAGGCTGTTAGACGGAGTCAGTGCTGATGCTTGCCAGTGATTGGGCTCGCGGATAGACATCTACTAAATTGTAATTTATGGACAGCGGTGAACTCGTCAAAACAAAATGATGACAGTTCGAGGTCGCACCCTGATTTGTCAGTGCCAGCGCCCTTCTTGAACCTGTGAGCTAATGTAGAAAAACAAATCTTTGACCCAATACACAATAATATACACATGCTTGACCATGTCACTGACTCTATGAAGAAGTTAATAAATGTGTTTCTGAAAACATTAACCTCGCTTTGCAGAAAAAAAATCAGTTAAGGCATGTTACTTCTTTTGAAATAGATTAATCTCAGAGTACTTCCAGGAACAAAATGCTCTGCCACCCCTTATTTAAACTGACAGGTAGGTCTGAGGGCAACTGTCCCCTCAAGGACAAACATTCGTTATCACAACCTGAAAAGCTAAGCTGCTGTAAAAGCAGAATGTCACACACACACAACACACACAACAGCTTGTTTACAAAGGTAAACCAAAGATCATTACTGCGAGGTGAATGTAAAGTAAAGCGATAAGATTTAAGAACATGCTTGGGGCTGTTGTTTTCTTTTATAGTTTTCACTCTTTTACATTTTTTTTTTTGCATTTTAGATTTGTCGGAAACATCTCCTTAAATATGTTGTTACAACATTTGTGACATCTAGACGAAAAAAAAGAGGATTTAAATGTACAAACTTTACTAACAACAAGTTGGAAGTTTTCAAAGCTACTGCTGACGTTGCTGTGTCATCAGTTGGGGTAATTATTCATTCTGGCTCAGCTCAAAATATGCTTACCATCTGTTTAATTTTTTTTTTCCAGTACCCAGCTCACAGCTCATGTTTAATGTATCTGTGCTAATGGCATCATCTACGTACAGTACAATGGCCATCTCCACATCAGGAAATCAGTGAAAGCAATGAAGGAGGGAGACCTTGTTTGTACGAATGCCTTCAAAACAACCTTTTATCTGAATCATTTGCTCCATTGCTTCTAAAATTGACAATGACCATGAATAATGGTCCTATGAAATAGATTACATGAATTAAGGGCCATTACGACTTCACTTCTTTGTCATCAAAATAGTACATTTAGCAAACATATCAGTAATCTGACCATACCGCAGCAGTATTTATGATCTATTTAAATCCTCTGCAAGGGAGGTCAAGTGTGACTCACTCTAATATGATTATCCCCCTGAGTAATATATGAGGGACATGTGGAAGTGGGATATGTAAAGGGCCTTTCAGGCACATTTGCTCATACATACACTCATACAATATGAATACGATATATAAAACATGCACATCAACACGTACACCCACGCACATACAATCTACTGGATGCACAAAGTACATGTTCACATACACATTTTATGATCGCCAATCAAACACTCAACAGAATTTCACAAATAAGCTGTCTCAAGAAGCTGCTTGTGTACTGTAGGTTTCTGAACCTCCTCTCTCTGACCTTCCTTTGATTGAGGTACAAATTATCACCATATAAGGAAAAGGCTTTCAACAGAAGGATTAAAATTTTAAGTCCTTAAGGCCTGTCACCCCACGAACTGTGTGAACTAAAGATAAACCAAATCAAGAGGAGGGAGCCATACACAAGGCTTCACCAAACTTAGCATTTAGCGTTACCTGCTATCTCATTTAAATAGTAGCGCTGCACGGATGAGCGCTCTTTGAAATCCTTGTTTTGTCCAAACAACACTTTAAAACCCAAAGATTGATTTCTGTTTACATCCCTGGTTCGATTCCTGCTGCAGACCTTTGTTGCATGTCATTCTGTTCTCTCCTCCTGTTTTTTTGTCTGCCTCTATTCACCCTCAATTAAGGCTAAAATGCCAAAAATAAAAACAATCTTTAAAACATACAAAGCAATTCCTTCAATTTATGAAGAATGTTTGGCATTTTTGCTTGCTAAACGTCTGAAATGATTATCAAAATTGTTGCCAATTAATTTCCTGTCAGTCTACTAATCGATTTATTGACTAATTGTTTCAGCTCCAATTATGTTCTTTTGCTGTTATTGGAATAATAAACTATAAATGCTTATATAAGATAATGTCTAGTGTTAGAAAAACTACAGTACTTTAAATATTTGCAAATTCTTGGGCAACAAATGCATAAAATATTCTCTATCTCCAAATACTCAGCAGGAGGAATTTCAAATGCGCTCTATGATGTGCCAAGGCAATCTTTCAATTTATCGTCTAATGATAGTCCACTCTCATCAAAACATATTTGAATATGTGTATTTTCATTTGTGATCTGCTGCCGAGAAATGTTGGCTTTGGACGAGCAGCCTGTAGGGGCCACATCAAATGGCTCTGGCTTTGAGGAAGATGAGAGAGTAGCATCGTCTTAATCTTTTGCTCCCAGAAAGGGCCTTCACTACTACCTTTAATCACCTCGCTGTGAATTCTCACTGCTGACTCACACTTCCTCATTTCATTTTATCCTCGCCCAAAGAGAACCTCATGGCCTTGAAAGTAACCACAGTGGACAGCTGAGGTGGCTCATTAACACCAGACATGTCCAGGTCTAGGAAACGTTCCTCTTAATGGCTTAATTAAGACATCCTGCAGGGTTGAATTGCAAGTATACGCTGCACATCTACAAGATATCTCATTTTCAAATTCTCTTAATCTGATCATGTGAATAATACAACAAACAATATCCAGTTGTTGCAGTCTGAACATTCATTAAAGGGAAATGCATTTTGAGAATATTTGAGTGAAAAGATTTACTAATGCTGGGAGCCATATGCCCAGCCATTAGTCACAGGATTTCAGAATCCTTGTAAAACTGTGGCTCCGAATGCGATGTCGAGGGGGGGCAAACAAATTAAATATAGGCACAGATTTGAAGAGAATCTTATCACAGTGGGGTAATATCAGTGTCACTTTTCTTCCCCGCAGTCACTGACGCTAAGGAGTGATTAAGCATGCAAGATGACTGTCGATTCAAAGGGGAAAAAAAACTCCACTGCACTCAGTTAACATCTTTTATTACTTAATGAAATGGCATATTCTCATACAGATTGCAAGTAATGTGCTGTGTTACTAATACTAGGATAAAGAAGGATCTTTTTTTTTTTTTTTCTCTCCAAATACTACAAAGTTGAATCTTTTTACGTGTCCGGCTGCGTGTTACATTTAAAGAAATATGCCTGGATTAATTCAGTGGGGCTTCTGGCAGTGGCCTCAACACTATCCAGCATGGGAGTCACAAGAGGACTGCAACAGACTGTCAGTCTGCTGTGAAGTCAGCCAGATGGGAGACAACATCTTTTTCACCTCCGGGAAAAGCACTGGACAGAAACAGGTGAAGAGAGAGAGAGAGAGAGAGAGAGAGAGAGAGAGAGAGAGAGAATGAAAAAAGCTACTGAAACAGAATTAGAGGAGCTAACTCTGGGTCTGACACAAAAGATGTTGGATGCAGCAGTCAAGCGGCAATCACGGGTCTAGGTTTAAAAAAAGGAAGTCGAATGTGAGACACGAATAAAACAAACGTGTGCAGCAAGGTGAACACGATGCAGGAAAACATGTTGCATTCCTGAGAAGCTTCGTGCTGCATGCTGACAAGCTGTAGTCCCTAATATTTATACATGTCATGTTAGTTAGAAACTGTAACAGCTGAGATGACAGACCCCCTGAAGTATATATTTGTGCAAGGAGGGACGGGTCAGGGCATTTTGAATAACAGTGCTAGGAATCCAAATGCATCACCCAGGATAAATATAAGGTGATGGAGGTGAGGGGGTTGGAAAATAGAACACAAAAAAAACACCAGGGCATATACATATTGCAATTCCATGCCAAGACCAAAGCTTTGAGGTCTATACACCAACCCACATGCAAATAGATTCCCTGCACGGTGATTCAGAGAGATCTCAGTCTCAATTTCACGAGGCAGCAGGAGTCATGATCTCCTGTCCTGGAGAATATATACTGTCTGTCACAGCCACATGATGAGGAGCCTTTATATGGGCCATAAATTCCGCAGCCGGACTCAGGCAACAACAATACATATAATGCCAGGATTCATCACCTGAAAACAGATAACCTTTCTCAATTCCGACTGCCCTTAGCTCACTGCTACCTAATGCACTCCTGCTTTTCATAGACTGCGCTTTTGTGAAGCTGTTATCCCGGACTATTGCATTTAGTTATTAGTTGAAACGTACAGCACTTCTCTACCAGAATATACCTGATTGAGGCCAAAGTGAGGATGCATTGTGTAACACCGGGATGTATGCGCTCAGAAGGCTTTGTCATGACAACGAGGTCCCTCGGTGAAATTATCCTCACTTATTAAAACTGTCTATCAGGCATGCGGTACAGTTAATGAAATTGCCCAGGTCAAAACCATTCTTCAGCAGAACACTGCTATCATTCTAGGGTAATTCATTCAGAGCTATGAACATTGGTCAGCATTTTCCTCTCATTGTATGAACTAGACTCCTTACATTCTTGCATCGTGTTAATTATCTTGTCATAGAGAGGCATGCAAGGTAAAGCCCTGCTGTAAACTACATTCTGTGAATCTACTGACATTACATACATACATACATCGAAGGAACTGCAGCAAGAAACGCACACGTTTCAAATGCACCATAAATCTTTTAACAAAGCTTACATGGAAATAGCAAAGCAGATTATTAAAGGCGCCCATGAGATGGGGAAGTACTGTACAGTACATTCAAGAGGCGTTGCTAGGAAACGCTACTGCTGGGTGAGTCAATGAGCAATCCACAGGCTCTGAGAGCAGCTACAATAGAACAGACAGCCTAGCAGCCACACAATAATCTCAGTCCACATGGTCGTTGCAATTATGCTAATTAATATCATCCTTACAGCCACTCCAATGAAAAACACGGTATTTTGCTCACATACCCACGCCACCTATCTAAATCAGAAAAACTGGGGTCTGAGAACAGGTTTCTCCAGTGAAGCAGAGCCCCAGCAAGAGCAGAGCTGAAAGATTTAGACCAATGTGAACATATACAGGGGGAAAGTTCATGGGAAGAGAAAGACAGAGGGTGTCACACTTTGAGAGAAAATGTGAGGATATGTGTGCGTCACATCAAAGGAGGTGGAGTAAAGGTCAGAGAATTGTCACGTTTGGTAAAACGCTGACCTCTGTTCTCCTCGTTGTCACTTCATGGGCAATTTATAAATCTTATCTCCCCTTTAATGGTCACTGTGTGTTTGGACAAAACATGATGCTTCATAACTGTTATGTGCTCAAAGGAGCAATGTCATATCACGCTGATGTGCACACACATGATAATGCACAGGCCAACACACACACACACACACACACACCAAGTAGTGCAGATAATGAGTCACCTATAATGAGACACAGCTCTCCTGTCAGACCAGCTCTGTCAGGTGCAGACGATTTTCCATTTCGATGTGGAGTGCAGGCCACCTTGCTCTGCAGGGGTTGTGAGAAAGCATTTCTCTCTTTCCTGCTTAATCCCCCATGCTGTTCTTACTGTATACCTGCCACTGATCCCAAAACCAAGGAGAAATAATTCAGATTACATTGCGCTTAACATCAGTGTGTATTGCATTTTATACTAACATATGTTTTTGTCATATACACCTAACACATTGTGTTCAGCATACTGTATACTTCACAGGGCCTTACTTTTCACTTGAAATATAGCCTAATCCCTTTCTTCAATGCAGGTGGGAAAGAAAAACACTGACTTTTCAAGTTTAAATACAGTGTAGGTTAAAAAGCAACCAAGCAAAAAAGGCAATAGTAATAATCAATACTGAAGTCAATGTTTGTGGGTGTGAGCAGAATAATTTAGCAAATAATTCAACTTCTTCAGACAATTGCAGTGTGAATCTAACCAGCTGTCTTCACATAAAATATTAGAAGTGTTTATTATAATCTTTAGGGACACTAAAGACCTTTCTATATATATATTTCTACGGCTCTTCTATATATATGTATATATATAGAATATATATATATATGTGTGTGTGTGTTTTATACACTGCATTTCTATGACACTGATCAAAAATACTTCTTTTCCCGCTCTCTGATTCATTTATAATGAGACCATCTTGACACTTTTATTTACCTTCACAGATATTTCCTTGCAAATGGGATTACCTCAATCTCTTTTCAAAGTCTATTCCTCTGTGATCGAATAATATCAAATAATCCGTGAGCACAATCAAGGCACTCAGTGTGTTTACAATTGCTGCTCTTCCTAAAACCGAGAACCTATAGCATGTATAACAAGAAGGGGAATGCAAGGTAATCCTTCGGTACACCAAGAACCCAAGGAGGCAAAGTGGCTGCAGGATGTAAGCCTGTTAGCACCATGTATCTTCATTTAAAATGACAACAGTGGGCTTGTTCAATGTTAACTCCAGGTATATGACGCAAACCACTCAGGCTTTACAGAATTAGGAGGTATCAGAAGAAAAAAGGCTATTTAAGACATGTCAAATTCTATACATCATCAAAACCATATGCAGATGTCTCTTGCCTTGATGGGTTTTGCATCAGAGTAAATGAATATGAAAAATAAAATGCATTGATTTCATAATCTTCATAAGAAATGTTACTGTATTAATTATCATAATAATAAAATGCTAATTTGCTAAGATAACATGTGTCAACCATACTCCCTACCAACTGTACTGACTGCTTCTTTATGCTGTTGACAGCTTTTCTCCCTTGCTGTGCAGTCGAGTCATTATATAAACATGTCACCCATCGCTACTGAAACTTGCATTTGTGATACCACAATATTATGCAACAAGTGCACAGCATGAAAAAATGGAAACTATCTTTAACTTGTTGATATCAGTCATGCTGAGTGTTGTCTCAGTTATGCTGACTTGAGAACGTTTTGATTTGACTGTAGGTTTAACCACCATATTGTAAGGACAATAGTGCCATCTAGTGCACAGAAGGAGAATTGTCAACATCATTACACAGCTGTGCTAAAGCACTGTTTTTGTATTATTCTCTTCAGTCCCTTGTTGGAAGTGTTAATGATGGGAACATTACTGGCAGTATCATTTTATCTACAGCCCCTTTGTTAACCTTTCTTTATCAAAAGAAATATAGAGTGGTGAAAGCAAAACACACACACACACACACACACACACACACACACACACACACACACACACACACACACACACACACACAGGTGTTTACATCCCTCTTCCTTTTCTCATCTCCCTCGGGGCTTGAGGTATTTCAGTTGGAGACACCCAGCTGGTGACCTCAGCATGATGTTCCTGCAGTCCTCCAGAGTCTCTACCCATGTCTCACTCTCCCCAGCCACTTTCATCTTGAAGTATAAGAGTGCTCAAGCAACTGGCAGTCCGTGTTGGCTTCAAACCATATGTCACTATTCATCGTTTGTCTCACCATGAATCTGAATAGGTTGCAGTATGACTGACGGCACTCTGACTCACACTGACCACATAAAGATGACAAGGTGGCCAGGTTCTCTGTCAAGATCAGTGCATAACTTGTTGTTGCTGTCATTTGCTTATTTTTTTTTAATATCAAAATCACACAAAGACATTATATAGTTGTGTCATGCAGGTGTTCACTGTCTTCAGATCTAATAGGCTTCACATTCTGCATCAATCGTTTTTAAGTCAGAAATTTTGATTTGTGCCATTTTGAGACAGGATCCTGCTCTTGAGCATAGATTACAACAGTAATGATAGTATTTATAAATGCTGTGTCCATTCAGGATGTTAATATTCAAAATACTATATTACAATAATATACTCCATTTCCTTTATCAGATTGTTGAACATCTACTGTAAGAAAGTGTTAGTTTGACAACTCATCGGGCATATGCACAACACATATTAACATGTGGCTCCTCCTTGATCATTCTTATAACCCAGTAAGTGGCATTTGTCAATCACCATCTTAGTCATCATCTCCTTACATCTTGTTTTACTTTGGACTGGTATTTCCTGTGTTCCTGTGTGTTCACAGCTCCAGCTCACCTATTTGCTAGACACCTGTGGTGGTTTGGGGACTAGGTCCATACTACATGTATAAAAGAAGTGAATAACGGGACAGCCCTTTGTTCAGTTCTTTCTCTACCTCTACCCTGTTGTAGAAACACTCTTAGAGTGTCTGATACACCTTATCCAGATGGTTTTGATGACACTGAAACTTTTTGTGTGCTGGCAAATATGTTGTGTGAAAAATCCTGCAGTATTTTTTACAACAAAATCAAGCCTAGTAATTACTGATGCAGGCCAAAAATGTTCTGGTCGGCCTCAAACCATGGCCTGTGGGAGGCAAAGAAGATTCCAGAGTTGAGGTAGACCATCTCTAAGTGTCACTGTAACTATTTAGACATTCTTGTTGTACTTGTGTAGACTTGACAAGACTAATTTATAGTAATATACTTTCTTTCAACCTGAAACAAACAGCTGAACATGATGCAGGACTGAACACTGTCACAGTTGTTTTGTTTGTTGTCCATGTGTGTGTATTTGTTTTGACAAGTCCCTAGATGTGCTGTAATGCAAATCAAATGGTTTAACTTTTTGATGAAGGATAAAAAGAAATGAATTTACTTTGCACGTGATATGCTAGCAATGTGGCTTTAGGGAAAGCATCATGCAAAACATGCAAAACTATAATTAAATATCTCCAAAACTCTGATATGGTTTTGGAATAAAATTTGTTATGGACATTTTTTTTTATTTTCAGAGGAGGAATTCAAATGCTCTGACTTTTCCTTAATGCCACCATATGGTCACATTTTCAGGTTTTCCAACACCTCGGTTCTTCATAAGAAGGTGAAAAAGTAAACATGGCATTAAATTGCTGTGGATGATCATTGTCGTCAGAGGAGGAATCTAATGCTAATGTCAACTTTGCACACAAGATATGTCAAAAACTGCTACTACTTTGACATAGATCAGATTACCATGACATTCTCTGAACTAAATTATGCTCCCATGGATGAATCATTTTGATCTCAGCTTGGCCTTTTATGCTGTATGACCCATAGGCTGTAAATTGGCTTTCTAAGATTACTCATGAGATTACGCATTTACTTACATAATCTGTGTAGTGATGTATTGGTGAACCAGGTGGAAATAAGAACTCTGTAATGTTATTCCTTGTTGCTCATAAAGCTATAGTACCAATTACTCTCATGCTACCCTGACCCTTTCTCTACAGTACAGGTTGCCAAGTAGCATTCTGTGGCTTAAATTCAACAAGTCCTCCAAATTAAACATCAAAATACATTGTTGGTCCCTGCTCTCCAAAACAACACATACAAGCATTTTCTGATCTGACGCCCTTATTGGCAGGATGACTTCATTTGGCTGTGCCTTCCAAAACTGTTCATCCAACAAATCACTATTGAAAAATAAATATGTTTCATGATGTGACAAAACTATGGCTAATGTTTGGATGGTTTTGGCACAAAAACTACTATTTTAGGATTAGGCAAAGATCATGGTTTGGGTTAAAATGACTACTTTGTTAAGGTTAAGGGACCTTTATTGTCATAGTTACAAAAATTACCAAGTGGTTAAGATGGGGGGATGATTGTGATCATTGTTCAAAGAGTTGTATTCCTTCCATATATACATGGGATGCATTCAAAGTTATAGATAACATTATATAACAAATTTTAAAAATTGAATTTGTATTATTTTTCTCACGTAAGTCAAGATGCCAAGATGGTATGGGCAATTCAATTAGATGCTAATAAATTCAATGAAGACCATGGAAACAACTAATCCACATAGCGCAGGTTGCTACGGCAAACATGGCAGTATAAATGTAACAGAGGAGTCTCACTATCAACTGTTGTCTGACTAGATGATCTCTTAACAACCAGAACTGAAAACACAACAGCCAACTAACACAGCACTGATACAGTATCAATAACCTGAGCATAATAATAATAATTCCAGTGAAATTTACTGTTGTAATGCTGTTAGTATCTGTTTTTGACAATAAAATAAATGTGTTTTTCAACTGCATAGTGTCCTGCTCAGTCCTTATCAAAAATGTTTTTTTAATGTTGTGTTACTGTTAAGAAATTAATATCAACTGATATATCGTTATCAGATTTTTCCAAAATGGCATAAGGCTTAAAAATACAGTATTGCAGTGGTTCTCAAAGTTCTTCACATCAAGGACCCCTAAATTGACACAAATTAGACCACGGACCCCCATTTGATAAGATTCTGTCCCAAGGTCCCCATCTGATAATACTTTTGTGTTTAGATGTTTTATTACAGAAAGTGTACGAAACCCATGACCAAAATAGTCATACATTCTGTCATTGATTATTATTTTATATCAAGTTTTGTTTTTGTTAATGCAATTAATTTTTCAAAATTTACCATAGCCTATAGATGACACTGAAGTTAGTTTCCAATTCGCAGCTTCTGATTTGGGGTTAAGGAGAAAGTTAAGGGAAACATAAATAATCATATTTAGTAACTGATTCTCCGTTTTTTTACCACTTAGACTTGTGAAAAAGTGTTAGACACTGTATCAAAAGCCTTAACTCTGTTTAAACCCACTTTCAGATATGTGAAACCTTTATTCTATTTGTGAAGACTGAAAAAAGGGCGATTTCACTGCTTTTTTCCCTTAGACTAGGGTAAGTCTGGGTCCATTCATCACACTTTTGGACCACATCGTCATAGATATTAATTAAACTTGGCATGCTGATTTCGTCATATAAGAAACCTGTCAAACTGAAATTGCTTGTGTCTCAGATTGCTATCAAGGGAGATGTGAGCTAACAAAGTTTGAACTAATCAGCGTGCCTCTGTGAGTTTGACTTGCCATTATCTTCCGTTATATAGGCTAGGTCATAGAGAAATGGTTCTCATATTGTTTTAAAGCTCTTTTCCAGCTCTATATTTTACTTTCTACCATGTTAACCCCAAAATGAAAAGGAACAGTTTTATGAGTGATTATAATCTTGAAAGTTGAATTGTAAAAAAAAAAACTATCCAGAAACCTCCAGAAAGTTTTTTCGTTTTCCTCTGCTCCGCTCACATTCACCGTTACTTTTCTGCCACTCACTCTCTCGAAAACATTATGCACTGCCCTATTCTGTAAAAGGAGCTACGCTACCAAGAGTTTCCTAGGCAAGTACACAGATGTTTCGGAACAGTGCTGCACAGAGGCTCCCAAACGCCATTGATTTCCAGATGAATGGATATTTGGCATAATTTTTTACATTTAAAAAATAGGGTCGTGAATTGGAAAAATTAACCTATAGTCATGGTCAATAATTAATAACAATTTCAATCATCCCTTGAATGCTTTTTTGCATATCTTGAATGCATTTTAAAAGAGGATCGAGGATGTGTGTCACCTACTCGTTGTTCGGCTGGGTCTCAACGTCACAACGGATCAAAATCAATGTTGAGAGTAATTTTTTCACATGGATAGAACCTTGACACCACATAAAAGCAGGGGTGCCACCAGGGATTTTGGGCCCCATGAAAAGACACATAGGGCCCCACCAGCTCACTACCATAGGCCATGCCAACCCTGTGCAATTGCTGTAACCTCACCTCCAGAACCCAATCAACCCATTCAAAGCTTTAAATAACTCTTCCTTTGCAGGCTTGCAACCCTCTTGTAGTCCAATACTTACTGCACAATATTTACTGACAGTGAGCTGTGAAAATATAGCACTGTGCAGACATGCATTCAACATTCTGCATACAGTGGAATTCACTATTTGGTGCAAGACTGATACCCTTTATATGAAATGCGCTAAAGGCCATCTTTTACAGTCTAAATGTAATTTTAATGGTATAGAATGGAAAATTTTCATAACATTAATAATTAACTTAAAATAAGCATAACTTGAATATACATTAACCTCTCCAATTAAAATAAATTAACATAATCATCTATAGAATTATATAACAAACAAAAGAATAAAATCAGTAGCAGATTTTTTAACTAAGTGTACATACCAATAGTTCTTATCATTGAAAAGGATTTAATCATTTTTTAATGAAAAAAAAAGGAATTCCCACTGACTCACTGCAATTATGCCAACTGGGATGTCATTCAAAACAATGCTGCTCACCTCCTTCTTCAGTTGGGCGGAGGGCTGGTTCATTGGCAGGTGGACTGGGATGAGGAGACAGGGCTGCTGAGCCTGAAGCTGCATCTGTTGGGCCTGGCACCAGGCAAAGAGAGGGACAACTGATTTAGTATGAATAGCTAGATAAAAGTTTCCCTGTATTGATTAAATGTCGGCTAAACGCGGAGTGAAATGTAAATACTCAGAATTTTCTGTGAAGATATTAAGTAGCTAATGTTAGAGGAGCAAAAGTAGCCTCTTTCACTAAGCTAACAGGTTAATTTCCACCATTCACAGACTACACTCACCTTTCTTTGTGGAAAATATGGTGACATATTCTCGTCCTTTCCTTTCTTTTTCTTGTCTTCCTTGCCTTTCCTTTCGGTTTTAGAAGCCAGATTTTAATTTAGGAAACTGAGACATGAAGATTCACCGCCCCTCTTTACCAGCGATTCACTACTAGCAAGTACCGTTCGCGCCTGGTTGGGGAGCAGGACCGAACCATTTCGTGTGAATAGAGAGGGAGGTCGGGCAATACTCTCTGGATGTTTACTTACTGCCAAAAACAAGAAAAGAAAAAGACAATTTGATATTGAAATGTAAAAAATGTACCTAGTGTTTTAATAATTTTTAGGGCCTCTGTCAATCACAGGCCCATAGAATCGTCCTAACTCCGCAGACCCAACCAACTCCACCCTCTCGTCCAAATATAGTCACTTCTGGCTCCAAAAATCAAAGATGGCGACGGCCAAATCGGTAAAGTCGAGGCTTCAAAACGGCAGTCCACAAACCAATGGGTAAGGACATGGTGTCTGTATTTTTTTACAGTCTATGAATATAACCAACCCAACCAAGGCAACAACGAGTTCTAGCCATTCAGAGGCAGAGAAAGGCTTAGCCATCCTAGGAAAAAAATGACATACGGTGCCAAGTCCTTCAGAGTGGAGTAGTGTTCAAAACAGCGGTAAGTGTTGTAAAACGACAGTTTGGCTTGTATTTGTCTTTGAGAAGAAATGCTTTGAGTTAATGCAGTGAGCGAAAGTGAGAGGTAGTAACGATTGGCAAGTCAGCGTGATAACCATGGTAGCAACGCCAGAGACGAATGTCGCCATGACTACAGCTACTGACCGTCTTTGTGCAAATTCTAAAGGTAACCAGCTAGCTTACTTTAAGGTGAAATTAATTTGCTAACTATTTTATGTTTTATTAACAATTTACAGCAACTTTGATGGGGTATAACTGGTGGTTTTCATCGTGTTGAAAAACGTAATTCCAGTCTGGGACATTTAGAATTTTTTCAGAATGTGATTGAAATTTAACTGGTAAGAAAAATGTTAATGCTGAGTTACAGACTAGCTTGTTTTTTCCTCAGGGATACTTTTTTTCTCAAGGGAAACCTAAGTCCTTTGAGGACAGTGGGAATATTTAAAATGTTTTCTAACAGTATTATGGCCGGTGCGTTTCATGCTGATGTATTTTGGTCAAACCCATGGTCAAACCATACTCTAGTTTGATGGTTATAGCCTGTCTGGTGCTTTTATTAGTCTACAAAATGTCTAGAAAGTGTGTTGAGTGACTGGTTGTGGATACCAAGATGGTCACAGAGGAAGCTTTTGTTTTATATGTATTGTTTTACATTTTTTAAAGGTTTCATTCTATATTAATTGCCTATTTTAGTGGTCCTGTTTTAAGATGAATCACTTATGCTTTATTTATTATTTGCTATGACTTGCCTGACTTGTGTCTCTTTTTCATTATGTAGGCTATGTGTTACCAAACTAATTTCCCCTCTCATGATTTATAAAATTATCTAATCCCACCAACAGCATGGGCATCCCGTAGATTGGATCAGCCCCAGTTTGTGCCTCTCATGTATCAGCATACATTTGGGTCACAGAGGTAACCATCAGTTTCTTTGAAAGATAATTATTGAAAAACCGAGAAGGTCATTTAAGTTGTCCAATTAAGCTCAGTTGTTCTATTTATTTATTTAGTTCCACAATCCCCAAAGACTTGTTAAACCATCTAGATGAAAAAATATTCCGCCCCCTGAAAGATAAAAAAAGATTTTTAGCCCGTTTCCCAAGTCCTGGCTTTGTTTCTGAAGATGGCAGTCTGCCGGCTTCCTGGATAGCAAACAGAGTACTGGATAAACAGATTAAAAATCTTTCGTTATCGTGCAGCGGACAGAATATTTTTTTATCCAGATGGTTGCAAGAATATTTTAGGATTCTGAAAATGCCATCAGAAAAGTGGTAAGTGTTTTTAAATGACCGTCTGTGTTTTTCAAACATTGCCAGTTTATCATCTTTTACAGAAACCGATTGACCTTAAAAACAGTAGTTCAACAATGTCCTTCACATTCAAGCCCTTGCCAAAGGAGTTCACACATTGCTGATTAAGCCTATCGCTGCCAGGTAAATCTCTGTATTTCACAGTATACAGAGTTTTTAAATCTGGTGTCAGGGGTGACATTCCCGTGTTGGCCGGATGAACACATACTGTGCATGCTCTGCCCACAGAGCATCCGCACTAGAGACTTCCGCTGGCCAAGCGGCTAACTTCAGGTTAGCCCTGTGTGTTCTAGGCTTTCCAAATGTTATCGGAGCAAATGTACTTGACTTTTTTAAAAGTCGGTTTAAATACACCATTCAACTTAAAGTACATGCCCATATGTATGTTGAAAGAGTCATTTTTTGACTCTTTTGGGTTGTTGGATTGTCATTTCTCCTTTCCATACTGGATATAAGCATTTTTTGTTTCATTCAAAAATGCATTCCAAAGTTCAGCCGATGCTAATTCAGTCAGGAGAGACTTAATTTTTTAAGTGACTATTATTTTATTGAACATGCTCTTAATGAAGAAATGTGAAGACGTCTTTGGCAATTAGATCCCATCGTGATGTCATCTTATTTATATAGGTGGAAGTGAAGCCTAGCGTAGAGTAGGATATCCCCCAATGGAGTCTAGACACTGGTGGTTGTGATGAATGAAGGAAATGCTGAGATCTGGATGATGAGAAGAGGAATGGGCTTCTGGTGAGCTCAGACGGGGCACGGACGTGATGAAGTGGAGGTGAATGGGGTGGAGGAGGGTTGCAACGATTCACACTGAAATGACAGTTGACACCAACAGAGAGAAGAACAGATTTAAAGTTTGACAGCTAAGACACGATAGGCTGATAGAGACTGTAGCAGAATCTTACTAAAAGAGTTAACAACCCTAATCAGCTGATATGATAGCAGGAGAAGTGGGGGAGAGAGAGAGGGGGGAATAAGATGAATGAGTTAGTAATAGATATTCTTCCTGCTTGAACTTGCACTAATCTTCATTATGAGGCTTGAGCAGTCTCCACATCAAGTGGGTATTAAGTTACAGTCTTTTGAGTATGAAATTCTCTCTTTGTGTTACTATCCCTTCACTGCAGCAAAGAAAAGAAAAAACCCATAAAGAGGGAATTGCACACTAAAAAGACTAATTTTGGAACATACCCATTTGATTTGTGTAACTCAGACTGCTGATGCCACATATTAGCTTCAGCTGAACTTAAACATGCACTTTAACATGAAACAAAAACAGCTTGTCCCCCATCTCTTAAATTTGAGTCACGCAAGGATCACTTCACAGCCAGTATGAACAGGAGTAATGATGATTAACTCTTTCAATGTACATTGTGCATGTGAGTATTGTATTACAATAGATTTGAAAAATTTTAAAAAAGGGTAAGAATTGATTCATATATTTGCCACTTTCTAGTGCCAGTAGCCCCTGTTTTTTTTCAATAAGACATGTATGACTTGCTGTCTAATTTACAGACACAGTTCAACAATCCATCAGTACTTCCTTATTGAATAACTAAGCCTTCCCTGTAACCTAAATATTCAGCTTGAACTGATTAGGCAAACATGACACACTTAAATTCCACTGCCTACAAAACTCTTGATGAAGCTGCATCGTATCCAAGACCTTCACCTGCTGCCTTGATACTGTGCCTGTTCGCTTTTAAAAAAATGTTTGTAATTGCTTGGCAGCAAAAAACTTGGCTCCTTTCTCTCAGGTTAATTTTTCAAAGGCTGTGAAATTTACATTTATTAAGCCTGTAACCTGGATGACTCAGTAATTAACAATTACTGGCTCATATGAAAGCTACTTCTACTTAACAAGTTCTTGGCCTCAAACAATTACTTTCAAAATTTCAAATTTTGGATTTGGCCCCACAACACTGAAGCTGTTTGTATATTGATTTAAATATTGATCCTGGCAGACTGTCAGTCTTGGTGCTGCTGGACCTAGTGGAGTGTTGTATTAAACACTACTGACCATAGTATATTGCAAACAGATTGGAAAACAGATTTCTGGCACAGTCCAAAATTAGTTTATGTCTGCTAAGGAACGTGGACAGAATAAAAGCTACATCTGTACAGTATAAATATGAACCTATCAAGCACAGAAGCTCTGTAATAAATACTACCTTTGTGTCTGTGTATAGGGGCTGACTATCAGTCCTCAATACTTTAGTGATATTGACTGAAATGTGTACAGTTTGTTGCCCCAAGTACCGAAAGCTTGCATCAAATGTGTGGTCACATTCACACTCCTCATCTTTTATACTTCGGAGTGTTATTGATTTAAATTGTGATTTTTCCCATTCTTATACTGCTGATTACAACTGCTTTTATTTAGGTAACATTTAACATTTAAGAAGCTTGCCGTCTTTTGTTAAACAAAAACAGGGTTTTGTAGAAAAATAAGTTTATATTCCTCAAAATAAGGTATCGAAAAAGTATAATTTTTGTAGTGGTATGCCAAAACTCAGATATTACAACACAAAACTGGAAACATTTCAAGCATTACTCAGCCCTGATAGAATCAAATGTTATTGTTGAGTTAGTCAGAGATGCTCATCTCTGGTGGTCTCTGTTTCTCTTATTTTGCCAACTGATATTAAAAATGTAAGTTCCATTTGTTTTCTCCCAATGGCTGGTTTTGAGCCAAGTTGTCCTATTAATATGTGTCAATTATTCCTGGTTTTCTCCGAATAATATAATGTAAATATATGACAATGTAATCTATGCTTAATCAGAGTGGCACACCTGGTTATACAGAAGATGGTACAGACCTACGGTATCTACAGCCATTGATAAATGTGAAGTCCTCCTCCGCTCAGTGTGTGTACTTCTTGTTACTTTAGTTGGATGTTAGTTATGTAGGAGATATCTCGTGTCCAGCACTTAAACTTTTGAAATAAACAATATTTTGCATGTTTCTTCTATTTTCCAGTAAGAGAGAAGGAGCAGAAGTAATTTTAAGAAATTTTAATGAGGTAATCGGTAGTAAAGTTGTCTGTTTTTGAAGACTTCTGGTCTCGAACTAGATTCATAAATCCATATGCTGCTATTGGTAAATGACTGTTAGCTTGTGAATGCTGTAGGATCAAAGGATTAAAGGGTCTGTGCACCCAAATTATGCATAAAACATAGTTATTCAATCTTATAAAGAAATTTAATGGCCTCCTGAAGCAGTCTGGATTTTGTCCACTAGATGTCAGGGAGCTCCCAGACTTGAGAGTGAACTTCCCAGCATCCTGCTCTCAGTGACATTATAGTTTAAAGTTTAGTTCAACCAAACATGATCCAAATAAAGACATTTATAACATCTTATTGGATGTTAAATTAAAATGCCATTATGTTCCAGAGACTTCAAGTGACAATGAAATGTTTAAATTCAGTTTTTTTGACAGAAATCTGAAATATTACTGTACATGAAAATACTCATTTCAAACGCCAGATGAACAGTTTTGAACAGGTTTCAATCCAAAAGAAATTCTGGTATAATGCAAAATCTTCATGTTTTGGACTTATCATCCATAGAGGATTGTTACTACTCATGATTATTATTAAGTCTTGTGCCTTCATTCTACCGCATCCGCCAAAAGAGGGAGACATTACATTAGAAATAAAGAAAAATATCAGCTCTACATATGAAACCTCCACATACTGTGTCTCACACAACGTCTCAGTTCTCATCACTTCATTCTTTGTATACCATTAAGTTTAATGAACCAAATCTGTTTCCAGATTATTTTATATGTTCTTATTTTTATGTTTTTTTTTTTATTTTAATTTGCAGAGTACACTTGACTCTGGTGCTTGTAGAATTCTAAAAATTTCCCCTTGTTTTGTCTTCTTTCTCTCACTAAATGCAAAGCTTCCTTAGTTAGAATAGGCCCAAGAAGCTGACACAAAGACTCGTGTGAATATAGTCAGAAGATGGCAATGGTGTCAGGTTCTTGCTTGGCTGTCAGTGTTGGTGGGCTGGACAGGCAGCGGCTCCGCGGTGAGCAGGGCTCCTTTCTGCCTGCTGGAGATCTTGTACTGGCTGCATGAGTTAGCCCTAAGCCGCTCTCCCCACGCAGGGCTCCCTTCACCAGCATTCACCTAAATCTGTCACACAGATTTGACACTGCGTCACTTGGAGTGCACTCTGAAATGACATGTATATAATGTGGAATATTGTGCACATTTACAGCCTGGACTTCCCTTAGAGCATTAACGGTTTTCTTGTTTTTTATGATTTTTTTTTTTCTTGTAGGAAACATGCAACTCCAGTTTAACTAATATTTTAATAATAATACAATTTATACAAATATTTTTTTATGTCCAGGCTGACAGTAATATGTTAAAATGCAGTTTACTGTTATGTTGTAAATGTTAAAACAAATCTGAATTATTTTGCATCAAGGATTGATTTTAACTGTTAAATGAAAACATTAAAATAATTTTAAAAAACTCCTTTTATGATGGGAAGCGGGTAATAGTTTAATTATTTCTGTAGATTTTATCAGATTCAGTGACCAGTTTACAATGTTGCCAAATAGAGGGTTTTACTATATGTAATGATGTCTTAACATTTCTTTGGACAGTCAAGATTTAATTGTCAAACATTTGGCATGTTTAAGCTGTAAACCTAACAACCCAAATCAGCTCAAATTAGGCTCATAGCTATTTATGCATGAGAAATTACTCATAATGGTGTCTTGAATCTTTTTCCTCGTGAGAAAACTGTTTTCACTGATCCTGTTTTTAGAATAAATTAATTATAGCTTCCTATTTTAAATCAGTACTGTATGGAAATATAAAATATGACATTGAAATATTAAGAGAACAATATTTAAAATAAAAATGCATTAATGTTAAACATTTTTGCAAATGATGTTAACATGTTAAATCTTGCTAATGTTAAATGCACATGTACTGTACATTGTAGAGAACACTATTCAGTGTGTATTTTATCTGTTGCTGTTTTTGTTGAATCACATATTTTCACAGATGTAATATTAATTATATACTTGGTTTTACTATCAGTCTCCACTCAGCAACATGTATGTACACACTGTTCCCCATTGACAGCTAAGTGTTTTTAAGATATTTGCAGTAATGATTGTCTAATATATTTCCAATACATGAAAAGCTCTGTGCTTATTCAGGCTTATGTATCCAACCATCTGCCTGTCTGTCATTAGCGTGTTTCCTTTACGTATAAGAAGCTCTTCCCTGGAGAAAGTTCAGCATTAGGAACACAGACAAGGCAGTAAACTGAGTGCACCTCACCCTGGGTTCACTTCTTCTCCTCGTGCAGCTTTCGCTCTGTCGCTTTCTTCTGCAGTATTTACTGGATAAAGTGGTAGCAACTGGCCTTGGTGGCCAATAAGAAGGATTTTCTCTCCCCAGCTGGTGTGGCTTTGCCTGTTTGTACTGCACAAAGTGGCTAGAAACTGGGTTGTGGTTTAGGGGTTCTTGAGACATTAAGTCACATGTTTAAAAATAAGATATGCAATATTTAACTGAGGACTGTATGAAATAGTGATGTTTGTATAGATAAATAAAAGAGGTCGCTATTTAAAAACTGCAATGTTTGTGTCTCCAGCAGGCCTAAGAAGATCATTATGATTCATTTATCCAGTTGTAAATGAGGAGTCATGGACGTCTGCTCCTTTGGGAATCTCCAGCCCTTTGAAAAGAAAATAGAGATTAAAAATCTGCTAAACGAGTTAGCAGCAACCAGGATCCTTCTCTCACAGGTAATAAGTTTGATTAATTTTTGACCTTTGGAAACTTTTCACTCCTTTTTTAAGTCCCCTTTTTAGTTTTCCCACCCTGGGATAATAAGGAGCTATGTCCTACAGGGTTTTACATTGAGGTACATAGGTACATTGTTTGCACCTGAATTACATTCGTACACAGAGGCCATGGTCAAAATAGCAATTATTACTGTTTTTAATCAGCATTTTTCAAATTGAATGCATTCACCGAAATCCATGCACTGGATAAAAATCTACATACAAATATATGTACAATATGTTAAATACTTTGTTTACTCAAAGGAAAACTAAAAAAACTTTTTGGCCTATAATGCAGGGGATGCTTATTTTCTCACACAGGTGTTTAGAGATTCTCTCTCTGATAAATCATGATTTGTAAACTTTCCCATAGACAGCAGTGACAGGTTTCCTCTGATAATGTAGAAAAATGGGGAAAGAGAGGGCTGGGCTTAAGTAGAGCTGTGATTTAGAGCAGAGAGATGCAGCATCTCTCCTTTCCAGTGGAGGCCCTCCTGGGTTTGATTTAATTCTCTCCTTGCACTATTAAAAAGGCCTTCCACTCTCTTCACTGCATGCACCTTGCTGTCATAACTGGCACAAAATCATTTATCAATGCCGCTTGTAGGCAGTGCGACTAAGGCCTTTCGCAGTGTATTTTTTTCCATTATTGATTGTGTGTGTAATGCATGAAGAAGTACAAAGATGGGTCTCCTCCTGTGCTGGAATGACCATATTAGGCCAGTAGATGAGGTAACTTTTTTTTCCCCTTCATCTAGGAATCCATATAGCAATCATCATTCCTACTGGGAAAAAACTTTGTTCTCAAAATGCTTCTTCATTTCACTGTTGTCTTACTGGCCGCTGAATTCAACAATGGTCCTGTGCTGCACGGCCAGTTATTTGGTGCAGTAAACTGAAAGGCAGTGAATGTCAGTGTCTCCCTTTGTTGTTTAATTTATTTTCTTTTCAAAGTGAAGGGAGGTGTCCTTGCTGTGAGAGTTAGTCATTGATGTGGCTATAGTTAGTCCGTCCCCTGCTGCTTCTGTCTGTAGGAGATGCTACTTCCCCTCCATTGCTCGTTCATAGCTTCCTTTGCGCGGGATGATAATCTCATTTGGTCAGTTTGGCTGCATTCCGTATGGGAGTTGGTGCACTTGATCAAGAACAAAAGATGTAAGTGTGAAGTACAGCGGAGCCACAGTTCCAAGAGTCACACTGCTCTGGGGTCAGACAAAGTCCCGTAACCTTCTCAACAAAGCTGGCACTCTTGAGACTCGCATACTGTTGGGAGATTGCTGAGATCAGTATGTCTGCATCTTTGCGAGTGTTGAATTAATGTGTTGTCTACCATAGTATGTTGCATAACCTCCCTTTATCTCTCTATCTAGGCATTTAGTCATTTTTATAATACTTTCAAATGCTAAACAATATGATGAAGTTATCAGTGATATTCATAATTCTTGACAGGAGATTTCCAACTAGTTAAGAAAAGGTTAAATGCTCCTAGTCTGTTATGCAAATGGTCTTAGATAATTTGGTGTCTGAGGGCTAATTGTTTCTTGCATATTTAGCTTACAGACCCACTTACATTACATTACATGCACTATATGTGTTTAAAGGATAGGTTTGCAATTTTTCTAAAGTCTGTTGTAAAACAGTAGTCAGGTGCCCATATGCACATTGAAACAGTTGTTGCTTGCTGGAATCATTCCTCCTGTTCGTACTTAAAGTGCATCCAATGTAAGTGATGGGTGACAAAATCCACAGTCCTCCTACTGTGTAAAAATGTATTCTAAAGTTTATCTGAAGTTGATATGAGGCTTCAACAATCTGAGTCAGACAAACCAAATGAATATCTTCCGATTAGTTTATTTGGCACAAAGTCTCCTCTTTGTGTTTCCCCGGACAGTGTTTCTGTGTTCACCAGCTATGGAGGAAATAGTAACATAAAAAGGAATTTTGCACTAGAAACACTGTAACTTTAGAAGATACTCACTTGATTTGTCCAACTCATATTAACTTTAGATACAGTTTGAAATGTATTTTTGAACAGAAAGAGGATTGTGAATTTTTTCCTTATCACTTACATTGCAAGAACATCAGGAAAGGGATCTCTTAATGGCCAGTATGAACAGGAGGAACAATTACAACACAAGAAAAAACTGTTTTAGTGTACATATGGGCACCCGACTATTGTCAGATTTGAAAAACTTTGAACCTATGCTTTAAAACTTAATGATAGAGGGTTACAGAAGTTGAACAGTGGGTGTCAAATGGGAGGGCCAAAATAAAATCATTCTGTAAAAAAAAAGCCACTGTAATTGGTGGATGTTGATCTTATTTGTTGAACAACCTCCATTTATTATATTTAGAGTTATAATGATACCAAATTGCGTTATCAACAACTAACTAATGGTCTTATCAGCAATTGACAAACCCTCTGCTTGAGGGTTAATGGAAAGAATCTATTAAAGGCTGAGAGCCCTTTATTTCAGCTGTCTTAAATATTGGCACTTATAGTAATTTGTCCTCATTTTCTATTGATTTCTTGTTTGTCTTTCAGTTTACGCTGTTAAAGGGGTAAATAATGACAGATTTTAGCAGAGGCCCCATCAGAGATGATCCAGACCTCGCTGGCTGTGCTGACGCTGTTCACTCACCAGCTGTGTAACTAATGAAGGTTCCGTGGAGCGGCCGTCACCTTCATTTCGGCTTTCCAATGAAGGCTAGGTGAGTGGTGACATCTCTCAGAAACTGATCAGACATGTTGTCAATATAGAAAACCCTGTTTGAAACCTAAGGATGCTGATCACAGCTGGCAGGAGATGTGTGCTAATTATAATTCATAAGTCAAATGAGAGAAGTTATGGCTTCTGTAGCAGTTTGTTTGACTCAAGGAAACAAGCAATGGCAGAAACAAGAGCTCATGAGTTGGAAGTGCAGAGAAATGTTTGCAGAATATCACAAAGAGCAACACTTCCACAGGTATTATGTGAGGTTGGGAGAAAAGGCTTTCTACACTTACCACTTTTTTGTATCCTGTATCCTTTTATTATTACAAGACCATTGTTTGATTATGCATTTTACACCATAAAAGAATTATTCTTCTAGAGTAAAATTGGAAAGTTTTCAACTTCCCTATTTATTTTGAAGATCTTTGTCCAAAACTGTGATGTCTCTCCTGGGTTTTATCACTTCTATATCGCCGTTTGGAATGCATTGGTAAGCCTGGCCTCCAAGGGCTAGCATATAGCTCTCTCTGCAGGCTTTGTACAGGATGAAGAAGTCATAATCCTCAAACAGACTTAAATTCCTCCAGAAAGGCTCTTGATCCTGAATCCACTCATTTTCTTCAAACAACTCGGCCAAAAAGAGAAGGGATATTTGGGCATGGCTGAAATCCTTGATTGAAATCTGCTACAAGTGGGCACAGACACACACATGCACATTCACACTTGTGCATCAGTACACACGCGTGCATGCACACAAATAACCCACACACACACCTCCCCAGCCGTCGCCTGCTGTCGGCGAGCGCCTAGACTAGGTTGTTGAGAGGGCCTCTCTGAGCTCTTATTAAAAGGTAAACTTCTCTAAGGCCAGGGAATCATGTCAATCACAGGTTGTGTTTTCGCACCGAGCCCAAAGCCTGCTCTCTCCGCCCTGTCAGACGCTGTTATCACCCTCAAAGCCATATCAGAATGGTGTTTGTTCTGCGCTTTAGTTTCACCCACACAGCGGATTCAAAAAGGTACAGGTCTATTTGATAGTGTATATTTCATTGCCGGAGAGAGACTGTGTTTGTCTTGCCATGTTTGTCAGCTCATATTTGAGCTGAGGGTTCCTATTAAAACTAAACACCATATCAGAGGAATATTGCCACCGCCAGGCTCTTTTAAATCGCATATTGAGCCTATGGAGTGTGGAAGCAATTTAGTTGTAGTATAGTTTATAAGTGTGTCTGTGCTTGTGATGTTTCTATTTACTCTTGATTCTCATTTACTTACGCACTGTAGCCTCCTTGCACATATTTCATATATTGTAATACTTACTTTAGTTATATTGCCATTTCTAATTTCATAAAAATATTTCCTTGTTTGCAGTTCCACTTATTTAATAAATCCCTATGAGGATATGGTTATTTTCATTGAGCAGCCTTAATCAAGTCCTCAAGTTAAGTAAAACTATGTTTGAGATAACTGTGGAGGGATGTGTTGCACCGGTCAGAGAGGATGCAGTGCTGCCAAAGGTGTCAGGAAATGTGTTGTTTCTTGTGTTGCTTGACTTTTGGATAAATCACACTTGTGTTTTTTTTGTTTTGTTTTGTTTTGTTTTTTAGCTGAAGCATTCGGTCAGGACAATATTTTATTACTGTTGTTTATCTTCTTTGCCTTTAATCCTGTTGTGATAAAATCCTGTTGTATTACATTTTACGACATCCTGTTGTCCAAATGACTGATTCCTAGATTTTAATAAATAACAAAATGAGTTATTTATGTTTTTGTTTATCACATTTAAAGAGTTTGCACTTAACTTCAGTGTGATTATTTTACATGTTCTCATATTTCAAATGTTCTCTAATGAATTTACTGTAAGGTGGAAAAACTCCAAAATAAATATATAGCTTTTTGAAATGAAATGAAAACTTCAATTCATTCAAATTTCATGAAGAATACCAGGCCAGTAGAGAAGCATGACAGCATCACAGACTCTTTAAACCTAAATATTGATTTTGTTATCTCAAATCCCTTTTATCTAGCTAATAGGCTTTTGATCATGTATGTATTCTAATATAAGTGTCAGTTAATTACTGTAAATACCTGCTAGATCCTTCACCGACCTATGGATATCTAAAACATTATTGAAGCAGTCATTAGTAAGTTTGCAGGACAAACACAGTTTGCAGGATCTAACACTGTGAGTGGCTAGGGAAATAAAAAGGTACTTATGCTAGTATTGACCTTGCTGCTGGACCCACTGCTGTTTGCGCTGTGGTCAACCTTCCACAACAGACACACACACGCCCACACACATGCACATTATATGGTTTTGCATGCATGTCGGGGAGAAATACAGTGAGTGATGAAGGATGAAAACAGTACTGGGTTTTCATATTGTCATGCAGTCTTTGCAACCTTACAGAGATTGTGTCACAACAACAACAAAAACAGGCAGACTGATTTAAATAAAGTAATTATAAATGCATGAACAAACTCTGTTAATGTTTCTTTGAAAACATTTTTTATTTTATAAATACATTTTTTTGTTCTATGCTGCTGGAAGACAAACAACCAAAAAAACCTTAAATCTGCAAATGGTAGTATACTCCTGTCTGTTCAAGAATCCGTATCTGTATATGAGAAAACAGTCCAAGAAGGTTTGTGATGGAACGCCGTGTAAACAACCCATTACTGCAACTCCGGCTGATTAACATATGATTGTAATTCATCATATCATGTGCAGCTGGTGACATCTTGCAGTAGCATTCATTCCATGTTGATACATGCCTTTGCTTCCTTTTTGACAACTCAAAACAAACAGATTGCAAGCTGTCGCTACATTTGCTCAAGATGAATGGAGAGAATAAATCGGGAAATCAGGTGTGTCAGGTGATTAGCACAATCATGCCTGAGATCCTTGTGGAATCATAGTAACTTAGTATATTTGGATAAACACTGACAGTGCAAACAGACTGTGCTGGAGCCATGTGAACAATCTACAGTATCTCTTTAATGCCACGTTCATGTCATGGGATTGATGGTAAAGATGGGTAAGATTCCTGTGTTTATGACTTGCAAGTTTTCATGTCATCAGACAACTCAAGACAGTTGTATGATTGAGAGTTAAAAGTACTGTGTATTGACCACATATAACTATATCCATTAAATTTGGGTTTAATCACCATGAGTGATGGGCTTTGGTTGATGTGAGGCGTTCCTATTTGCTAAATTTTCAAGTATTTCCATATTATGAAGCACCCAGTCAGATACATTGGCACTTTCAGAAAAGTTTCCCAGTTTTCAGTTTCCCAGTTGAAATTGACTAATTATGCCCCACCACAAAAAATTAAAAACACGGGACTGTCACCTGTTATCACTTTCAAATGGATTGACTGGTCATTTTAATATACACAGGTAAACAGTAGATAACATGTAAATCTAATCTAATTAATTCTAATTCTAATCTGTAATCTATGTTTTCTGTTGCTGTCAAAGGTCCATTTACCCAGATATGTTACGAACGGGATATTCTACAGTTGAAAAATAAATATGTGCTCTGTGGTGAACAAACTATATTAATATATTCCTAAATGACCTCAAACATATCCTCAGAATTTTTGTACTGCAATATCTTGTTACGTCTTGGCTAACATATAGGCTGTGCCTATACCAATATATCTGCGATAAGCTAATATTAGCCTCAAACAGGAGTATATTTTGAAGTATGATGAACTAAATGTGTTTTTGATCTACAGAAGCCAAACTCTGTTAATTATATCACTGAAAATGATACCTAACCTATAATTTATGTTAAACAAAACTGACTTAGCATTTTTAGTAAACTTTGCTTTGCAAGAACATTGTGGAATTACTGCTGAACTGAAAGTTGACTGTCATGGTGACTTTTTTAATCAAAATTGTGGAGGTGTTTTGTACTCACTAATTTGCGTTGTTAAAGAACTGAATGTTTTTACATCAAATCAGTATCTTTATGTTGGATCTTAAATCAGAGTTAAATTGTTGAATCCAGCGCTATGCTGGGGCTTCAACAGCCAAATCTAGTTTTCACACTGCTTGACTTGGGAAAGTGGGGATCTGAGTGGTATCATTGGGACACTGGCGCTGCAGCTCTGTTGTGCACCAGTCTCAAGACAGTAATGGGACGCAGTCACCAGGGAACCCCTTGAGTGTGTGTGTACTGAGGGAAAACTGACAGGAGCAGAGGAGAGAGGAGAGAGATTCAAAGGAGTGAGCAATAGTGAGGGAAATAGAGGAGCATTTGTATGGTCTTCTCTGCCACTGAAGTTGTAAAATGGAAACATATTTCTCCCCTGACAGCTACAGTAGATCTAACCCCCTGAGTTGAGCTGCTTATGATGTTGTGCAGCATAGAGGTGGACCGCAGGGGTGTCCCAAAGGCTTGTTGTTTCTTGTCAGAGATTAGATTGAACCAAGCGGCTCTGGTTCATACTCATGCCTGAAAGAAGCCAGGACTCCCTGCCACTGACCACAACCTCTGAGCTTTGCTCGGTAGCACTATATCCAGATTTATTTCCTATTGTAGAATAACGGATATGTTATTTTCAAATAGGCTCGACCTTCCTTCGGGGTTTCCATGCTGTTGAATATTTGTTAACTGTGGCACACTGGTGGAGGAAAGGGCTATATATACATGTATCAATTTTCTGATTTATATGTCAGTGTTGGTTTTCCTCTCAGCCCAATCCCTCATGTATAGCATGTATGTTTCATGCATTTCCAGTCTCGTTGGTGATCAGACTATGTTGTTGGCAAAGGACTAAACTGAAGTCCCACTGTATTTATTCACCAATAATTTAAAAAAAGTGATGACAAGCTTAAGCCACAGTGCTTGTGAATTTGTTATGCTTCATTTATGTGTGAATGTGCCAGGATGTAAGTGTGGGTGTGAAAATCTTTGTTGAAATGTCTCTATATAAGTAGATTTTTCTTATGTGAACTTCTTGCAGTCTAGATAAATGAACGAAGCACGGAGGAAGCACTTGTTCGTTATGTCAGTTGCAGCCACAACAATGTGACTGGAACACAGTGATTTGACAAAGTAATTGATTTTCCTTCATCAGCTGGGGGAGGTGTTTTAACAACTATTAGGGGTGTGAGAAAAGGGCCCCAGACATAATGTTTGTTAACACCAAAGCTTCAGGAAAAATAACTTTTTATAATGTTCATATACAGTAGTATATGAACATTATTTTTTATTTTCATCATAAATTTAGAAGTTTTCAGAGTAGTTTCACTCTTAGAAAGTTAGAAGTTTTCAGTGTAGTATCACTCTTAAGAATTTGGAGGAACTGTATTTAATGATTGCCTTTAGACTGTTCTTAAGTAAATTGCACTGTAATTTTCCGGTAATAGAATTTTTTAGAAATCACCCCCCTTGCTGTGATAATCAATTTGATACATGCTTGTCTGCTCTGTGAGCAAAGAGGTTAGCTGTCCCCCTTAGTTTTAGACAGAAGGTTTAAGGAGTGATCCACTGAAAGCATCTGTCAGTGAGGTAAAGAGCACTGACAGCCATACGTCATCTCTGCCTGGTGCAGGCACCTGTATTTAAAAGAGTATGGCAGTCAAAACCCCATAAAAGTGAGTGACTCCTCAGGAGCATCTGCCACTGCATGCAGGGAGGAGATTCAATGTGAAAAAGGGGAGATAATGTGCTCACTCACTAATGGGCACCCGACTAGACAGGCTCATTTTTCACATCATGTCATCTGTAAGGTTTGAATAAAAGTAATGGCCACAATGAGCCTGGATCTCTCCCAGCCATTATGGCTTTTGCTTCCTCACTTTTATTTGTGTTGACTTGTACAGTCGGAGGAGATGACAGTCTCTGGGCCTGTGGATCAGTCAGAGTGATGATCTGCACTGCTCTCCTCTGCTGCTGACAGGTCCCTTCTATCTGGCAGGCATGTGAGGCCAGAATGCCGCACTACGTCATATTAAATGCTGTAATCTGACAGAATAAAGGAATTTGCACACTGGGTACATCACAAACTCTGTCTTTTGTAATTTTCTGACAAAGACAGAAGGGGGAAATGAAGGGGTTTCTACAGTTTCATGTAACAAGAATTAGTGTCAGTCAAAGTTAAGTGGCTATTTTAAGATAAATAGGAGAAGATTTCAGTGGCATGTTTTGGGGCATTGGGCTTTAAAAGACTATGCTAATGTGAGTAGATACTGATTGGTCATTGGATGTTTTCATTTCCTGAACATTCAGAGTTGTAGGACACAGCGTGTCTAAATATCCATTCTGAAAAGGTTAGTGCGTAATTAACGCTTAAATTCACTGCCACTGTCAGCCATGTTCAGTTCAGAATAACAATAGATGCTCAGATGTTAATCTTCTCATCTCTACAATACACTGTGCACAGAATGCATAGAACAGACAGGCAACTCTGAACCAAAAAATAAATAATGATAACTATTATTATCATTATCATTCAATGTTTTTTTGTTAGTGCTTTAGGGCTCTGGCATAACATAATTGTTTAATGTACTGTATGTAGGAAAAGTGAGGAAAAGCCTCAGTATTATATAACACATTTTATGCTTCATCAATTACCTTTCAAATAAAGGACTGTTTTGTGTCAGCCTCTATAAGAATGGGAAGACGGATGAGAAAACAAGTGATTTCCTTATTAGGTTCAGGAGTCAAAGGCCTTCTTCCAGAGCTGTGGGCTTCAAGAGCCCAGAAGATTAAGACATATATTGGATTCATGATGGAGGCCACAAAGTTCATTTTCAAAATAAAACAGAATATTATTCACAGTCCTTTTAAAATTCAGATTGCCAGCTGACCTGTGACTTGGAAGTAGTGTATTACATTTTCAATGAGCTGCTGCTATGTCACTAGAAGGAAAAATCCCATTTCTCCTTGCTCCTTTGCGAGGGGAATTATGGGATTAGGCCAACCATAGTTTAAGGAACTATGAGAGAAACAAAGATATTGTAAAATAAAATTTTGACATCTTAAATTTTGCTTTGTTTTGTTTCTCACTTGTATCCATTTTACTGCAAGACATTAATTCTTGAAAGCAGTAGAACTGAGACAGAGATAGATAGAGAGAGACAACACTGTAGTGAGGGGAAACAAAAACAGTCCTGCTTTGTAAGGCAGTGAAAATCTCCCACCGGTGATATTATAAGAGACACATGCACACAGCTCCGGCTGATTTTCATATATATTAAAATCACTACCTACTGTGGCATATGAAATTGTGCAAACCGCTAAGGCCTAAGCTTACCATTGGAACTTCTGCTTCTCTTTGATTCAGATTTTCCTCTCGATTCTCTGACCCTAAAAAAAGGTGGCCAATAATCTCATTCACACACTGTTTCGATCATAGACCTCTACGTAACCTACATAAGACCATAGAAATAATATTGACATTGTTCAGCTGCATGAAAACTTGCTTGTCATACACAAATATTATGAAAAGTTAACACTTTTCCTCTAAGCAATACGGGCACTCATAGCTGCTAGTATAATAGAAATCTCCATTTAAACCTCCAGGAGAATGGAAATCTGTGTACCTGCACAGAAATATCAATATAATATTAAGTCAAAATTCTAATTTTACCGTTACAATACTGAGAGCTTTGGGATATTGAGGAAATATGCTGAGCATAATCAGTCATAGACCTGGTGGAGGGCTGCACCACACATGGTAATAAAGCCACAACTTCAGCATGGTGAGCTCATTCCCATAGAACCCCCCCATCCAACCCCCATCTCCCTGCACCAATGCCTGCCTCATCACTCCACACAAAATATCCCACCCTTAATTGGTCTGTGCTCCTCCAACATGTTTGTAATGAAAAAAGCAGCACATAATTCTTAGTTTGTTGGCTGGCAGAGCCCAATTTACAAAAGTGGAGGTTGGTGATAAGCAGAGACAGTACGGCTGTGGAGTGCTCAGAACAATGAATCACCCCGCTGCCAGGGTTGAGCAGAATATAATTGAGTCCAACATCTCTGAGCACTTTCACCATAATTAATGATAATCTGTAACAGAGGAATCTGAGATTCCAGTTCACAGAACTGTTTAATTAGGCCCAGTAATGAAAGCACAGGCACTACAAGAATATGGCCGGCCTCATGATTAATGATTTGTGCTACTGAACACAAAAGTGCTGCACTGTTAACTCCAACGGATGCTGCTGTGTCTCTCTGGCATTTACAGAACACCAAAATACATATGGAGCTGTTTGCATCCCCTATATAAAACAGGATAAATACAATGCTATTTTTCTATACATGTGTATTCTTTCTTTTATTATTTAATGCTCTGGATTAGCTTTTTTTTTAAAAAAAATTTTGGGGAACTTCCTGCTTAATTTCATAATGAGCTGATGGAAATAACATTTTTACACATTTTAATGACGGTATAATTTTCCAAGTGTTAATGCATTACATTGATCCATGTTCACAATTGGACTATCAGTAGTGCAATGTGAATGGCCAACAGTGCCCCCTTAATTAAATTATAAATAGCACAATCATATGACAGGAAGTAGATTTGTTAATAAGCTACAGATTTGCCAATTTGTAGCTTATAAATGCTTAAGATTTGGTATATATTTGATGATATGGCAACTTAAAATGTTTAAAATTTGGTAAAAGATTACATAAAATCAAACGTAATCCTTAGAGTCGTGTACTTCATACAAAATAGTTTAAATGATGGCAGTAACTGTGTAGTAGCCAACACTGTTTCAAATTGAACACAGACTTAGTTGCTCTATGCTTTTATTGTTTCCTTGGCTACACAGCCAGTAAAATTACCACTTACTATACAATTGCGATAAAACTGTGTGCAAAAAGATTGACATGTGACACAAAAATTATATGTGGCACCATTCAGTCAAGTAATAAAAAGGGACATAAGAATTGAGATCTTTTACTTAAAAGTATGGATTACATTATTGAATGAAATGCTCCAGCTCCTGTTTGTGCCTCGCAGGCATCTTTGTGGTTATTTCCTGGTAGTATAACCAGAGTTCTGCGACTTCATAACAGCAGCAGGCCGGGCTGTGCAGTGGATGTGTGCTAGATTGGCTCCACCTTTAAATGGATCTCATGAAATGCACTGTAATACAGTCATACCATTACAGAAACAAAATAAGATTTTTGTTTGGCATGAATTGGATTTTTACCCTGAAAAAAGGCTATTAGTCACTCCCTGTCAGTTTGTTGACTGCTCTGAGGTTGATGTTTTTGTGTGCTGGACCTCTGAAGTTAAATTTCCCACATCCATATTTTAAACTTACTGCTGTCTTTGATGAAAATATGGTTTGGTAAATCAATAGTCATGCTTAGAGACTTAATAGAAAGACCAGACTGTTATGAAATAATAGGAACAATATTCTGTGCAGGAACTTACTATTCATTTTATTCATCATACCTTTCAGTAAAATGTTGAAGTCTCCATCAAGCAGACACATGCCTTAGGAAACGTCAGTGTAAAAGGCAATAAGCGTAGAAAACCAGGCTCAGAAGCTCAACCCTCATAAATCTATGCCAAAACTTTCCAAAAAATGAGAAAGAGGACATAAAAAAAAGAGAGAAAAATAGATGTATTCCTGAGAAAGAAATGACTGTAACCACCCACCCCCTTGCTCTCCCATTCCCCGTGTCTAAATCTTGTTTAGTTCTTTAATTCTACAGTTTCTGACCTGGATCTGGCCATCGCTGCACATGAAAGAAATTACAAAAGCCTCTCAGTCACAGCAGCCCAGCTTCCTCCTGCACCACAGCATTTGTCATTGCCAAAACAGCAGAGTTTAATTAAGTGTTGTGAGCAGCCTAGTGAGAAACACACTTTAAATTAAACCTCTGAACATGCTGCTATTGGTTCTTTACCTTCTCAACAATCAGCGGGGTATACGGCATAAATTTCTATCTCTCAAGGGGGAAGGCAGCTGCTGCACCTCTAGCGATTCATAAACGGCTTGCCTCCCCAAGAGCAATCTCTATTACAGCACATTTCATTATAGCCCAGTTTGGAAACAGCAAGCAGATGAATGTGATAATTAATGTCCCTTCCCAACTTAACATTTTATTTACTCTTGATGAATTAACAGTTGTTATCAGGGTTAGAAAAAAGCATGTGCTCTATGGCAGTGCATCTGTGTAGGTGAAAAGAATTACATGGCAAATTATCTTATGAGGCATCAAGCAGTTCTTGGTGCAAGAGAAGGAATTAATTCAATCCCCTCCATAGTAATGTATTGTTTCAAGTTGGTAAGCATTTTGATAATGCATTTGTAAGTGTGTCTTTTTGAGCATGATAAAATACATCAGTTGAGTCAATGGGAAGAGCTATTGAAGAAGATACCAGCAGCCACTGGCTGTTAGATGTATAGCAAAGACAATTGTTTTGTTTGTAGCATTTGAATTGGCCCTGAAGATTATAAGTAGCTCATGATTAGTCCACTTTAACAAAAGAGTACAATAGTCTCAATACAATAGACTCAATAGCACGTAAAATTAAAAGTAATCGGCACAAGGAACATATATTAGTAATATGCAAATAATAGGTTGTTGCATTATTGATCATATGTCATCATGATAGGTCTCAATGTCAGATATAGGTGACAAGTACATGATATCATGTCACAAAAGACATATACTAACCACAGACTAACCATAAGGACATCTAAAGGATAAGTCTTCTTACTGTCAATAAATCCCATTAAAAGATCAAAATAAGCAATGAATTTATCCCACTAACAAGTAGCCTGATGTACAGTAAGTCCTCCAAATTCAGTGGTTGGTCAACGGCCTCCAGAACAACACATTTAAGTGCTTCCTGATCTATCCGCAGGATGACAAAGCCTTTATAAGGATTTTATGATCTGGAAACACTATGGTTCAGGTTTGTTTAGGTTTAGGCACAAGGTTTAGTGTTTAATGCTGGAGAAATATCGTGGTTTGAGTTGAAAATACTACTTCATTATGGGATATTTGCCAACTTGGTTACAGTTGGGGAACAGCCTCGGTCATGGTTAAAAGTAACCAATGTTGATTGTCGGTAAGAGACAGGAAACAAACTGCAGTCTCCTGTGTTAAAGTCAGATGTTCTGTTGACCCAACCATGTGCCCTGACCTCCTCCTTCTTTGAACTTTATTGCTCCAGAATAACGTCACACTGTTTCCTCTTTTGCCCCCAGTGGATAAGAGTCATAATTCCTATGGCTGCTAGATGGCTTTGTCACTTGAATGCAAACTTTTGTAGTTTTTGGCCTTGCTGAAACAGCTAATACTCTTGTTTTTCTTGGGAGGACAGCCTCACTATAGCGTATTCGTTATAATAAACTTGGACACTGTAGTTTATTTTGCACTGTGTTGCTCTTGTAACTACTCTCTAGCGCCCCAAATCTGTAGCTGATAACAGTCCCCAATATTTACTCCTGTCTAACGTTTTCAAAAACTACAGAGCCTAACTGTTTTAGGAAAATATATAGCTTTTTCAAAATGTGTGTATATATTTGTAACCCATTTTAAAGCTTCATGTCTTCAGTAGCAATGAATGGGTTTGGGGCTCAGAGCCACAGACAAGCTTTTTGTTTTGGTCATTTCATGGGATTTGATGAGAAAAAAAAATAAAAATATTGCCAACCTTATCGCTTATTGATCCATTTATGTCTGTAGTTAAAAACAATGGTCTGTAAATGTTCTTTCAGGCTTTTGCTTTTGAGTCATTATTTATGCAACTCAATGTACTGTCCCTCAGATCAGGTACAGGCAGTGCAAGATATAGTATAGCTTCATTCATAAACTCAGTCTATATCAGAGAACCCGGGTTCCTAAATAGGCCAAGTGGTTAAAAAAACACTCAAACCCGTATAACATGTAAAAAGGCAAGCTCTGGCACAAACACAGAATCCAATCAAACTCAGCCCACATGAACCTTAAACAAAGGCGGAGGTACATTTTCTATCCATGTTGGATGACATTTCCTTGTCCTCTCGTTGCTACCGCTCGTACGTTTGAGTGATCAGACAGCCATTACAAGGTCCAGGTTTATTAGCGAGACCATATAGGCCCAAAGCTTGTGGTTGTGGAAGTGTAATTCTCCACAGAGTGTCACGTTAACTCTGTTGACTGATCCACACAACAGCTGGCTGAGAGGACCCCTCACACCTCTGTGCAGCAGCCCTGTAACGGAGCGGCAATGTCTGTGGCTGTCTGCGGTGCAACCAGAAAGAAGCCTTGACATGCTTTTCATACCTGGCTTGTTCATACTGGAGCAGGCAGTCACCTATACAAGGCAATTTCCTAGTACTAAATTGGATGAAGTGTCTTGAGTCTGAAGTGTCTCTGCTTCGACTACAGTGTGCTTAACATATATGCAAAAAAAATTTCAACTTGTACTGTAATGTATACAGGAAAACTGGCTGAATGTGAACATTTTCAATGAGATGCACTTGGATCTGTGTTTACAATTCAACACAATTCAATCCTCCCATACTTACAGTATTTGCATGTAACATAACTTATTCTCACATCACTTCCATGTTAAGTAGCTAATTGTATCTTATTTGATAGGAAGAGTGTAATCAGACCTATATAATAAATCTGAGATTAAAGGAAGCATGGTTTACATTGAATTCTGGTGGTAGATAACTTACCCTCATTTCACAGTAACAGCGTCATGCAAAATGTATTGGGACCTGTTAAGGTCAGAGTTGGATCTGTTTCATCGTTGATCATTTAAGGATGCTCCTCTGCTCTTCCTCTTTGGAATGCCAAATGATATATGATCACTTCTGCACCACTAGTTAATGTACACTATTAGCTCTGTATTTAAACATGATAATGTAATTGATTCACAAATTGATTTATTGATGTTAATTCAAGTGTTTCATGTATTAATCACAGTAAAGAAATTAATTTTCTATATTTTATGAGCTGTTGTGCGATTAACTAATGATATGAATTAATCAACTTTAATAAGAATTCAAACACTATTGTTCAGCTAATTTGTCACTTTGTTCGAGGCAGAATGAACAAGGGCCTCTTGATTTACAACACATAACTCTACTGGACTATTTTAGGGAATTACGCTGCTTATCCTAGCGCTCTACACTGAGTTATCAGCTTATTAGATAAACCTATACAATCTAATGCACTCCACTAAAGCAGCCCAGCAATCAGTCCTAACTTTTTTTTGTCCTCTATCAGGATTTGAACAAAATCACTTTTAGGTCACCAGTCAGAAGTTTGGACACAGTTCCTCAGAAAGCGTGTCCAAACTTTTGACTGGCTCTGTATATCAAGATGTGGATTACTATCACATTTTATTACAACAATATTCATCATAATATTCTTGTATATAAAAAAACAACTGAGGATCTGTCATATTTATTTATTTATTTATTATTTATTTAACCTTTATTTAGCCAGCAAAACCTCACTGAGATTAAAAATCTTTTTCAAGAGTGTCCTGGGTAGGATGGGCAGCGATGAGTACAGACAAACAACTTAAAATGTGTAACACAAAATATCTGTCTCTAGAATAACACTGCCTACAGTCGTACAAAATATTGCATCTGGATTACAGTTTCTATTTATGTGTTGAATTCAAAGGGAACTGACCCCAACTCTGGCCTGCACCTTTTTGTACAGAAAGTGTCTTTTTGTTTACAGTGTATCCAATAAAGTATGATTTTACAATGCAGTGCAGTAAACTGTTTTCACTCTTTGCTTTGAGTAAACACCACAATTGTTTTGCACTCCAGTGGAGCCATTTAAGGAGTTCATTAGTGGCTATGTCATGTCTTTAAAGTATTGATCTCTCTAGTCAATGGAAAAATAACAACCCGGTTATAAGCTACTTGTCCATAGCGATGGGCAACATAAATTATTTAAAAAGGGCAGATTCACTGCGGCCATGGAGCCATCAATCATAAGATATGGCAATGACAAAAAAGCTGTGCTTCACAGGCCCCTCCTATCTCCCCCCAGAACAATTCTATCAGCCAGGTGACTGTGAGGAGGCAGGATGACCTGATGTCACTCACATTGTTGCCTCTGCCTTTGAAGGGCCCAGCTCTCCTCTCAGCCCTGGAATGGGATGGCTAAATAGATTCTCTGTGTTTACCGCTGGCCTCCCTCCCAGTGCACACTTCAATTTGTCTAACAATAAAAGGTGGACAGAAGAGTTGGAGTTTCCCAAACAATGGATAAATTTTTTATCGAGTGGATGAATTGAGTTGCAAGTGGCACAATATTTATTCATAGCGGTTTATTCAGAGAAATTCCACTGAAAAGTGAACGATACAACAATTGTAGAGGTTCATGTGAGTTAGATTGTACTTATCATGTGATAACTAAGGGTAAACATGATCAATGAATTATGATTTAAATGTCTGATTTTCCATCCTGGTTTTGTTTATTTGGGTAAGATGTTTAGTGTGGAGCTGAACACATAGAGGAGGTACACTTAAATTATTTCAAGATGTGATTATCCTGTTATAATTTTTGTAAGGACACAATGACAAAGGATACAGTACACAACAAGGTACAGTGCACACCCAGAGTTGGCAACGCTACATAAACATTATGTTATTGATGTCTCTTTTCTATGCTCACAGCTATGATCACTGATATCTGTGTAATGTTTTGTTGCAACATAAAACTTGACATTTTAAGTTTAAGTTTTAAAGTAGTACTAGACTATTTTATTTTTTTTATTAATTAAAACATTGTATAGATGCTTCTATCCTGTACCTGTCATGCATTTCTATAAAACCAGACATTATATATCTTACTGCATTTCAGCTGTTGTAAAGAGGAGCTAAATTGTTGTGAAACAACTTCTCACATGCTAAAAGCAACAATACAATGACAGTAAAATAGAAAAATGTTATATTACCACAAATAATGCTTATGCACTTAAGTTATAACACTGTCTGTTTGTCTCCTAATATTCTTATTTAGGTGTTTTTACTGCAGATATGGCTTTATAAATAAACAGAACAACATTTCATTCTAAGACCTATAATCTGATTGAATGTGCAGTAGTGATTCATTCAAACTGTAGTAACTCATGGTCATAATGTGTGCCCTTTGTCTAGTATAAATCACCCACCCAAAAACCACTACGTGAAGATGTACCTTAATAGCAACTCATCAGAAAAACATAAGAGCATCATAAATAAAGCCATGAAAAGGCAGCCAAGCAAATAAAAAACACAGGGAGATACTTAAGTGTGGCAGACGTGTCTTTGAGTTTGAGTTTCAAAACGCGACTTTGATTAATAATTGATTATATAAACCCATGCTACATGAAAGGCAGGAAGAGGTGCCATTCTTGTGAACGGGCAGCCAGTCAAACGGCACTTTGTTGTTTCAAATGCTCCCCTGCATATCAGTACCATGGTCAGTCTTCTAACCAACCAAGAGCTGTGCTACAAAGACAGCCTGACAAAGTGCCGGCACTGCCCTGATGAAACGAGACATGTGGGGATATGAATGACTACATCTAAGGGGTAATTGCTGCAGAGCAGGAGCCTCCTACCTCGTTTCATTTAGTCTATTAGCAATTTATGGCTGGTCTCACTCAGCTCTACGCAGGAGGGGTTTGATCTAAATTCTCATGAGCTTTTAGGTGAGGCTGGGACCCAGTAGAGAGCCTTGGGGGGAAGAAAAGGGTTTCACTTACCACTGTTTTAATTCTCTTTGGCTTATCATTAATTTGTTGTCACATAAGAAAGGTGAGCATCACATTTCATCTAATTAAAGTTAATGGGATTATGATGTCGTTCTCTGAGTCTCTGATGTCCTGTTTTATAGTTGTTCAAGCAACTAAAGGATTGTTCTTCTTAGTCCCTCATCACTCTGCTTTTTCTCTTTGTGTGACTATTTATGTACATGACTGACTGAATGACAGTATTTGTACATATAATGGAATTAGATAATCCACTTGACTCTGAGACTGATATGGTAGAGAATGGGATAGATGTAACACCATTGATATTAGTGTCATGGCAAGTAATTGGAATTAAATATGTATGGAAAGGTAAAACATTCATGAAAGTTAAAAACAAAACAAAACAAACACTGCAGTTGAAATAACACTGATATCAAGAAACGGTATTTAGTGGTCTGGGAAGATTTTGGCCACCCGAGTCACAATGCTGCTCTGCCTGGTGGTGGAGGTTCCTGTTAGCTAGGGGTTCAGGCCAAATATGAAGGTGTTGGTGCTATCAGAGGCCCCGCAGGCTAATGCCTGATGTCAGCCCCCCACTGGCAAGGATGCAGATCTGGAAGTATTGGGGAGGGGGTTCTGACTAGTCCAACAACAACAAGCAGACAGGGTAGGCAGGCTAACTCTGTGTGATGGCTTCATGCCGTTCTGGCCCGGTGGCCAGCACACCGAGACACTGTGCTCATGTTAGCTGAGACTGCGATATCTTTTTGATTCAGTGATGTCTGAAATTAGTGGTTGTTTTGGTTTAACAGCAGTGTAGATTAAGAGTATCACTACAGTTGTACAGCATAACAGTGACTGAAGACTCTCTGTGATATTTGCATTATTTTTAACAAGGGTGAGTGTTATGAAAAAAAACATTTTAATAAACCCCTTATCTGCTTTTTCACATAACTAAATTATATAAAAATTTAACAGTAATTCTCTTCTTTGAGCTATTTAACTTTAATTATCTATCTACTATTTCAGCCATGCACTGCATGAACAGATGAAGTGATTATTGTGGAAACTGTACTGAGAACAAACAATATTTGTTCAGCATTTCTTGGGACTGTCAAACTTCCTAAAACACATAACAAGATTGAAAAAAGCAAAAAGTTACATGACATGAGAACATTGTTCCAGGTCTGTGCAACAACATGAAAACAGAGAGTGAAAAATAGCAGAGCCCTAGCTATATTTCCCCCACCCTTGCCACTCCCCTCCTACTGTGCAAGACCATGTGGCTCCAGTGAATGACAGGTCTGGTGTTCGCTGTGAAACTCTCTGTGGCACCTCCCTCCACAGGGGACTCTGAACCACCAACCCACAGGAGTGACTCCCACTGGGAGGGCCGAGGCCTTGCGCTTCCTCTCCTGGATGACCTCTGACACACCCAGTTTGTGCTTGGTGGCCTTGAAGAGACAGTGGTGGGGATTTCTCCCCAGCCAAGCAGCGGGTTGTAATTGATGTGGCAGAGACGTCAGCACTAATCTTTTGCTCTCTGACGGCCTCTCTGTAAGCCCCTCATCCACTCGACTCTGAGACCTGCCATACCAACCCCAGCAAACTGCTACCTAGTCAATTAGATCTACCCTGTTTTGTGTAAATATATCTCCCGTAGACACCCAACATGTTCAGTTATCTATCCCTGCACATTCAGGGTGATTTCTTAATGCCGCCGCATGCCACTATCAGCAAATGGAAAGCTAGGCTGATATCTCTTCCCACAGTTGGTTGACTGATTATATATGGAATAGGGAGACACTGTTGATTTTCATATTTGTACGGAGGATGCCTATCTTCCTCTACATACATTGGGTCCCACAGTGCATATGGATATTGTAATCACATAGCTGTATATTGTGTGCCACACCTGGGGATACCATTACTAATTTGTTTAAAGTGGTGTGAATACAGTCCAATGTGAAGCATATCACAAGCACTGCTCTGTTATGTGTTCACTCAGCCCTCAACAATGTCAGTAACTTTGCTTTAGAGGACAAACCATGTCATGGAAAGAGGTACTACTTGTTACTGTCAGGAGAACATCAGGGACATCATAGCTCTTTTTAAATGGAGCTAAGAGAGGAATGGCCGAATCATGTATCAGGCATAAATATTCAAAGCTCATTGAGCAGAGCATTTGCATTAAACTACTGTACTGTGTTTAAACAAATAAACACAGGACCATATAGAGGACCTATTGACTACATGATAATGCCTGCTCTTTGTTGTGCAGATTACATGAAGAAAAGCCAGTACTTACTAAAAAGAGAAGGTGAGGACTCAGATCATATTTTGAAAATACTTAAAATAGATTTTGATGTCAAGTTAAAAAAAGAAAAAAGTGTTTTCATTGTTTGTCACAAAGTCAATCTCAAGAGTTGAAATCTATCCAAGTTAAAACCAATTTGTCACAGTCTTTTTTGGGGGTTGACAACCATTAATTTTTTAGTTTAACCAGTGGCGTTTTAAAATGCATCTTAAAACAAATGATGGTTGTATATCTTTCTCATCCCACTGAGAAAGATTGAATCCATTAACTAAAGTTAAAGTCAAAATCCAAAACTTAACTTACATATTTCTTTTTCTGAAACACATGAAATGCATCAGGTATAGTTCAGGTATAAATAATCCACATTGAATACTGTCTCTTAGTCACTATTATAATAGAACTGTAACAACAAAATTTTACACACCTTCAAAAACAATATGATTCAAATTTGTATCTCCACTTATTGGTTAGAGGGATTATTTATGTATTTATAGAGTAATGCCTTTTACACACAGAAGAAAACATCACAAAAACAAAACAGTTCTACACAGTAAGGTATACTGATTTTGAATTGAAAATGAAAAAAGACCACAGGTATCAGATTAGTTCCCGATATTGGCCAATATCCCAATTTTAGATATCAGGATCTGTATTGGGAGAGAAAAAAGTGGGATCGGTGCATCTATACTAAACAGTTCTGGACTGTAGTGTCAGTATCTACTGTAGATATGTTTTATTTGAATGTAAGGTGGAAAACTAAAAAAAAATGTAGTCATGTTCCAGTAAAGGGCTTTGGTTTTATTAGCTATCTAAATGAAGTCAATCCAACTAATGATTCCTGTGAAAGTGTTTAAATGAGCACTAAATGGAGCAATAAAATGATATGAGATGGCATCCTGTTTTCCTGCTTCACTGAGGCTAATCAGAAAAAAGGGCTCTGACGTAAGCAATAAAGCAACTTCAGGTTTACTCATAGGTAAGCTTTTGAAGCACATTTAATGCTGTAATTTTTATGGAATCAACAGTTTAATCAAAATCCGTTTGTCAGTTGAGTCCCCCTCACCCACCATGATTCAGAGTCTTCTGGAAAATAGCAAATGTCATTTAAAGGGCCAAATTGCATCCTGATCTAGATGCTTACATGAGACATTCTTAATCTGATTTGGATATAATTCTGCAGACATAGATCGCATTCATCAAAGAAACAGTCAGTAATTACTTATTTACTTATATGTATGTCGTAAAATCTCATAATTATGAGGAAACAATATCTTGTAATACAAAAAAATGACTATTAGACTATTATTAGCTTTAAGTAATAACTCAAAGTGCTGTTGGAGATAGGACTGTAGGCCCTATGGAGCAACCTTAAGTAGTACTACCTCAGGTTTTGTGGTTTTTACTTGATTGATTCCAGTGATTTAAGGTTCCTGCACAGTGTCATTGATGAACAGTGGGGAAAAAAGAAAGCTGTCACACTGACAAAAACTTGAGGCTCCTCAGATTCAAAAAGGGATCACCCTATCACATTTTCAAAAGATGATTAAAAAACAGGATGAAAATTGTGAAGATAAACATGTGAGCATATTTTGTCAGGGACTGGAACTGTTTATCTTGGCTACATGCACCTGACACTTCCTCTTGAGAAGCTAAATTTAAGAGTGCAAACCTTTTTACGTTGCTGTCATTACTCACTGATCTCAAACCAAGAAAGAAATGAAAGCAAATTATGTCTTGAAAAACAAAGAGCGTAACATCATAATTACATTTTTCTCTTAATTATGACATGGGTTTCAAATATTTAGGTAAAGCCAAGTCATGAGGGAATCCCATCTAATTAAAATTCTCCAAATGTTGTTTATTTTGAGAATTCATTCCAATTCCAAGTAAGCTGTATGGGTATCCTTTATTCTCTTTTTTCTTATTTCTACTTCTGAGAGTGTTTTCTACCTGCTATCATGTTTACATAACACAAAATACGTTATAACTGTTTTACCTGTAACATACGATTTATGTCATATTTGTTATAAATATACAAAAACTGTTAAAAAAAAAAAAAACTGTATAAAAACTGAATTCTGCTTTACAGTGGACTTTCCTTTTAAATTGTGAGCCTTATGACATTTTCACACTATGCCAGTAAAACCAACATTTCAGTGGGACGTGATTTCAGAATGAAACCATTTCTCTTATTTTAGTGTCACCTAACATGACCTTCCTGTTGTGATTCTTCTAAAACACCGTGGATATAAAGCCTATACAGTACAGTATGTCACTAGGCAGGACTGCAGACATGCTTTCTGCACATGGTCCACTGAGAATACTACCAACCTCAAGGGATTTATTATTTATATAATTACTATGACCGAATATTTCAACATAACAGTTGTGATTATTTTGCAATAGGAAGGTCAAGCTGGTGAGAAACCGATGGAAATCCAATAAGTCACCTGTGTCTTTCCAAACAGAGTTCTGATCAGGATGCATGTAAATGTATCAAAGAGGGGCCCATAGAAAGCACACACAAGGTTAATCTGCTATGACTGTTGAAATTTCCATGATATGCCTGCTGAATAAAGAATTACGATGGAATGAACCATGCTGTTTATCCAAACTCCTCTTTTTTCATAATAACAGCATGAATTTATAGACCTTTTGTCAATGTACAAATGCATAAAATGGCAAGCAAGACTTCAAGGTTTACTGTTGAAATAATGCATTACTGAAGGGAAATGTAGAATGAATATATCCAAATACTGTTATTAATGCTTAGGATAAGACCACTGTTAAATATTTTAAACGATAATTTGTAATTTATAGTTTGGAAGCTTTACAGACACTGCATTGTTAAACGAACCAAAATCTTCTTTTTGTGAAATATTCAAGAATTTTAAAGCTTTGTGTGGCAAGTGAGTTGCTTTTTTTTTTTTTACAGTGAATTAAAATCAGCTGTATATAGAAAGCTGAGATGCTCATCACAGTCTCATCCATGAGCAAACCCACTGGCAAACATTGACAACCTCTCCCCATGGCCTCACTCATATTAGACAAACTCTGTCAGAAAAGGAGTCTGCTTCACGTAAATCCTGTTGATTAAACTGAGTCATATAATGTGAAATGGTATTATGCATAAACACAGATATGAATGATAAACAGAGGATATGAATCTTTTTACTCGTAAAGGTGTCTGCCAGTTCAAACCATATAGGCGCTTTCCCTACACAATTTCACATATCTCTTGTTTATTCCATTTGCATATTTCAAGCTCCAGGTTGAAAGGACTGTTCACAAAAGTTCAGTGGAGATGTAAGAAACAAAAGCTAATAATATGGCATTCATAGTATTTTCTCTTCGCTTCCATTTATGTCATTTACAAACCTCACATCGAGAATGAATTGCTTTGACTCACTGTGAGCATCATCAACCTATAAAAAGTTCAACCCAAAGTCATTAATAATGCTCACCCCTCGAAAAAAAAAACAACTTATAAAGTTAAATAGGTAATGATTGTAATTATTCTGTGAATAGCCCACAATTTGTTAGTCAATGACATTTCTCACACATTGTGACAAACTAGCAATGGCTTATTGTAAGCTTCCAACTGTGGCGAAACATGAAATGTTGTCTCAAATAGAGACATGCACTGGGTTACCTTGTCTCACTCTTGTCCATTTCAGTGTTTATCAAAACGTCCAAATATGAGTCAGGAACATCATCAAATGTCTGAAAATATAATAGGTGCAAAATGTCAGGGGAAATAGCCCGGCGTTACAGGAAGCGATGCCATTTCCATAAATGTTTAATTGATTGTAATCCTTTGTTAGGGAGACATTTGCACAATGCAAGGGGTTCACACAGAGCAGGATATTGAAATATTGAAGTAAAATAATAATTTTGATCCATCTGTAGCTTAATTGTCAGAAAATGCCTGATAATGGCCTTTTATTTGACGTGATTATCTATCATACATTTAAAGTGGCAGGGAAAAATGAAAGTTGTAATTGGAAGTTGGAAGTGATGAGAGTAAGCTACTATATGTGTGTGTGCCATCATACTTTCTCAGATATGATTAAGCAGCTGAGAAAAAGCTTGAATTGTTAACAACAGTACCTGCCATGGCCACTCTGATAGCCTTAATTGTTTTCATATGGCCATTCATTAGTGCACATGTGGTTGATTAAGTCATATGTCAGCAGCGAGCAGCCGGGTGAATTGCTCCTGAGCTGTCAGGCCAGAGGGAGGCTCTGAGAGGGACACAGTGACGGTGACTTGTAGTCATTCTCTTCGCCAGCCAGTCAGCCAGCCACACAGAGCCACAAACCACCTCCAAGTCAGGTTTGCGGGCAACCATCTTTGCTTGAGCTGCTCTGCTCGTCGCAGCCATGACAAGATTCACAAATCTCTCCCTTTATTTACACACCATCACCCCGGCTCCACGTCACGTCAGAGTGGTGTGGTCGCGCGGTCGCGGTTGACCCCAGGGTAGGGGCTGTCTCCACTGATCCAAGCTTACCCTGCTGGGGGGACCAGGCCCTGGTCATGTTACTGTATACACAATGTAACAGCAGCAGCATTTCATGCCACCATTCAAATGTTCTCCAAGAAATTAATAAATGTAGCATTTCAGGCGTTGTGATGGTGCTCTATAAAAAGGTGATGATTTAATATATATAAAAATTCTGTTTAAAATATATTTCTAGTACGCATCGACAAATATTTGGCCTTTTATGATCATATGATATCCATTAAAAAATGACATAAGAATCCGCAATAGATGGATAGAAATACACTGCACCTTTTTATATAGCGATTGACTGGATGTTGACTACTTTTATCACAGCAGACAGAGACATAAGATGCGCTACCCACAAGCAAATGTATTACCAAACCAAAAAGCTGCTGGAGGTGTCATGTAAATACCTAACCACAGTTAAAGTAATAGGCTATAAAGTGATCTTTAAGTGGAGTTTTAAGCACCCCCATAATGGCTTTGGCTGCCTTTTAGCAGACCATGTGACTCCCCCAGAGTAGTGATTATGAGTCACGGATGAAGAGGTCTTGTGTGTAGGTCAGCCTGTAAGCCTCACTTTCACCTGCCAATCTTTACTTTCCTCGATACTCCAAGAGCCTTGTTCTTTATACTGATAACTGTCTTACAGCAGGTGGTATCTGGTAAATTATGTCTACAAAACACTTTGACAAAACTTGGGTGTAGCCTTGTGGAATTGCTACTGTGTATAAAAGCCTCATAAACATAAATTAAACAGCCATCTTATTTGGCATATTGTAGCCCAGTTTGAGTGTGTTACTCTATATATTGTATAGATTTTCATCGGAATTTCCCAACAATGTTTGGTGTAGAAGTTTTCTAGCTCCGCTCTGGCCTGTTTTTCCCTTCTTACATTACACAAGGACACTGATGCATGGTGCTTTCTGAATTTTGTATTATGTTAGAGGTCGGAGGGGTGAGTTTCAGGAAGTGTCCTTAATTTCACAGGGTTAAGGAACAGCAGATTCACAGGGAATACAGATCACTTAGCACAAGCCTGTGACCGCCCTGAAGTTGGTGAGCTTTTCTCCCCATTTGTTAACCACATCCTTGGGGCCGCTGAACCGTTGAGACTGCCAAGGTGAACATGCAATCCCAGAAGGAGGCTTTGCTGTCATAGATCAGTGAAACAATGATTCAGCTTCACCCGTGTGTTTATTTGAGCTCACTTGTGCATGTTCTATTATTGTATTAACCCTCATATTCTGTGTGTGTGTGTGTGCGTGTATGAAACATGCTCTGCTGCTTGAAAAGCCACTCCAGCCCTAAGTTCCACGAGTCCTCAGGCCCCATGATCAAAGCAGCACGATATGAGCTGTGCCATAACCAATGTCTACATCCAGTCTCTTTGTCATAGGAGACACACATGTGATCAATGAGCTTTTCTACACTTATACAGCATCTGTTGTTCTCAAATAAAGCCATTATACATGTATGTTTAACATGAGAAAAAATGTAAATTGGGATGACACTAGAAAAGTGATTCTTCCTTTTTCCCCCCAAATCATAGACATCCAAAATAACCAACAATGAGTTAAGCCATCGGATAGACTTCAACAGAATCCACCCATTATTTGCCCAAACTAAAAGGAATTGTACATGTATCAGTGATAATCCGATAATCATGCCGCTCCTAAGCTTTTAATTTGATTAAGTGTGTGAAAATTGAGGGCAGAGAGTCTCTTGGAGGATAACATCACAGACAGCATCTCCTAATTGGTGCTGTAAATTTACATATGGATTCCTGTTTAATGTTTAACCAGTTTTTAATCCACCCAGCTCTGTGATGTCTGCGGTCGGAAACATCCGCGTCAGTCAAATGATGTGTGATTATTCCAAATACTCAGAGGCTCCTTTGATGAAATGGTAACAATTACTGGAGCTTTCAAACAGTTAGATTACAGAAGCATTTTAGTCATGGTGGACAAAACATTCTTGGTTTCCTCCAGGAATTGAATAGAGCGCTGCTTTTAAAGGGCTTTCAGCTGGAATCCGTACTGGCTAGATTAACAGCAGACAATCATTATCTCCATTATTGTCTTTTTACAGCTCAGTCTTCCCTATTGAAATCGATCATCATCTCCCTTGTGCTGTGCTGAAAAATGACAGATTAAAGTGATCATGTAGTTTATTTTAAAATAAAGTTAATTAAGACCCTGCACATCTGTTTTTGTCCATTTCTGCTTGACGATCTATCTATTGACTTGAGTCATATCTGACAATGCTGCAGCAGTATTTATTGGGAAACAACCGACACCTAACAATGCACAGTTAAATTTAAAGACATTCTCAGAGTTTACAGGTCAGTCAATCAATAGTTTTGGATTAAGTGTTACTAGTGAGTTATATGAGGTAATATAGAGGTGTGAGATTTTTCATTACTGTATGTTATCTATACAGTTTTTTTTTTCCTTCGCTTTTCTTTTTATTTCCTCTAATCCTCACCTCCCTCATTGTTTGTTTTTCCAAAGCCTTATTTTCTTTCCATTTTTAATAAGCTGAACCAAACCATTTTCACTTTTTACAGGCGGTTTCACTCTTTCGGCTCTGAATAAATGGTGACTTTATTTCCATGAAATTCTCAAATGACATAGATTTTACTTTTGCATAAAAGCATGAAGAATGTGCCTAATATCGGCGGCATTCATCTGCTAAGTGGACATTTGCATGGGTGCGAGGGGAAGGGGAGAAGGAGAGAACCACTAGCCTCCTGGGGTGACAGCAGTGCAGGGGGATGACATGTGACAGCTGTGACAGTACTGAAGGGGGGTGGGCAGGCGACTTGCTGCGCCCCTGATCCAATTACGCCACACGGCCCCCTGTCAGACCCAGCAGCTTGACTCCAGCCACTCTGAGGACAGTATTGATCTCTTGTCAGGAGGACCAGTTGCCCTCCCTTATAATCCAGCACCGCTGAACTTTCCGACCAACCCGCCATCACACCCCCACTTACACCCGCCATCCGAGCTGCTAGCCGCTCTCCTGCCAACCACCTTCTTAAATGACTGGTAAAATCGGCATTATGGCATTCAGGTAAGGAGAGAGAGAGGTCAATGGGGCTGTGTGCTAAATACTCCCATAGTTAGTGAGGGAGAGTGTGTAACGTCCTGGTAGTGGTGGCCAGCTCTGAGCTCCATGCTATACTTGCAGTACTTCACTAATGGTCTGAGAGAATGCTGCCTCTCCTGGCTTGTATGAAAGCATTTGATTTGAGATGATGAAAAGGCCATTGCAATTAGCAGGCCCTAGTTCGTTTTGCCGGAGCCAGGACGGAGTGGTTGAGACAGTGGCAGCTGCCAATAACTTCAGCTTACCAAGAACAGACAATTAGACCGAGGCCCGTTACCACTGCGAGTCCCACATCTCCAGACCTTTGCACTGGCCCTATACCTCTGAGTGCCTGCAGGTCAATAGACAATGATATTGTGAGGAGCAACAGCTTGGAGCAGAGGTTAATCAAACCACAACCACACACATATCTCTTGCGTTCAGCTTATTATTCTCACCACAAAGGCCAAGAGCAGGAGAGAAGAAAAAGAAAAGGAATAGCTACTTTTTCTTCATCACTGAGGGAGATGATCTCTCTAGGTTTTCAGATTCTGACTAAATATGCACATGAACAGTCCCATAAACTGCTTTAAAACATAGAAGATATTGTTTGATAAATTTTGCTTAACAGTTGTCTTTTATGTTGTTGGGGAGATTAGGTCACATTAAAAGACTGAGTGTATAATGTAAAATTCTAAATACATCCTAATATCGTTGGCATCACTATCCATGATAAGGCTAGACAGTACCTTGAAGTGCAAAAAAAACACCCAGTATATGGCAAATCAGTGTGATCAACTGATGCCTTGTGTGTATAGAACCATGAAATTGGGCACAATCTGGAAAGAAGCTCATAGTCACTTTCATGGTACATGCAATGTGTATCCAATGTGGAGTGTGAACATTAGCCCGGTCACTCATGCGTTCAGTTGTGACACCAAAGATGTTTGGTCAGAGGTTATGCAGAGGTAGAGTATCCATGTCTAAAAAAACTAAATACAAGGCTTTGCAACAGAGATATGGATTCCATATTCACTCCATCTATCTGCCTGCCATTTTCCTCTATCTCTCTCTATCTGTTGTGCAGTGTTTTGCGTTCACCGTCAGTACCAGTCAAATGTTTGGACACATCTTCCCATTCCCTTGAATGCGATAGTGTGTCCAAACTTTTGACTGCGACTGTAGGAAGAGAAATTTCTACTAAAAGCATAATAATATATGTCTGAAGGGAAAATAAAGTGTTGTATCATTTGTTAGCTGCATTACAGTCAAGTACAACTGTAAATTGATGACCTCTCAGCTCAAAGCATAATTTAAATTTAACATTTAAGACAAATGTACAATGGTTTCTTCAAAGTTTCAACAAACTTCTTGACAAATGATAAACCGCTCCATTAAATAATCAATAAATCAGTTTAGATTTTTGGGCTGTTGAAAGAGAACAAGAGAAATGGCTCATTCTTCTGCAGAGCTAGCTTTTCAAAGAAGACTTTTCAATTTCAGCATCCAATTTCCACGTTTCCCTCTAATGCAATACTTACTGTAGTGAGTAAAAATAGGCTGTGTCTGCACCAGTGAGTTGTGATAGGCTGTTGTGTTACTGTCAGACTTATGTTCAGTAAGTGTGTTGCTTTTCTAGGCAAAGTAATCATTCATGTAATTAATCTAGAGGAAACTTCTGAGCAAAATAACCCAGATCTATCGTAGAATCACTAAGTTGCCCCTGTGTGATATTTGATTTAAAGCATACTAGGACAGAGAATGGGATATGGGTACGCTGCCTCTTTGTACTGTGACATAAATCAAGAGTAGTGTTTCAAGGAAATATTATGTAGAACAGAGTTGTTGGGCAACTGTAGATATTCATATTGTCCCACAAGTTATGTTTTTATCATGGACAGTATGTATCTCTGCATGCTTTTCAAAAGATCAATGAATTTAAAGACAAGCAAATGTGCAATTCCTACTGTCCCACTAAAAGATACTATTACTACATTTCAATAAAGGAACTTCCGTCGACATTAATATAAACTGGACATTAATTATTCAGGAAGGAGCTAAGAAGTAGCCAAATGTCACTTATTTGTGTCAACATTTTTCAGCAACTTTCATATCACTGTGTCATTTCTATTCCAAAAGCAACCCTCTCTTTGAATTTCTTTAATCAAAGTGAAATCTGTTCTTCTGCTATGTTGCCTCACATATAACAAACGTAACAATACCAGACACAGAGTAGCTTCCTCTCAGGGACACATCACTGCAGCATGGACCAAATTGGGACACTGCTTCCCTTTTTGGAAAGTGCAATTATGAGTGTTTTCAGACATCCCAGTGACATGAAATCTGTGAACCAACATACCACTAGCACTTCTAAACCAAAGATATTTGTCACACCTACTGTAATGCACCATCGCGTTGCTGAAGAGATGGGTCCTCCAGAGGGGCCCAGGAGGGGAATCAAGGAATCTGTCGAATTAATACACACAGTGAAGATTCCTCCTGTCATCTCAGCTCTCCTTTTCCACTGGCTTTTAAAAGCCATTTAAAGGCAGCAAACTGAGCAGGACAGACAAGCTTGACAGCGACTCTTGAAAGAGCATCTGTCTCCTTTAACACGTAGATAAGCTATGATACCGTCTTTTACACATGAGCTTAATTTTAATTAATGAATTGATTTATTTTGTCAGTGACAAAGCCAAATTGCTCAAAAGATGCCAGAAGCAATCTACTGTATATATTGCTTCCTATAAGAGATATGCCAGGCTTAAACATCACTCTGCATAATCCTTTTCCTAATTAGACATGTGCTTGAAATTATTATCAGCATCATTATAGGTGAAATGGACTGCATTTATATAGCCCTTCTCTAGTCTACGGACCATTCAAAGCTCTTTACAACACATGCCAACAATCACCTATTCACACACACATTCATACACCTGATGGCAGAAGCTGCCATGCAAGATGCCAACCTGCTCATCAGGAGCAATATATAGCGCTTTTTATCCAAAGCGCTTTACAAATGTTTCTAATGCTCACTCACCCATTCACACACACACACAGGTTGGGGTTCAGTATCCTACCCAAAGACACTTAGACATGCAGATTGAAGGAGCCAGTGATCAAACCACCGATCTTCTGATTAGTGGACGACCCGCTCTACCTCCTGAGCCACAGCTGCTCAGGTGCTGATCTACAGTAGGATCAGAGTTATTTCTTAGGTTGTTAGGAACAAGGTAATAGACAAGACATCCCAACTCACTACAAGGACTTGAGGAAACTTGAAAGCTGCATTCCTTAAAGAAGTGACAGAGCTTTAATAGAAGTTTAATGCATCATGCCATGCACAAGGCATGACTAAAAATCAAATTACAAAAGTTTCATGTTGATAAGAACATGGTTCTGAGTGTTATTGTAGATAAGAAACTGTAATGTGCAATCGCAGCAGGGTTTATCCAGATTAACAAGCTGATGACTGCTTCTTATCTACTTTATACTTAATTTTTTACCTCCTACCAAACAGCAACTTAATTGTGCCTGTTCCCTATATTGAATAAATTTGCTGTTCAGCTAGAATTGCTTGCTGCATTTCATTTAATAAGACACTCTAGAAAGGATGTGCTAAAACAGAATAAAATCCTTTATCTCACATAAGGAAAGATATCTACATTTATTCCATCTTCTCTGCCTGCTGTAAACTTCCTGACAATTGTTCATTAATGATTCCCAGTAAATTCCTTAAAATGGTAATTTGTCATCCTGTCACTTCATTTGTGACCTAAAATTCCTCACTAGAGGCATCATCAAATAAATTAATCACTACCCAGGATCCATTTCTCCCTTGTGCGTGCTATTATACCCGGCTCTCTTGTGTTTCTCTTCATTTACATATATTTAATGGCCCAGTTGTGGTTGGTTGTGCCATGCGACTTGCACAGCTCGTGTCAGGTGAAATATCTTGGCTGCCACAGTCTTTAACAGTGCAAAACCATGTCTTGTTCATTTTTTCCTTGAATACCTGAAACACAGGAGAATAAAAAGGATTAAAGACATTATATGGAACTGTAAAAATCTAAAGTGCACGTTTTGCAGGTTTCATGTTGGGGAATTACATGAAAAAGATGGCACACTTAATTCAAGAAACCCAGGGTCACATTTTTCTCTGATACAAACATTTGATCTATTTAAATGCTCACAGCAATAAAAATAGAAAATTAGATACACTAAGTTGTCTACATAATTCGGTTTGATTTGAGTGTATCTCATTACGGCACATGTGTACAGTACATTACCCACCAGACAGATTGTTGTGTTCCTTAGGGGAATTATGATGTTGGGTGTGAAGCTATGACCGGGCACAGGACTGAACTCCATATATGAACCAGCAGAGACAGAGAAAACTTAAACTGATCTTTGTTTTAACATTTAACTTCGGTGTCCTGATTTGATTTTGAGGGGGTATTGTGGGAAATCATTAAATTATAAAGGCAGAGTAACATTTCCTAAGAAAATGAATGTACCCACTCAACTTGGGCACATTAGCACATAAGGGCACTTTAAAAATGTCCACCGAAATATAATAAGTTATTGAATAAGATGATTAATTCTTTTCATACTTAAAACTACACTGTATACTGAGAAATGTGTTTGTTTTCATACATAAACGAGTGTTGAAAGACCTTCAGAGTATCCCGCGTGCACCACAGTTTTGTGTTAAAAACACAACTGTAGTGTTTTGTGCTCTTGTAAAATTTTTTGTAGGGATGCATGAAAATTAATTACAATGTCTCCAGATTTTTTTTGACAGATTAAAAAAAACAGCCCAATTATTTTTACGAGCCAAGAGCATGTCATGTTTGAACTTCCATCCTCATTAAGGGTCCCTAACACCAGAGGACATGTGAATGTGCTAGAAGCATTACCAGAGAAAACAACAACCCCATGTCGCCAAAGGATCCTCTCTCACCCAGCCACCCTGTTAGAACCTCACAGCCCGTTTCAAATGAAATTAGCATAATTAAGAATTAACATGCATTAATTGTTGTACTTAATGCAAACTGAAGCCAAATGTGTCACTTACTGTAGAGGAGCCGCTAAATGCTTTGTCACCTCCTGCTTAGGGGAGTGGTAGACCCCCGTGTGTTCAGAGACGAAGAGCCACTTGTACAGTGAACAGTCTGATCTGGCACCATCACTGACACATATATAAACAAACATCCCTTCAGCTGTAAAGCTTGCTTGACATGTATTTTTGTTAGTTAAAGGTGGAATCAAGCAGAGTATTGATCAAGGAAGTTTGTGATGTTCCAAAGATGGATTTATGACAAAGGAAGTGCGGGTATAAGAAGTGCAGATTGGTCTAACCAGGGCTCAACCTGGCAATAAAGTCTGGCATTTGGAGAGAACAAAAAAGACTCAGAGGGTCACTTTGGGTGGTGGAGGATCCATCCTTTTTGGTTTTACTTTGTCGTCTGTCAGATGGAAAGACGATCAAAGGGGATTAAACAGATGTTGCTTAAAACCTCAGAACAGGACTGGTGTTCCAGACCTATTAGATTGCAGGGCCTTTGTCAATATGGATGTTCTATATCAGTATTTCTGTTTTTAAATTTCTTGCCTTTAAGTCAGAGTCGGGGAAATCTTTTACACAACACCATACAACAGTATTGTTCTATGTTGTATGTCCTATTTCTCAACAGCATCTTAAGGCTAAGATGACTGTAAAATCATACCTGTTCGTAGTCATGTCACTTCCAGTTTTTATTATCTTTGTTCATTTAATCTCATCTTAGAGTCTATATGATCTGTTAAATGATTGATGTAAAATGAGAAACCAGAAAAATGAACACACACCAAAAAAATAAACAGATTAATTTAATAGTTATTGATTTGCGACAAACTGGCCCCATGTTGTGTATTGTGACTGATTTACATCTGACAACTGCTCATTGTCATCTACTGTGAGGCTGTCATCATCCAGATAGGAACAGTGATGACTGCAACATGTTAATGGAGAAAAGTGGAGGCTAATAGATTTTTTAAAATTCTCCTCTCTTTTTATTTTAGGGTGCGTGCATTATTTGCGATTTGGTTATAGAGGTCTACAAAATTGATGACAGACTGATATCCACAGTTAATGATGTGCATATTCATCAAACTTATAAGGTTTACTTTGTGCATAAGAGTAAAGTCTACCTCGAGCAGCAGCTAAATCACCAAAGTTTTGTTTTTACTTCCATACTGTAACATGAGTTATAAAAAACAGCAAGCTGAAAGCTCTGACTGTTGACTGAACATTAAGCTTTGTTCCCATACTGAAAGATTCCCAGTATAAAACTTCTTTGTGTCGTTTACAACACTTAACGCTTTGTGACTGATGTATTTGTCATATATAGAAGTGCACACAGTCACATTCAAGTTACCTTGAATGTATGTAGCTCGTCTCTTTTGCGTGCACATGCACTCGCTCTTCAGTGCTGCTTTGGGAAACAGGTGTAAAAATGTGTGATTGAAGTGAATCCTTGTATTCTTTTGAAATTTGAAGGCAGGATATGTAAGCAACATTAAACAGCTCAGCCAGTGTATAGTATGGGAAAATTTTATTGTCAGTTTAAGATTTTTTCTTTAAATTCCTCCACAATTTTGTCTTTTCTCTGTTGACAAGATAATCATGCCATCCCTTTATTTTGCAGAAAAATAAACTCAGAACTTCTCTTTGTTCCATTTAACAATTTCACGCCTCTTGAATTTAGATTTTTTTTTTCTCAAGTGAACTGCTTGTACTGTTTTCCCACAAAGGAGCAGAACCTCACATTTATAAAGAACTGAGAGGTTTTCCACATTAATCTAGATTTAATATTCGTTTCAAAATACGTTTTCCCTATTAATTAAAAGTAAACCATGTATTGTATGGTACATTATCCCTCTAACGGCCCCATGTGGAGATTATGAAGTGGAAAACTAATGGTGTAGACTTTAGCATTTGGGTTTTGCTTGAGTCATTTACATATCTGTAAGGGGATGTTGATGTATGTGCAAATAAGCAGAACTCTGTGTGTCCCATGTTTTCTCTGCCGCCACCCCTCCTCTGCCTCCCCTCCCCAGTTTACGGAGGAAGTCAAAGAAGAAGTGTTGCCTCTCTCCCCTCAGCTAGAGAAGGTAATGAGATTCTGTGCACCCTCTATTACGAGGAGGATGAGAAATCTGATTATTAAGGAGAGGCATGTGGCAGTAAGAAAAATCTGTTTGTTTTTTTCTTATTGTATCACCCCAAGAAACAAAGGTGACCCCCATGTTCCGTTCATTAAATCTTGCCTCCTCTAATTTATCAAGGTAAACTATCACAGTTTCTGCTGAGCTTATCAGAAATGGGCAAACTTGTTAGGTGTGCCTCGAAAGGACACATCAGAGGATTTGGATCTCACTTCTACATACTGAGTGGAGCCTAAGTCATGCTTCCCACTGAACAATGAATGTGTTACGGACATTAGCAGAGTCTGATGAGATGTTTCTCCACACAGGAAAGTTCAGGACAATCAGGGTGAATTATGACCTCCATAAAAGTACAACTGTAATTATTTCAAGGACACAGAGTTGCTGCAGGTGTGGCTTTCTGATGCAAATATCATAGAAAATATCATTTGTTTTGTATATTTTGAGCTGTCTAGTTATTATTCTTTACAGTCTAAAATCTCAGTGGATAAGCATTACCTCCTTACATTTAGACACACGTATAGTCACCCGTATGTCACATGACAAAACCAGTAAGCTCTGTGGAGATCACTTTTTCTGGCAAAAGAGAGATTAAGGTATTATGGTGAGTGTTTATAATCGTCAGAGAGCGACTTCACTATTACTTCAACACCAAACCATTTGGATTATTATTACTAAGTTTGCTGGAAATTCTAACCTGATACTGTAAAATCTTGGGATGTATTTTCTCCGGGTCAAAACAGAGCACAACATGAAAATTTCATTTTTAAAATTTGTGCATCCTTAGAATAAACGGGAAGAGAATCTCTTTTCTCCTGGTGTTGGAGTTGTTAGGAGCTATTTGGAGCTGTTTGGTATAAGGGGGTTTGCCTAGAGAGATGTGAGAAATGTCCCACACATCAGCAAGCTGAGTCATCGCTGTACGCCTAACCAGCCACGACTCATGCCCGTCCCTCCTCCCAAATGTCACATGAGCTCATGTCAACCAACACTTGTGGGGAAGGCACAGCACGGGAAGCAAATTAAACCGATTGGTTTATACAGTTGTTACGCAGTCGGTTAGAGAACAAGTTGCGGAGTTACAAAAGTGGAGAATAAAACAACATGTGGTGCTACAATAACTCTAGTGCAGGTTTTATAAACAGGATTTTCATTCCCTTACTTGTGTGAAATCAATTTGTTTTCGGTTCTTTTTCACTAAATCAGAAAATGTTAGGTTTCTACTTTAAGTAGTCAGAACAATTGGCTGTCCTAACTTTTCTAATCTGTAATAAAAACAAGCATATTTTAATCCTATTGTGAGCTGCTTGGACGCACGAGTTCTGCAGGTGCCAGTGAGAAATTGGTATTTATTACTGAACTGGTAATCACACCAGCAAACATATCTCTTCAGCCCCTCGCCTTCTCACTGAGGCCATGATGTGCACAGCATGCTCACAAAGCTTCACTCCCAGTTCAAATGACCCAGCTTAGCTAGCATGGCTGCTGTGACCCTCACATGACAAAGCCCCTGTGTAATTAATATGCACGGTGAAATGCTCCCTGCACAGCCGCTAAAGCGATTGGAATCATGCACAGGAAAAAATGTAATCGTGGATTCTGCATGGTGAACATTTTTAGTGAAGTGGCATCTGATTGCAAGTTGTTTTTTTTTTTTCTCTCTCTCTCTCTTTTAACACCCTTTAAGATTGAGATTAAGACTTTCCCCTCAAAGATGCAAATTAATCTTTAAAACTGGACATTTCCCGACATGGGGAGCTCAGTGGGGTGACACCACAGCCCACCGAGTTCATTTTAATCCCTATGGGCAATTATACTTTCAAATGATATCCTGAAGTTAAATCATGTTCACACTTAATTAATTTAAACACTACATTTTAGGCATGAAAGTCTCCTTGTCCTCCTCAAGACAAAACTTGTTTAATAGGACACAGTAGCCTCAGTGATAAGGATAGTTGTGCTTTGTGCTGTTTATTAATTATGTAGTCTTTCTATTTTGTTGTTTATGTTCATCTCTGGGTCTGTGAGTATATGTGGGGGGTGATTTAGATAAGATGACTTATCATAAAGTAATATACTCTGATGACATTTCTTTGTCTTTTCTTAGCTGATGGAATTTCTCATGTGTGGGCTTTATAAGCTCACTGGCGTCTGAAAAATAGCTACATCAAACACAAGGGGGGTCAACAAACATTAGTATAACAACTCTCACAGCAACTCTAACAAATCTAAATTTCTACTGCTCATATTTGACACATTTGAGCACAATTTTTCCTATTATATGTTATATATAATATTAAACAATAGGTTCTAGGAATATCAAAATACATTGTTTAAAATGTTTACAAGTGTGGGGACCACAGTGTTTGCAGAAATGCTGTTGCTGTATATTTGTCTTTTCTAAATGCTGAGTTAATTAATGATATGTGTGGAGTATTGTTTCTCATTTTTATAATGAATGCATTACTGTACTGTCACTGAGCCCATTTTGACAAATAGGTGGGTGGATAGATATAAAAAAACATACATTGGTGGCTGCCAAGGGGTTAGATTTTGAATTAATTGAGGGAAATGAATTCAGCGGTAATAGGCCCTGACAGCAGACTGTGGCAATTCTGATGGCAATGATTGATGGTTGATGCACACACAGGCTTATGACAAATAATGCTTGTTTTGCTCCTGGTGTATTTTAAATCCTACTTGTTTGTTCATTAAAAATAAATACATCAAGTGAAAAATAACTAAATAGTTTAATGAAAATAAATGAATGAATGAAATAACGAGAAGATATTCTTTGTCTGATTCCTTGAGTCTTTTCATACAGATCAAACGCTGTCGAGGCTGAGGTGGTAGTGTGTCGCACTAAGTGCGTTCAGGGAGGTGGACCGGCCACCTCCATCTTTGACCCATATGAGAGAGGGAGCCCTATCACCGCTCTCATCACGCTCCTGTAGTCAGAGTCTTCTGACAGTGGCGTAATGCTGATCAGATAGCTGTGTGGAGTCATTGCTTACATGTGTCACAACCGCTGTCCATGATCATGTCAGAGTCATGCTGGGCGCTAGAGCCAGGCTCAGGGCTCAATGGACCTGGCTGGTTTTGCGGCTGACATTTGCCCAGCATGACCAGGCTAGTCAAGCTCCAGTCGCACCCCCGGCTAATGCGCCTCTCCTGGGCCCCGCAGCACAGTGCTGGCAGCTGGAATGTGGGGGCACAGGTGCCGCCAGTCCCTGTTAGCTTTACAGTACCTCCCAGTGAGTCACAAACAATCCCAGCATGTGTCTGCTCTGATACCTCAGTTTATTAAAAGTCTAATGAATAAACAAGTCTTTTGTGTGCATGACCACAGTGGTGATAGTGGTATAAACTAGTGTTCTCTTAGCTGTCCCCGATCATTTCTATCAAGCAGCAATAACAGCTCTTTGACATCATCAGCAATGACAAATTTATCATTTTTAATTAGCTTGAAGCAAGAGAAATGTTCACAGAAATAATCACGTTAGATGCGTCTCCCGTTGATGTGAATCTGTGTTTATGGCTGCCGCACGGTGAAAAATAATCAAGGCCTGTTTTAAAGGCACATACTGATGTTTTCTGTTGATAGAGCTAAACAGAGGTCTGTGAAACATGGCTGTTAAACCAGATTGATTTATTGGTTCTTTGGGCTGGACACGATTATCTTCTGACTCTGGGGATCAGCCTGCTTCCCAAACAGGACTGGGTCCTGCCACACAGTCATGACAGCTAAATTGTTTCACTCAAGAGGTTGTCCCCTTGTCCCCCTTTACCTAAGCCACTTGTTACAAGAGAGATATGGTATAATTGTACCCAGAGGAACTTGAAAGCCTATATTGTGAGTCTGTTTTCCTTCAAGAGCATAGTCCTTTGTGGCACCTAAAACTGGAAGGAGGAGGAGGAGGAGGACGGTAGGATATGTATTCCCTCTTTGTTAGAGGCGATATTGGAGCACAGTTTCATGAAGTAGAGCAACGTTTAGAATCAGTTATTTCCTCCAGAGCTTTTGTTGTGTTGATCGCAATAATGAAATATTTCCATGTGTATTAAGCTCAGATCTTGTTGTAATTATAAGTAAAACTTTAATCCAATTCTCCAGTTCCAATTTAAGTCTAAATTACAAGGTTGTGCGCTCTTTCAGTGGGGAAAATATCACCACTTGGAGTGATATACTTAGCAAGAATGAACCGCACATATCTGAGCTTTTTTTTTTTTTAAGTGCAGGTGAACATGTTGGCGAGAGGAGACAAGAGGGAAGGATCTATAAATGGCTCCTACTCCTTTTGGTGTCTGCAGTGGTGGTGTCGGGAAGGGAGGGTTACTCACTGACCATTAGTGCGCCCAAGTGCAGTACATTCTGTGGCCTGTCAACTCCTCTACTAATGTGTGAGGAAATAACTCTATTTCTTACCCCAGTGAAAATCACCTGCTCTGACATGACTTAGAGTACACACTGTTCAGATGATTTTCCTTATAGTGAATTTGTTACAAAAGCCTCATGATGATATTGTTAAGTTAACATGTTGTAATAGGTGTATGTAATTAATATCTACAGAAAAGACCAAGGATTTTTAATGGAGTATCTTTCAAAACAGTGTTACAGTCAAGATGAATAATAACAACAAAAACAGAAAAAAACAACATAAAGGGAAGAGAAGCAAATTTTAGGTAAAAAGAATAGTTTTAAGCTGACATTTAATATATGACAGATCTTATAGAGTGATCTCTTCAGGCCAGTTGTTCCAAAGCCTCAGAGGCTTACAGGCAAAGACATGATCACCTTTAGTCATATACAGAAATATAACTAGAAACCAAGCCATACAGGTCATCAGTGAAGTCTTAAAATCCACTCTAAAAGGCACAGATATTGTGTAAAGATGCCAAAATTGAGGCTAGGTGTGTTTATCTTAAGGATAAATAATGACCATAAAAGGAATAATGCATGCATACGATCCCTTCTTCATATTTGTACTGTATTTGTGCTTTTTCTGCTAGATTAGCATGAAAACTGTGTATCATCGGTGTTTTACTGCTGTGTTAGTATCCCAGTTATGACATTTATTTTATCAAAGAACGAGGTAACAAGAAGGGAGGTTAGTGAAAAGAAACACTGTAATTCTCTCTATGTCATAGTGAACTTCATGGATAATAATTTTCCTTAAGTAATGTCGAGTGGTATAGAACTAACAAATGACCCTCTCCATGCCTGTGCGTTGCGTTAAGAGGTGCGGAGTAGTGAGAAGAGGTGTGTGTGGAGGGGTTAACCCCTGCTGTTCCTGTCTGTCCAACACCCCCCACCAACCAACCCACCCTCACCCTCCACCCCCCACCCCCCACCACCCCCCCATCCAAGCCTCCTCCTCTCTTCTCTCTGCACTCCACTCCTGCATCAGGCCAATACAAACAGCATTATTTATGCTCGGCAAAACACCCCTTAATTACTCATGAACTGGCGCACGCTCCAGAGTCTGCCGCTCCCTACCACCCACCAACAGCCATTAAACACTCCCTAAAAGCTTGCTATTTGATATTAGCACACTTGAGCCTTTGAGAAGAAATTAAAAAATAAATAAATCTGGGAGTGATTTACATATGCACAGCAGCTGATATTTATACTCCGCAGCGTGTCCCTGAAGGGCTTGTCTTATTACCTCCGTCCTCGGGTCCTAGCACAGAGACCAGGAAGGCAGGCAGGTGATTAATTCTGTACTTAGGATAAGCCAACAACTCCACAACGTGGAGCAGAGGAGGATTTCTATCGGGCTTTTTGTGGAGAACACGCCATCTCTTTTACTTTTTTGTTTTTCTCGGCTGTTTATGTCTCATATCTACTATTATTGTTCCCTGTTAAGAGTAGTTTACTTGTGATTAAGTGATAATGTTGTGCAGAGTACATACAGCATTGTATGTGCTGAGATGGTTTGAACATGGTGTTTTATCTATTGACAGAGTTACTGTGTATTGGATTTGGTTTACTCCTGAGGATTTACCTGCTTTGTGAATCTCTGTGAAAATTATTGCATCTTTACATGTTTCTGACCATCTCTGAGGTCTGGTTGCCGAGACGCTCTTGAGCAGCTATGATAAGCGCCCAACATCTTTGTACTCATCGCAACGCTGAGATCAAAGTCGTCATCATCTGAAGCCTCTTGTTACATTCCTATCACACACTACACATATCTCACCATTCTCTGCAATCTCTTACCAAATAGCCAATAACATTCAGCTTGAAAACCATATCTAGTATTATATAATCATTTAACTTTAAAATAAATTTAACTTTGACTGTGCAGGATTTTTTTGTGTGTGAAATCAGATAAAATTGTGTTATAAAAGGCAAACTCATTACATTCCTTAGTCCAAATCTCACCGAACAAACAACACAATTGTGTTACTTACTTACAATCACAAAAAAATTAATTACTTGTACATCTTGCTTGTAAAAACCTCTACTGTAGCTAGACCTTTATTAGTCGAACCAGCAAAAACACTGTGTCAAACTTCGTCTCTAATTACATCATCAGATTCAAACAGTAGAGCCATCAGCTGCTCGCTCGGTGTGTACTATTTAAAATCCCTCTGTGTAATTACTGCTTTAGTCCCATATCCCTATGACATGGCAGTGATAGATCATTATTTTTCCCTGCAATTTGTTATATTCTTTGTAATATAATTGGATCAGATTAATTATTATGATTAATGGATTCTTGGATTTTTGTGTGTAATCATTAATACTGTGGGTTTGAAACAGGCGACATACACACATTTTAAGATGCCAGAACTACACAGGCTGTAATGCTCAAGCCTCTTGAACCTCTCACTTTAACAATTTCATCAGAGACTTTTACAGTCTGTGTATATGAGTTTTGATCTAGTTGTCTCGTCTGTATTTTTTTAAAAATCAATTTTGCTCACATAGTAAAATACTTCTGAGCAGCTGTTTCTCCTAATATCCTAAAATAATCAAATCTAATATCTATTATATATAATATATAAACAATTGAATATCCTTTGGTAAAAATAAACTCACTTAATGTCTTACTATTTTGTGAATAGTCCAAGATTCTATAATAAATGCAATGTGATTTGCTCTTCTTTGTATCATGTCTACAGGCATTATAGTAATGTCACTTTAACAATCAGCAAGCCTGCTGTTTACTACCGCAGACACGGCCAATCAGTTCAATTTAAAGTTTATAACATGATAGTTTATTAATGAGAAGTGAAACTATTATCCGACGCCCTAAATCTATACCACGGCTGCAATTTAGCTCTTCCAAAAAATACTGTCCAGTTATGGTGGATGGACAGTAGTCAATTCCCTGTGCATGGGAATGGCTCATTAACGGGGCGAGGCGAGCGGTGTGCGTTTGTATATGGCTGCCGTTGGTCGACATGTAGAATGGATTTATGGTGTCACTCAGCCCTGGAGAACGACTAATGAGGGTGCGCAGGCTAGCAGCGTCCGAGTGGGGTAATTCCACCCACCATCCATCCAGCAGAGGGGGGTTGGAGCGAGGGAGAAGAAGGAGGAGGAGGGGGGGGGGTGGGGGGGTTATGGAAGGAGGACACATCCCTCATTACGTGTGAGTGTCTCAGGAGCTTTCTTTAATATTTTAATAAATAACATCAGCCCAACAAGAAATTAATGAATAGTATCATTAATAATGAGCCCGAGCCTTGTAGTGATAGGACAGATATTAAATTGAACCACTGTGGGGAGATCTCCTGAGACTCAGGATTTTTCCAGCAGCAAACAAGGCCAGTGAATGAGGCAGCCGTCCCTCCGTGCCAACAGCTTTTACAACAGGTTGAAAGTAATAAAGGAGGATTTTCCCAGCGATAGAGTTAAGCCCTAGGAAATCTGCTCATGTAGATCGCTATGAAAGGCACAGCCAAATGTGATCCTTAATTAAACTTTAATCAAGATAATGCTGTTTGCAGGAGAAGTAGTTTAAAAAAGGTGTCCCCAGCCCCCTGTTTCCATCCAGTGAACCTCCCCGCTTCATATTGTAGCGGTCATAACCCCACTTATCTGCTTCTTAAACTTGTGCGTGTTTGTTTGTTTGTTTTTGTTTGTTTTCATTTGCAAAGCCCAGTATTCTTTCTTTGTATGGTTTTGATTCAGGTTTACATTTGTCAGGATTTCTCGGTATTGTCTTGCTTTATTTGCTCTTAGTTATTTTTGTCTGCCAGATTATGCAGAAGAAATAGCTATTTCTCTACCTGAATTGGCTTGTTTATCATAATACAATGTGCCTCTGTGACATAAAGTCATGTAATTCTGTCAAACTGACATTTCTAAAAAGAAATGGGGGAGACACATTTTTATCATGTGCAGCTGTATTCTTTCACATAACATCAAGGATTATTAAACGGTTTTACCTGAGCTAAGAAAACATCAATGTCAACTGAATGGTCTGACTGAATGAGTTAGTGAAGCTGGCTGCACCACTGTAGCGTAGAGGCTACAGATGAGTAATGACATTTGTTTTCCACCTTAAAAATGCTGTTTTTTTACTAATAGAATGATATTAATTCTTTTTATGGAAATCATTTAACTGGAGAATTACTCAGCAGCTTTAGATTATTGTAATTTATGCCACTTTTTAGCTACTAAAGCCCAGTATACCTCCTTGTTAACAAATTCACCACATGGCTTTGTGGGTTTACAACATCTTATCTTAAAGGTAAGAGACATTAATTTACACAGAGCAGATTTGAGTCATGTCATGTTCATTTACATAATAGTATACATTATCAAAGCAGGTAAACTACACTATGAGGCAAGGTGCTTACACTTAATCATCGGTGTGTTACCTTATTACGTGAAAGTTAATGTATGTCTCTGGGATTCTGTGTTATTTCCACTATATACTCTACCAGCTAACAGGGGATATTACACACTGCGAGAGTCACTGTGGGAGTTTGCTTTGCTTAATTTGTTTAAGAAGAGGACTGTGACACATTTCTTTGCTGCATGTCCAAAGTTGTTGTACATTTAGTCTGAATGTGGTTATGTTGCATTCTTTAATCTGCACACACAAAATAGCCAAGAAATCTGAAAGTCAGCCCAACACAATTGTCTTTAGTAAACAAAACTTTTTGAAAACATTGAAGTCTTTGTATGATAGAAAGCTTTAATTTAAAAACAATCATACAGTTTTGAATGTACCAGTGAATATCCTTAAGTTAATAAAACCAAAGCCGTTTCATCATTTTGTAGATAGTATCTTTGGAAGTGCTGAAATTTGGCTTGTAATTTCTGCTCTGTTTAGACCATATGTCCCTACCTACTACCAATATTTATTCATTCCCGGCTGTAAAAACAAATACCAGTATTTCCTTCATAATAAAAAGTGGATTACTGCGAATCACAGGAAAGCATCACCAGCTGTCACAGAGAAATGAGACCATGCTGGCCAGTGTCAATGATTAAAACACACACATTTAGAAACGAATGATTAATTAGATGATTTTCATGGTCATTATTCAGTTCTTTGAGAAGTTATTTTGTTTTAAATTGTTACTAATACTTGTTAAATTACTTGTTTGAAGGTGAAACATTAACTTTTTTGGTTAACATTTGTTCAACAGGTAGAAAAAATAGCTTGAACAGCAGAAAGAGTGAAAGTGTTTAATATTGATCCATCCACCACAACTGCTAATTCTACAGTAGCTGTATCTAACATTATAATTGTGCCTGTTTTCTAAAGAAAACATTTATATCTTTATATATTCATATTATATTTGTCTAATTCTGAGTAAAAATAGTAACATTTTCATGTAACTTCTCAGATTCTCGTACTGTACTTTATGCAAAAGGGGACGCTGGTACTTCTAAGGTAAAAATGCTGTAGTCTTCACCAGTAGAAGAATTAGCAGTCAGATTTGACTGATTATAGCTCCACCATTGCTTGTTTGGTTGCCTCCTCTAAAAGCAATACTCAGCAGAACATGGCTTTTTTCCTCTTCACTTTGTGCTTGCTGCATGAGTAATTACATCCTTGATTTCTGAGGGGCAGTGGTATGGCTTCCACTTTTTAAAAAAAACCTAAGATTGATACAGGCTGCTCTTGCAAACGAATATATTTCATATGTTTTTAAAATAGCCAAATACAAAAAACAATGGCAGCATTGTTCATTCATGTATGTTATTTTTGTACTTCTGAAATGCAGTGACGAGTCCGTGTTAATATGTTGTGCAATTCATGCTTGTGCATGCCATAAAACACCACAACTACCTTGAGCTGCACCTCTGAAACTCGTACAGAATACTGAGCTCGAGCAGACAAAGACAAATCACAAGCTTTCCAATTTCCATAGTGCTGTACATCTTTTAATCGTAACGACTAAACAATGAACAACACTGGGCTCGTGGCATTGGTTGAACAAGAACACTGAGGCTCCGTTATTTTCCCCCCTTCATGCTGCTGGTGGAATGACTTATGCATGGAGGGTCATGGTGTAAAACTGTTGCCCCAAGGTCAGCGTACTGACACTTAATTGTTTGTCCTGTCATGTGTCACTTCCTGGAAATTTCATATCTGACCCTTGTTAGCTCTGCGTTTCTGTTTTAATCCCCAGTGTGACAGAAAGATCAGGACTGTGCTGTGATCAAGATGTGTCAGATTACTGTTGGGTCCTGTCATTTTGATGCAATACAGACTAAAGATGCTTGTCTGTCATGTGTAGACTGAGCCATTGTTTCAGTCCTTAAAGGATTGGTTCACATTTTATCTAAAAAGACTATAACTTGGAACTGGAAAATACCCATTGAATTATCTAACTCAGACTGCTGAAGCCTCTTTGTGGCTTCAGCTGAATTTAAGAACACATTTTAGACCAAATAAGGATTTTGTCACCCATCACTTACATTGGAAGCGTATTGGGAGGAATGATTACAACAAGAAAAATGTGTTTCAAGGTACATATGGGCACTTGAATATTAATATTAATAAGACAGACTTGAAAAAAATATGAACTAATCCTTTAACAGTATTTTCACAGATTATTTCCCAGATTTTCATCTCAGTTATTAACTATGTAACTGAAGAGAGAATCTGTAGTGAGTCTTATGTACAGTCATGCTTTATTTGGTCACAGGCCATTAAGAAAACTGTCCTACATGATCTGATTGCTATGTCTCTAAAAAAATACTTGTTTTTGAAAATTACCCACATTATCAAGTCGTAAAGCTTTACTATGTTAAGGGTAGCACTTGGTATTACAAATCTATGGTAATGAAATTGACAGTAGTGTATACAGTAGTACAGATATACAACTGTCTTTGTTTAATGTCTGTAGTTTGTCTTTGTTCATATGTCTCATTGTCAACCTACCTTTTATGCGCTTTACCTTTTCTAATTTTAAAGCACTTTGGGAATAAGAGAAAGCCGATACAAATTAGATTATAAATGGGAAGGTACATCAATCACAGCTCACATGTAATATTGCTTTTTGACTCGACCAACACGCTGCAGTACAAAAGAGCCTGAATCCTCAGTTAAATTATAGCTTTTATGGAAGGCAAAATCTTGTTTTTTTTATTACATGTTAAGTTATGTATTTATTTTTTGTGCCACGTATTTTTGTACGAGGGTTCATATTGTGCATACTGTTTGTGTTTGTGTGAGTAAATGAGTAACACTGTGAGCATGATTCAGCATCACCCACTATTGTCAGTTCCCTGCCCTGTCTGAAAAGAAAATTCAGATTTATTACAAGTTGGTATTACCGTATTGGCCTAAATATAAGGCGACCCTGATTATAAGACAACCCCACCCTTCATTCCAACACCTGTTTTTGGAAACAGACTTTTTGAAGATAAGGTCGTCTTAAAGTCCTCGAATATAGGACGACCCCCACTTCTTCAAATGTAACTTTCAGAATAAAATATCATCTTGTATTCAGGCGAAGAAGTCAGACTAGGGAAAAACGTGAGCAGTAAGATGATCATACAGGTTTTAAGTAAACCTCCAAGTTGGTCATACTTGTTTGGAGAAATGAGGTGGAGGTGAACAGTACAATTATTCCCAAACTGGGAATAATTGTAATATATAAACAATTAAATATCCTTTGGTTTACAACAAATCTGTTGTAAACCACAATTTATAATAAATATAATAACCCAGTAATAGTTATATCTACACCTATTGTTACTATGCAACTAAGATCCCTGTTGTTGCATTAGCAGCTGCTAGTAGCATGGCTTTACATAATGAAAATTTGCCAAACTGTAAACAAATATAGGCTAAAAGACAAGTTTTAGCTCACAACTAACTCAGGCTCGCTGAATGCTGGAAGTTTGCAGGGCACCAAAACGTCCAGAACTGCCACTGCATAGTTGGGCATGCACACAGTTTTGTTGCTCAGTGAGAGACTATTACAGATAGTTTGGGTGCACTGAAGTCCGGTTTTTTCCACATCAGACATGTCAAGTGAGTTTTATTTGCATAGCCCAATATCATAAATCACAAATTTGCCTCAGGGGACTTTACAGTCTCTACAGCAATACAACATCCTCTGTCCTTAGACCCTTGATTTGAATAAGGAAAACTCCCTAAAAACCCTTTTAATGAGGGAAAAAATGGTCCTCTCCCAGAATGAACAGACATGCAAAAGATATTGTGTGTAAGACATACAGTGTGTGTAAGACATACAGTAATTGTAGCTAATTCTAATTTACTTTGGAAAGTACAATGTTATAACTAATAGAAACAATGACCAAAGGTATAAGACCACAGTTTTAATAGATTGTCTAAATTATCATTTAAAGGAGTTTTTCTTTTGTATTCAAGGACCCATGCAACCCTGTCCTTCCTTGGCACACTTATGTTTGATTTATTTAAAGATAAAAGAATTCATTGTATGAAAAATGCAATTTTCCTCACAGTCAGCATGTGTTATATTTCCTTAAGGCCAAAAAATACATTCAATTTATTTTCAACCTTATAAAACATTTGCATAGCTTTTTAAAAATGTTTTGAATCAAGTGGAATTAGAGAGTGATCATCTTCTACGACTGTATCAGTGAATCGGTAACCTCTGCATCGCTCTTGTGCCTGTGCATGTGAATCCTCATGCACCTGCATGTAAAACACACAACTTACAAACAATAGGTGGATTTATTCTGCCAAACACTGCTCTCCAGCACCAGTAGTTGTCAAAAACCCCCACAGGTTGCCTTTATCTCAAATCTGATACATGTAAAATGATTTCTACTCGTATAATGATACAACTGATTAATCTGTGAAATTATATCACTTGTTTTCTATTTTCACATATTGTATTTTGCAAAGTAATATATAGACTCAAACACAATGGGGCACCTCCCATTCATACACTAGAAATCATCGCAAACTCTATTATCTGTAATTTATGATGTCTTTTTTTTCTCACTCCTGCAGTTTCCCATGTGCATCACTGTGAGGTTATCACCCAAGACTTAACAAATGATGTGCTTGTGTTTGTATGAATGTATTGATCAGCGCTCTATTTGGGCAGATATCTTTCTTTATTTAGGATGGCAGGTTTGCAGGCAGGAATGCTGTCTCTCTCCTTCATGCCATGTCTTCAGTTTTTTGCCTCACTGGCTTCCCTAACTGCCCTGCTTTATTGAATAAATTCAAGCTGTCACTTCCCATGCTGGTAGAATAACTCAAACACAACATATAATAATACAGGAAAAGTAGGATAAAATAATCTTGTCATGGCTGTAAAAGTGATTGCTTGAAGCCATAGTCGACAATCAATACACTAATTCCATAATTTATACTCGCAGCAATTGAGGAGGAAGGAAGCTCTGATATGGTATTTCTTGGCTCACTGACCAACTTTGACCTTCAATAGAAGTGAGAGTGGGATTATTGTGTTGTTCAGCTCAGAGAAATCACCGACAAGAGTTGAGAGGCAATGTCTGACATTTTATGTTCAGGACCAAAACCTAAACTGATTAATTCTCAGTAAGCACCAGCTCTTGAGCTTTCACTATCTTTATGACAGCAAATCTGTGACACTCAGCTGACAGAGTGAAACATAAAAGCTGGACAGAGATTTTCTCTAACTTATTTCTTTTATCCTTTCCTTTTATGGAGGGGGAGGTACCTTTCTTTTTCACCCTGGAGCAAGAGGAATTTTTCACTAGTGCTAGAACTCATTATCAGTTCCTCATTCTGTCCGTTTCACTTTTCAGCTGATGCCACTCATGTGGTACCCCATTTTCTATCAATTATGGCTTTTTATGGGTCTTTCCAGCCAGCACTTTATGACTAAGGGCATAGCTGTATGCTGAGCAGTACCTAAATAGCTCTGACCGTGAACTACAATACATACCTGTACATCCTCAGATATTATTTAACAGATCCACTCTCATTGGCCAACAACACTGTTGCTGTTGTTAGGATGAGATCCATGAAGCCCCATCACGAAATCCATGAAGAGCAGAATACCGGAAGGCATCAGAAGTTTCTGTGAAAAGAAGAAATTGATTGCAATTACCATAGAGATTTTTTCAAGTGTTTTTCTGCCCCCTCTAGTGATGCTAATAACTTAATGATCCCTAAAAATGCATGCAATTTGCCTCAATGGGATTTAACTATTGTATTCTTATGTGCTAGAGATTTCCAATCACTGAAAGTCTGATTGAGCATCAGACATTGTATAGTAAATAACTACATCAACAGCCAAGGAATATTATGGTTGAATGTTATGACATAAAACTGTAGATTTGCGTGACAGAAGGGTTCTGAGTCCTGTTAAACTTCAGCCAAACTTTTATGCCATGTTGCTATAAGTGTCTCATGGTTGTTTACACTACATATATAAAAACATAATGCCATAGAAATCTCCAAGGGTAATATTAACCACAATTACTCTGTGTTGGACTAAGCCTAACACAATCCTGAATTATAGCTGCTGACTTGTTTTTCAACATATGGTCAAATCTGCTCAGCCCAGTATCCCTTCAAATTACCATTATTATTAAAAAGTTTTAAAAAAAAACAAAGAATTTAACAAACATCCCTTTACGAGTTGGGAACGATCGTGGCGACGTCCTCGATGTAACAAACAAATATAGCCATCTATTGGTGATATTGACGCCTAACTTTTCCATTTCTTCTTAATTCTAATGGCATAATGATTCACAGTTAGATTCATAGTTAAATAGTGGGTTAGTGTTAGTGTGTGTCTAGTTTTCCAGACCACTAAAAAAAATCCCTTAATCTCCAGAATCAACACCAGTAATCTCAAATCCAAACATCATCAACAACCCTTCCCTTTCAAACCAGAGCTCAGTGTCACCGCATCTTCATCGAGCCAATAATCCAAACCAATGCAGCCCAATTAGAAAACCCCGCAAACACTGACTGTGCAGTCTGTATGGTCTGATGCAAGATAGAAGGTGGTCTAACCCAACGGGTGGGGACAGTGGCCAGTGGGACCCCCTGCCAAGTTATTGAGGACAGAAGGAACTGCCGGTGTCATAATGATCACTAAATGTCTGTGGTGTTCGGTTACAGCAGGAGATTGGTAAGGAGGTGCGTGACCTTTGCTATATTGACCTACTGCTTGACTCCTCGTGGGGTGCAGTGACAACACAACAAACAACATTCAAGAAGGAAAAAGGGAAGAAAATAGAAGTTTGTTCAGTGTTACTACATATAAATCTGATATACTGATATATTTATACACTTAGTATATCTTTGTGGGATGTATGCATGCATTCAGTCATTTTACTGTATGTGTGTGCATCCAAGCGCAAATACACGCTTGTGTGAATGTGTGTGTGTGTGTGTGGTTTTTGGGCGAGGTGGTATGGTGTGGTGTTGGATTGGGGGAGGGGGGGGAGGAAGGGAGGGGGGGTTGTGACAGACAGGGCTCTCACCTCACACTTCACGTCCCAAATAGATTAAAATAATTTTTCCCAGATTCTTCCTTTCCCACTGCTGCCTGAAGCAGAATGAGCACTTGTGAGGATAATTAAAATTGATGATATAGAATGACAGAGACATGATTTCTGCCTGCAGCAAGAGGTCTCCGAAGACAGTCTAACCAAACTGTCATGCCACCGCCATTCTGTTTTACATGACTGTTTCACCTTACTAAATTGATCGCAAGTAAATACTCTCTATTGAATTAAAGTATGATGTATCAGTCTGGGGACTGAAGGTTACGTTCTTTTGATGGAAATTGTCCTCTCATGACCCTTTATCATTGTTAAGTTAATGTGAGTGATTTCTGTTGGACTGTTGTAGATTTTTACCTCTATTGTAGTTCACCCGTCTCGTGTAGAGTAAATAAAGCATGTGTCAACTGCTGAAGACTTTTATTAAACATATTTTGTTATAAATTGTTTCAACTTGTTAACAGTATTTGTATCAAGCGTTTTTATGTTTCATATTTAGAATGAATAACATATTAAATTTTTGTAATATTTAGAAATAACCTCTAGAAATCTGTGTTGTTCTACTTCTTCCGCATGTGTGCAGGTGATAGGATAATGTCAAAGTAATTATCAGAGTGCCGAATAACAAAAGAGGAGAGTGCTCAGCTTTTGTGTGTTTTGAAAGTTTCATAATATTCAAATGAGTTGGTTTGTGAGAAAATGATGGATTGAGTGTTTTAAAAATATAGTTAATTATTGCACTAAATACACAACGAAGGGCAAGTCATGTGTCTATAAATACACTGCCCTGAAAATTTATGTGTCTACTACAACCAAACTTGCTCAACATGTTTTGCACTAGCGCTCAGATTATGTTCATTTGATTATTCATGACACATGTCATTTTAGTCCTGAGCAGGAACAGCTTGCTCCTGTTTCTGCTTTTTTTGACGGACTGAACAGCTGTCAATGAGAAGAGCAGGAAGACATAGAGCTAGACATGGAGCAGGATGGGGGGGGGATGGTAAGACTAAACCCCCGCCAGGGTCCCTCTAAAGATAAATATTGATTGTGGACAGTTTTAATTACTTCCTTAAATTGAGCAATTTTGGTTTTCCCAGTTGGCTCCCTGTGAAAAATCCATGTAGGATCCTACATTGAAGGAGAGGGAGAGGGTTGAGCATGGCGCACCATAAATCACTGCAGATACATAATTCATTGGAAGCGTGTGAAAAGGACAAGACAAGATGCTTTGGATCATTGAAAACAGCATCTCCACAGGTCTTTCCATGTAGTGAGATCTCCCGTCTTTGTTTGTGCAGGCCTCGGAAATGTGTTACCTCGTTCAACTTGCACTCTCATCTAAATGATGCCAGACGATGAATGCGCTTCTTTTTCAGTTTTATTTTCATGTATTTCTTAATTTATTTTCAGATTGGATCAATTTAAAATACAAAGGGAGTTGTCAAAACAGAAGGAACATCAGCATTAAGATTTTACCCAGTGATAGTACCACCGCTGTGGTGTGGGTTACTATTTCTGACATGCTTTTTTTCCACTCATCTTCAGAAGGGTGAGGTCAGTGCCTATCTGCACTAACGTGTAGATTACTCTGATTTTGAGTCATCATTTGGCAGGCCGTTCCTATTACAGCAAAGGAAACACTCTCTCAGACACAGTTTCAGTATCTCCTAAATGCAGAACAGACATCACATCTTACAGAATTCATCATACAGAAGTCCTTGACCTGTGTGTAATATCGTTGCCCTGCTATTGAAATATCTGGCTGCTAATAGTTTCATTGTCAACCAGGAAGATATTACTCATTGAAATGAAGATATGCATCACGGGTTGAAGATGATTACTCTGAATTGCTGTTTGAATCATTTCTCATATTGGGTTATCTGATTGATTCCACGTCAGCACAGAACCACACTTTACTTTACTTAGACTTAATGTTGGTACTGTATCGCCTTCGTATAAGTGCTTTTTACCTCTTTATCCTGCACAAATGAGTCTATATCACTGGGATTCAAATTTGATACTTAAATGATGCCTGAAGCAAAATGAGTCTTAGGAGTGAAAGGTCATTAACAGAAAGGGTCACCTGGAGCTAAATAATTTTGGCAGGACACTGGTAAACTTTTCTTAAGCGGGCAACAAAAACAATCTCAAGGTCCATTTGTAGCTTCTTCCTCAGCAGATATACAGTAGTTTTCCCAGTTGTCATGGAAATATAAACGTTCCAGTCTCCATTTGTCTGAGTACTTCTTTAAGACTTTTTTTGTCCATGTTGGCGAGATTAAGCAGCACCCTGCGTCTTGCGGCCGCCCTGTGACTATGTGACTCCAGCCTGTAAATGGCAGCGCCCACTCCTTCCTTCCTTCCTCAGGACTGACCTGCAGCCTCTCTGTACCTGTGGGAGAGGCAGCACCGCTCCCCTCTGCTCATCCGCCCCAAATTCACACAGCCGGACCCACTCCCCCGAGACCCAGCTCTCCATATCACCAAATAGATTGGTCAGTGGAATTGCACGATTGAGGTTTCTGAACAAGGCATTATTCTGTTGTATTGTAAAGACCCCTACACTGACCTGTGCACGGAGGCATAGGGGGAAGAATTTTTACACTCTGTTTATCAGAGATGCCACCAACAATTGGCTTAGAGTTTTTCCTATTTCTTTGTGGCTGCAAAGAGAAGAGAGTGAGAGGTATGTGCCTGGAGCACTGACCTTAATCTGAAGGGTTGTGCTGTTATAGGCAGAGGTGAATCTGGTCAGCTGTACTACACTAGTCCATTGTCCATCCATAACATGACATCAGCTGGGGAATGCATACAAAGTGAAGCATTAAATGTAGATACTCCATTTGTAGTGTCTCACTCACTCAGGAGCCAGTAGAACAGTTTCAGGCTGATGTGGTTTGTTTCAGGTACTTTAGTGATATTTCACAGAATACAGTGTCTGTTTGTATTCAGTGGAGATGTGTGAATATGGTATAAAAACATAAACAGGACATATACTACACAGGCAGCAAGAATACTGAAAGACCAGCTTGAGCGCATTTCTCATGCCTTTTCCTACATTATTAGAATACTGCGTTATTGTTGTTTGATGTGCCTGTGTTTGTAAGGTTGTTTCGGTAATATCTGGCCTGTTTCACATTCTTATTCATGCGAGCGGATCAGCATACTATACATCAATAGTGTAAACACCGCTCAACACTTCGCTCACCCTGCAGAGGACGAGGATTGTTCTTAAACAAACTCAAATGAATAAATAATATGTCAAGGAAGTGCTGATACTCATATCCATAAATTTCCTCTCCAGGCCTCACCATGTCCTCCATGACATCAGTGGGAGTGAGAGTCCCGCCTGTGATTACCTCTTCTTCTTATGCACCAGACTGACAAGCCCATGTCGGAGGGGGGTGTGAGAGTGGAGGGGCAGACAAGCCCCTCACTCTGAGTGCTAATGGATGATTGGAGGCCGGATAGGAGGCTTCAGTTCTCTCTTTTATCCTGGCCTGCTTTTGACCCGGAGAGCCAGCAGTAATCGGCCCGGCAGAGGGGTAATCATTTCCCGCGTGCAGACTCTGATAAGTTGGAACACCTTCCCCGGCAGCGGAGGGAGCTCCTGCGGCCTCCCCGGTTATCGCTCTCTCCCCGGCACCCCTTCAAGAGGCTGCGTTGCCTCCTCTCCCAGGCTCAAAGGCTCCATCAACAGTGGCTCTCTGCTCCGCTTTCATCTGACAGAGCACATAAGCCGGTGAAAGGGAGGGAAAATAAACTGGGTTCTATCTCTCAAATTGTGATCTTATGAATTCGATTTGGTCACTTTTAAAATGTAACTGCACAATTTGTTATTTTCCCCTGTTTCCCTTTCTCTGTTAATATCTGTGGTGATAAATTGCTTCGATTGACAGGCTCGTTTTTTTTTTCTTTTTTTTGTTGATGTTGTGTGCCTCTGTATTTGTGATAAGGCAGCAAACCGTGGTCACCTGAAGGGGCTGAGAAGTTCTCTGAGGATCGAGTGCTGTTGCTCAACACCTTTCATGTAAGCCACTGTGAAAATTGTTTGGCTTATTTTGTTGAGGAAAATCCCCATGTTTTGCTTGATTACATTTTGTTATGGTTTTCCTCCCATTTTTCAGAGAACTTCTTAAGCCTGCTGAGATTACTGTTTAATAGGGATGATATTGTGCTGGCTTTATTGGCTATTTGCAGCTGCACCACCGGTTCATTTAATAGCCCCGTCGGTTGTTAAAGGGATTACACAGCTGCCACACTCTAGTGTGTACAGTGGGCCTCTGGTGGAAAAAAAAAAAAGACTATTGCCTGAAATGAGAAGACGGAAAAGAAAATAATTTTCCGTAGTTTGTCAGAAATGTGTGATCATACATGCAAAGTTTGCCTGCCACATTCAAATTACCTGCTCTCCCCTTTGTGATCTGACTCTGATGATTTCCCATTCCATATCTAAGTGACCTTTAGAAGGCCAGAGGCACTACCCAACATTGATTAAATAAATTGATCCCCACACATTCAAAGGATATTAATTAGACATGGAAAACAAGTGAATGAACACAAATAGCTCTTAGTTTAAATGCAATAGCAAATAAAACATTGAGGGGAATTTGAGAAAGCCCAATAACACATAAAGAGCTGAAGTCTCTTGATGTAATTTTTAATGGTGAAGCTTTTTCAAAACATTTTTCTGTATGATTGGGTTAAAAAAAATGTGTGGAAAATTAAGTTAATGACCTTGTTTTTGTCAATTAATGTGGTCCTATTATGTCTTTATGTAAATTCTTTCATTAAATAATTTTTTCCAAGACAAAACAAATCAGCATGATTACTGATACACTCTAGCCTTAAGATCAATACATATCCTGACTGAATGTGTCATCTTTGAACCAGGACACATGCTGAGATGTCGTACTTTAGTGGTTTGTGACTTGTCCGTGTCAGCAGCAGCTGCCAAATAGGTTTCAATCAAGAGGGCAGAGTCATACAATATGTGGCAAAGCTAACAGCTGTTAACTACACAACCTGCAGGCTATGAACTGCAGCTCTGTCCATTGTCAGTCTCTCCACAGTTAAATATTCCAGGAGGAATTTGTTACAACAAGGCCATACATAACGGGTGAAAACCCTTTACACCAATATTGCTCTCAAAATTGGCAGCATGAGAAGGAGGGACATGAGGGATGCTTGAGAGTGGTAACCTATCCCTCTCAGCCCCCTGGGAGCCACTTGGCCAGCTTTCATCCACATAATTATAATAAATTTGACATTTCATAGATAATATTGATTTCTTTATTTTAGCATTTCACCATAGGTGACAGTCTAGTGTCAAGAATGAAATTTCTATTGATCTTCTGCGCATTAATCCCTCATGTGTATGTGATCATTTTTATAAGACCTTTTACTGCACATAAATCAATATTTCATATTTCCAGCCATGCCAGAGGAGATGTCATATTTGTAAACTGTGTCTTGACACTAGCAATTCCTTTCTTGTTCAGCTGCAACTGTGCAAGACCAGTCAATTTGGGGTGGTGGGAGCAGAGGCGCAAGGGAAGAGGCGAGGAGGGGGGGAGGAGGTACGGGGAAGAGAATTTGTAGTCTGCGGCTTTGGTCTGGGAGGAGCTGAGCCCCTTCTTGAGATACGTACTGCAGCACTGATGATGAAATATCATTTTTAGAATTAATTAGCTTCCAAACCGATTGGTGCTGTTAATAATGAAAATAAACTGGCAAATTATTCAAATTGATTGGCTTAGTACTAGAAAAAGAATATTGAACACTTCTTTAAATTGTCTGTTAATTTCTTTAATTTCTGGCTGTAATTTTTCTTCTCAGAAATGAAAGCGTGTGCATAAATCCCACCAGCGTGCTGACGTTAATCAATCAAGAAAGGAAACACACAGTAGATGTGATTGTTCTTAACTTTTGACAAGCAGTCTTGTGCATTTTAGATATATTTTTTATATTTGTTTGTTGCATTTAAGACATATGTAATAAGATTTTCAGTGGATTTTTTTTCTTAAGCTACATTTATTGGTATGCTTCAAGGATAAGTAAATTGTAATCAAATTATTTTCAGGTAAAATATAGGCATATGGAATATTTACACAGAAGAAATTTGCATGTGCCTCATGTACAGTATCTTAGAAGTGTCAGGATGAGTGACTTGTTTTCCGTGATAATTTAAAATAAGATTTCTCCACATACAGGAATGTTGCTCTCAGCTGCATATAACATGACAATAGCCATGGAGAATGCACAACTGTTTGGTGAAAAATATGATCACCTGAATGGTGCAGACACCTGACCTTTTCTCAGTCTCCCTTAACATGTCCCTTCCATACAATCAGTTTGAGAGCGCTGCACAAGAAAGGCCAGTCCATTAAGAGAATATGCTAATTTTGCTATCTGCTCCTAATTGATGCCATTTTACCAAGTAAACAAGACTTCTGTCTACAATGGATGTGTTTCTGCCAGTTAAAAGGATATTTCAGATCGGTTTTTCCTGTAATTTTCTCACTGAGAGCTATTGGTGTGCCATTATTGCGAATTATAAGTCTCTCCTTTTAAAGAAAGGTGCTATTCTTGCTGTCTTTTTTTTTCTCCTTCTCCTCCTTAAAGGCCATCCACTATTTTTTGTCAGTCACTGGAGAATTTTCATTCACGTGAAAAGGTGTCAGTGCCTGACTGTTTGAGCATGATGACAGACACGCCATGGAAGTGTGAGTGACTGCCTGACACCATAGAGGTTTGTCAATGATGTCAACGGCACTCTGGCAGCTAACACAGTATTGTCCCAGACACTCTTCAGGACAGCGCCATAATATGGGACGCAGACAGGGCGTGATGTGTTATCTCCACAACCTCTCTCCCATCCTTCAGTCTTTACCACAGGCCATGACTGAAGGTCTATGAGGATCCCAGATGCGCCGAGTTGCCCAGATTCATCTTCCTTGTCAGCCACGTAATGCTGTATGAGCTTGTTCCTCCATTCAAGTAATGCTGATGAATCTGCTGTCCAGACGCCTTTTGCTCCACTTTGTTGAAACGGAGGGATAGACCCATCACAATGTACCTTTGGGTCTGACCATACACAATCATTTCTCCCCTTTTGCAGAATTGTTCTTTAGTAAAGAGGCTAAAGTGTGTGTGTTTGTGTGTGTGTGTGTGTGTGTGTATGAGGAGGGGTGCATGGCTGGGCAGGCAAGGTTGACTGGCACTCAGTGCTAAACTGTCTCTCTGAGGAAAGGGCTGTTTAAAAGGCAGGAGCTGGCAGCGGAGCAGACCTCTCAGCTCCCTGTCTAAATACTGCCTCTGTGTGACTGACAGCAAGGAAACAGCACACTGGCATTCTCCTTTCAGCCACTCAGCCACCCTTTAACAAAAGCTACTGGATTTAACATAAAACTGAGTGTCATCTAATACAGAATTGCTGCCTTCATAGCTCTTTAAATTATTTAACATGACAAGCTGTCCGTTTGTTGTTATTGTTGTGCATGTGATATGACCTTGTGGGTTTTTTAAACATGTTGTCATAACATATGAATTAATATGGATGATTTTAATAAGTGGGGTTTTTTTGACATTATAAAATACTCATCCTTCACATAGTAAAATACAGTATTTTTCTGTTCCCTAATGATACAAGCTTATGAAAACTATTCCTGTGTACTTTTGAATTCCACTCTTTAAAAACAATGCAAGTTTCCATCTTTGATTTATTGTTATTTGTTTAGAGATTGACCTTTCTAAATTCAATTTTTAGATATATAAAATGTTCTTTTCTCATACAAGGGGACAAACAAGAGTCATCAACAGGCAAAAGAAGACATTGTAAATGTTGCAAAAGCTTAATAGCACGAAATTAACAATCTATGTGGTTTTGCTGGATTCAATTAGAGGGATATCTTGCTATTTCATGATGCACTTAGGAATGACAAAGCACAGATATAAGTATTGATTTTTTTGTGCCCATAACCAGATAAACAATATGTATATGTATGTATTTGCAGGGCAAATTGAATCAAAATGCACATATTACATTGAGGGCCCTCGAAGACTGACAGCAATTGAATTTGTCAGTCAAGAATTTAGTTAAAGAGTTAAAGACCTTTGATCCAGCAGTGGGCAAAATGATCCTACCATCCAGAGGAGGAGATATTAATGGCATCTTGCCTTTGTTACTGTTGTCTTGCTTTTTTCATGTGAAATATTTTTTTTTTAAATGCACATTTTCACTCAGTTCTGCAGCATGCATGTCTGTGTCTGTATTTGCTTACTTAGACTAAGGAATGCATGTGCACGGGTGTTTGTGCATGTATGTGTTTGCATCTGTGTGCATGTAAATGTAAATATGCATGTATGTGCCAAAAGAAGAATATCTGTGTGTATGTATTCCTTACGCTGCTATGTGTATGACTGTGTGTGCAACCGTACGCGTGTGTGGATGGGCAAGTGTGAAGGGGATTGTCTCCAAGAGGCAGAGAGGTAGCAAAGAGAACGATAGCAATGTTTGTGGATTAATAACTATTAATTCTCCTTTTGACTGTAATTGATGCTTAAATCTCTGCCCCCCTCCTCCTCTCGGCAGACCTCTTGTCCCCCCGTCAATTCTGTCCTTCTAATAAGGGCATTATTCCAAGGGATTTCATGCATTCTGATAAATCAAATTAGAAGGCCAGTGACTTAGATAGATTGCAGCAAGTAATTAGAGAATCCTCAATGCCACTCATTTACAAGAGTCTTTGTTATCTACCTATCTAGGCGCAGCATGAGGCGGTGTGTGTTAGCATCACTTTTCCCTCTTAAAATTCCTTCCTTATGTCACTGGAGAGACAGATCCCAGACCATATCTTGTCACCCCGGCTAGCACACCGCACAACGGACAGCGCAGTGGGACAGCCATTAATTGGAGCAACTTGGGTTGGTAAGTACCCACGTGTGTGTCAGTGACATGCAAGAACAAGGAGATGGGCTGACACATGGAGACAGGGGACACCCTGGGACGGGCTGCCCCCACCCCTCCACCCCCCCCCCCCCCCACCCCACACCTCCTCACCCACACACACATGCATACTCACACCTCCTCATGCCCCCTCCTTTGCCCCTCGCCCTCTTTCCGTGCCCTCTGGAAACAACACCATGTTCCTGATTCTGAGTCAGTGGTCACTATCCATGTCAGCTGAGCAGCCTTGTCCATGTGCCACAGATGTTGTGTGTGCTCGTGTGTGTGTGCATGTGTGTGCATGTGTGTGTGTGTGTATCTACCTGGAAAATTAATACAGTAAATTGTGATTTCAAAGATGAAATGTGCTGCCCATCTGCGGAGCGCTACAATTTTGTTTTATACCAATAAAAGGCCTTTTATTCCAAATTAAAATGAATCCAAACCAAAAAGAGAAATCACACAATGAAGAACCATCTGTGTACCTTACAATCATTTTACAGTCCAAAGTCATGACAGCTGCACTTCCTCCTCATCTACTGTATCCCCTGTATGGCATTTTTCTTCTTTTCTTTTCCACTTTCCCTGCACCCCTATCCCAAACCTGCTTGGCAGAGTTCACTTTTCTCTTTTAAAAGGATGAATGAAGATAAAAAGCAAAGCAAAATGGAGCACGAGAGGCATCACTTGCTTTGATTCATGATGACTGGGAGTTTGGCGGTTCTCTGCATCCTGCCTGCTTGGCTGCCTGCCTGCTTGCCTGCCCGTCTGCTCCTTCCCGAGCAAGCACTCTAATGGAGAGCTGCAGTCTGCTCGCAGTGACACCGTCAAGCCATCAGGAATGGCTGATTATGGTGCTAAATATTGATCTCTGCCTCACATGTGTCAAAATTCCCCCTACCCTTTAATTAGAATTTCCCCTCCGCGCCATACAGGAACTAACCGAATATATTAAAGGACTTCATGAGGAGGAGGGGAGTGCAGCTAGCGGGGCATAATTGTGACCTCTTGTCTTGCCTCTTCCCTCCTGAGTTTTGAGATGACTCCCAACTGTCTGTCTAATGCTCCCGGCCTTTGTGATAATAAGACTTATTTTCCTCATCTTATCACAGGATGATCAGCTTGCTCTCCTGCTCTCCGTTCCTCACTTTCCTGTCTTGTCTCTTCTTTTACCTTTCCTCCCACCCGCATCACCTTATTCTGGTATTCTGTCCAGCTGATGGGTTTTTTTTTTCTTATAAAAGAGGCTTTATGTTTAGATGGAGTAAACAGTGAAAAACGATTTTGTCCTCTTACTTCTATGTATATCTTCACTGTATTGGATGTCTATCTTTATATATACAACTTACAATGATACTGTGGACATTACATTCCTTTATTAGACACTGACAGAAGAGAGATGATAGGAAATGAGGAGAAGAGAGACGGGTAACAAAGGTCCTCTGCCAGATTCGATCTGGAGACATTGCAGTTCACTGTCTTAACCTCTAAGCCACAGAGGCGCCCCGAGAGTCTGAGATTTAAGTTTATTTTTCCTGGCAGGTCACAACATTACACCCCAAAATCATAAAATTGCCCCTAAAGGAAAGCCAACATACTCATAGTTCCACGGTACGGCAGTGGTCATGTCCCATAAGTGCAAAGAAAAAAGAAACATTAAATCTATTAACGCTTCAGTTTGGGACTATACCTGTCAGGTGTTTGAAAGCACTCTATGTGTCATTAAACTTTTACTGTACTGAATTATCTGATCATTAGATTTTTGAAATATTATTTATGTTTCTCCTCTGGGTATATTATATACTTGTACTGTTTAATATTAAATCTATTTTTCTCAGTCTGTTCTGCTTACATGTCATGCCACCTTCTTTTTCAACGATTCCCTCTGTCCTCCTTCCACATCTCCAGCTCTTAATCCACCTTTTCCTTCTTTTCCCAGCCTGTCTTTCTCTCTCTCTCTCTCTCTCTCTCTCTCTCTCTCTCTCTCTCTGTCTCTCTCTCTCTCTCTCTCTCTCTCTCTCTCTCTCTCCTATCCTTTGGTTAGGAGGCACCGGTGGTTATTATAGGACGCTGGAAGGCTTGCCGGCAGTAGCATTCTGGTGAGAGTCAAGTGCCACAAGGTTCCTTTTTCTATTTGTTTGTTTCATGCTACACTGCACCAGCCACTGACCTGTGGTAGCCATGTCATGCAAGAGGGAGGCAGGTTCATCCAATCAAAGAACGGCTGAAAATTAACAGTGATCTTTCCATTCCTGAAGAGGGACTCTGGCAAAAGGCAATTTCATGACCCTAGTGTGAATTTAGAAAAAAAATTTCTATACTTTTTGTTAATTGTGACATATCTTCTCATCACTTTACATTTGGATTATTTAAATTCTCTTTTATTTTAGACCAAAAGGATCAGGTTTATGTCACAAATGTTTTTACTCGAAACATAATTTTCAAGAATTCTACATCCAAATCAAGCACAGATATCTTGATTAAAAAAAACAAAAGATTTGGGGGTTTTTTTCTCAATGAATTCAATCTGATCCCCTGCAATTCAATACATGCAATATTCATAGTTGATCCATTGACTGCTATTCAAGCGGGAACTATTTGAAGAGGGAAAGTTCATGTGCATTTTTGATGGATTGTGCATGTCTTCCCCTACTCTATATGGATAGAGAGCTTGTTTGAAGGTCAGTGATTCTCTTCAGTCAGTCTTCCCTCCACACTCCTTTTTGGGGGAAGAATATCTACAGTCTTCACTCCATATTTTTCAAGTGCTTCTAGGATGACTAGGTTGGATGACCTTGAATCCTCGTGGAGATGAATCTCTTTGAGCTTCCCCCTTTCTCCTTTTCTCAGGGAACTCTGACATGAAGGAAGACGACGACCTTCTCCCGTCGGGTTTTCATTGAAAATACCCACTTTTCCCAGCTCCCAACCTTTTCATGTCTTTGATATGTTATGTGTTTTTTCCACTGTATGCATGTTCAAGTACATCTCCTTTAACATACATCAATACCGACATTGCATTTGATTTATTCTTCTTTCCTCTTTCCTCTTAACCACATTCACAACTTAATATACTTAATTATGGTTGACAACCTATTCATTTTCACTGGCCTCTAATTTTATCCTTCAATTCCTTCATGTGCATTAAGGAACTGGGTTAATACTTAGAAATTTGGTACATTTCTGTGTGTGCGTGCCGTTTGTATTAGCATGCAGGAACAAGAGGTTGAACAGGGGTCGAGTGGATCTTGAGAGCTGGCAGGTGCATTATTGCAGCAGGCTCTGCCTAGCTTGACATGTGTGTGTTCCTAATCTCCTAGTGATATGACAAAGCTGTGTAGGAGCCTGGGCTGGATCTCTTCTGTCTGTTGTGACACACACACATACACCACAACCCCCCCCCCCCACCCCCCCACCCCCCTTTTCCCTTTTGTCCAACACATACACACACAGACACGCATCACATTCCCCTCTTGACCCTTCAGGAATCCACCACTCCATCTACTTGCACCTTCTCACGGTAGATGTATACTTTGTAAAACCATCACTACATGCATCTATTTGTGTTGTGTCTGTATGTGTTCATGCGCACAACAATTCATGCATACACTAGCATCAAACAAGAGCAGAGGCCTGAGACGCCCTGTAGATAAAGACAACAGTGTGAGTGAATTTCAGGCTTGTTTACCTCCGGTCTGTCAATGCAAAGTGGTGAAACTGTTGTTGTCGTCGAAGCGTTTGACCTAAACTGGTTTGAAAAATCACATTAAAGCGAGCTCTTTCATTTCCTTCTCTAAAGTTGATTTGATCTCTACTGAGAATCAGCTGCTTGGAAGCAAACAGACGCTGAGGGGAGGACTTTGTAGCTGAACATTTCCCAAGTCTGCTTGTTTAATCTAGAGGTGACACAACAGAGGTCTCGGGCTTGGTGCTCGTAATAACTAATTTTCTGGTTGAATTGTCAAAAAATCCCTCAATAGATGTAGCCGTTTGTCTAAACAAAGCACATAACCTCTGTTGTAACTATTCTTTTCAATGAACGAGCAGTTTATTGAAAAAAAAATTTCTTTAATGTTTAAGAGACTTTGTGCCTGCGTTTGAATTCAGTTTGCTTCAATTCATCAAGATTAAATGCTTTGTTTTAAAAGACAGATTAACTAACACTGAGAAGATGATAGAAGACCACACACACACACACACACATACAAGATTTGACTCAAAGACATGAACAAATTACATGTGCATGGGTGTGTTTAATATGTTTCACTTCACATGGAGCAGCGGCACAAACCATAACACAGGATGAGGGCATATTCTTGCGGGAACTGAGCCAGTGCATCTGATCATGTTGACATTTTACACACTGACATCAGACGGAGGGATAGTTTGTGTCCCTGCGTTCAGTCACATTGTCACAGTGTAAGGTGTAAATGGGGAATGATGAGCGGCATTTTTGGACATTTTTGTTAAAAAAATGTAACAATATTACAAAATCAAATCTAACAATGAATTTATGTGTATGTCGGGCTGATGGGGTGAAATTACGAAGATGAGATTCTTGGATGAGCATTATTGGTGATACCCTACATGCGTCATCAAAATCAGATTCTTCTCTCGTGTGTTTTTACAGTTTTCTCCTCGGTCTCCTCCAGCCTCGCCCCAGAGACCTAATGCATCATTTGAGGCTCATACAATTCACTGCTTCCCAAGCCACTGGCTCCAACCAGCCTGATGGAGGCATTTTTCGCCACTTAGAAACACGCACTGTGTGTCCGATCCCTTCCTCCTTAATATGTCCTCTATTACCATCAGGCATTTATGCCTGTTTTTTCTACTTCAGTAACCACTGAGCACCGGCTTCATTAAAACTAATTGAATCGGAAACATGTCTGCCCGAGGAAACATTAACCCTTTCTATAAAGGAAATTTCCGATTTCATTTTGTCAATAAGGTCAAAGGACTGAGCCCATGTGTTCAATACAGATACATGCTGTACCCATAAACTTAAACTGTATAAGACTATTTAATTTCAATGTGTGTACAGTATATCAGCATTGGATGTATTATCCAGGCTCTTATATTTCTGGTGATTATATGATCATTTGTAAAAAAATCACCCTTCTTTTCTTCTCCAAATCTATAGTTTCCTGCAGAAATCTGAGGAAACCACACTCCAACATAATGTCCTGTCAATTTCATTGCATTATTAATTCTTGTGGTTAGCATAATTGAGTCTTGGTACAAGCATTGCATTAATGGATTTTACTGACCACACTTGAAACAATAATTTGATGGCATCCGTCAGAAATCAATGCGCAATAACAGAGCATACACAGCTGTTTAATCTGAAGTAAATATTTATGAGTGATCTGACTAGGCATCAAGTTCAGTCAATCTTCTTTGAAAGGATCTGTGCAAATGATTAACCTCATTTTACTGGTGCTGTCTGGGCTGGTAATGGCCATTAGAGCTAAGAAGGAGTGAGGCCTTTGATTTTTGGCTCCTCATCATTCACAGCTTGTCGCATCCCTTCATCCTTCATACATGGCTGCTGAATTGATTGTCTGTTTAGTCCTATGAATGATAAAGCTGCTCTGGGCCACAGGCTGAGAGGGACAGACACGGCTCACTTCCATCTATATGCAAGGTGGATTTCTTTTCCTGCCTCGCCACTTGGAAATCAGCTTTTTGCATTATTTATTGGACAATCATCAGCATTTCAATATGGTAAATCAAATAGTCACAGTAATATAACTATAGACAGTCGTATCCAAAGGGCCATCATTCAGCTCATTATTCATTTATTTTGTTTAGAGCTATAGTCGGCAGGACTCATGAGATTCATAAGTTGTGTAATCAACATGTTTAACTGCGGGCTCTGGGAGCAGTGTGCTTCACTGGCTGAACAGAAGGAAAGGTAACATGAAAGGAAGTGATGCTACGGTTTGCTGAAGACTGTAGATTAAATGCATTGAATGAATGATAAGTAGCAGAATTATTGACAAGTGGTAAATGACCAAGGACCTCTGAAGAGACAAGAGAAAAGTAACCTGGATGGTAAATAGCAACATAAAAAGCAGAGTGCGCTCACCTATTGAAAAAGTCAGATGAGTTATTTAAAGTTATAATCCATAAGATTTCAGTCCCAGTTGATTTGGCGTAGTTACCATGGTAACAGCATGATTGGTTTAATACAGCAAACACTCCTTGAGCAGCTACTTTGTCAGAAATACAACAGTAGAACAGCTGGTGTGCCTGTTTACAGTGCAGCCAAACAAACTCACGTAGTTTTCAAGTCAGTCAATAATATTTGCAACCGCGATCTGATTTCATGCTGCACACGGCACAAGTCGTTTTTTAGAAGGCGATGGTTCACTTGCTGAGGAGTTTGAGGTGTGTACTCTGTCACCTGCGACTTCTCATATAACAGCTCACTGGGGCTGCATTACTCCTTTGCAAAAAAAAAACAACAAAAAAATGAAAATTATTGTTTGTTTGCTTTGTAGGCACATTTTTGATGAACAGTTCCAGTTTTCGCTAACCTCTGTGACAAATACATTGTTTTTCCTGTGATTGCTTCACCCAGTGTTTCGCCAGTTGAGTGCTTTTAACGTGAACTAGCAGCAGTAGGAAAAGTTGGGTTTGCATTAGCGGTAACTTAATACAGCTGTGGTTCAGCTGTAGGAGCTCGAGAAACAGTAAACAATGAGGCTGAAACGATTAGATAAAATTAAAAACAGTAATGCTGGATCACATGCATATGCACATGCGCATCATTTCCTGTGAATCCGTCTTGAATCCATTGCGAGAATGGCAGACTCTGTCACTAACAATTAAAACTAATATATAGAGAGGTAATAACAGAATTAAAACATATTGAATGGCTGTTGCTAAGAAAATGCTGACCATAAATAGTATAAAAATGAGGTTTGATTTAATGAAAATCTTAAGGATCATAACTTAAAATAATTTTCATTTGAAACAAAGTCAAGCAATAAAGAGCATGTTTTAGTCATAAAGCTGTGCGTCCTATATATTACAGGTCTTGCTGACAAGCTCTCTAATTCTCTGTGCCTCAAAATAACTTTTCCTACCACTCATAAAATGTAAAGGAAGATAATACATTATTATAGTCGCTGTAATTTACTCTAGGCTTACTGTTATCTAAATCACAGAAAATAACATTTTGTGTCTGAAACTCATCTTCTATATACTATAGAGAACAGATACAGTGTATATATTTTCATCAACAGACAGTATGTGAGCATTTAGTTTTTCACAATGTAGCATAGAAGCTTTGTAGCATGTATATTTTGCATAATTCTCCCACTGACTGCATCTTTGCTGCTGTGGCAGAGAGAATAACAAATTTCTACTTCATCCAAATGGAAGTCAAGCAGCAGTTGGAGCAGCTGTGAGGTTTCCCCTTCAGATTTTGACCAAGTTCTCATGTAGTGCAAAGGTGAAAGGTCAAGTGTCATCCCTCCACAGGGATCAAATGAATCAGAGGTCTGGCCTCCCAGCATGATAATTCATACATTAGACTTCTACACTAAACCTGTAAGTCGCACCCAATGAGAAGAGTCGACAAAATTACACATTTCAGTCAAAATAAAGTAGATCCTTGCTCAGTTTAGTTGTTGGGGAACGGCTCCTGACATTTATGTTTATGTTAATGGTCAGTTCAGTCATCCTGCTGCAGTCACAGTCACCACACTGACATACCTACAGAAGAGCTGCATCACTCCTCTCCTCAAATCCACCAAGCTCCACACATGTGAATCTGTCAAATTGCATCACAGAACCAGACAAAAGTGTAGCTTTGTGCAGCAGTGCATGCAACATAATCCGTGATCGTCACAGTGCATGTGTGCATGTGTGTGGTAGCATCTAATCTTTTGTAGTGTAAATGTGAAGCAGCAGAAGCTGGAACACAATCTTATAATTTGATGCCTTTTCTCACTTTGTCTACAGGCACTTAGCAGTAGGCTCTGTTCTTGGACGACGGCCACTTTCACCTGCTGGCTTTGGTTTCAGCACTTTGTTCTCTGAGCAGGAGCTTGAAGACAGGGCTGAACAACGGCAACGTTATTTCTTTACTATATTCTAGCTCTACTTATACTGACACAACCATGTCTAACCCTCCACTAATGCCAAGTACGGGGAGGAAATTAAGTAATAGGATCTTAATGAATTTAGACTCAAAGTCCTTTATCATATATAATCATGCACAAACACTGACAGAAGTATTAGCTTCATATGTCATGTTTTATTGTGTTGAGATAGACATATTTAAAACCTAACTGTACTTTGAGTCAATAGAGGGAACTTGTGACATTGTAATGCACCATTTCAACAGATCTGCTAAATGTCAGCAAACTGGTTCTGAATGTAATCCCAATTTGCCTTGGAATTAGCACTTTACAGTGACGATCTAATTATTTAGACAATTTATTGCCTGCTGCTAATATCTCGCAAAATAGGCTGTTCCCTTCATCTTGATCATGTGATAAATGTGGAATCAGTGTGGATAAGTCCCAGACATGCCTCAGAGCCAGGCGTCACTTCTCTCTTCTGACAGACTAAAGTAAAGGGTTTGTGACAGCGGCGCTGCTTCAGTGCAGTTTTATATACATTTCTTAACGACTTCCATTTCTGCAATTACAGCTTACAACATGCAGATGTGATGCGCAGCAGCATCTCAGAGAGGTTTGAGTTGCGGTTGTATGAGGGGAAATCGGTAAATAGGATTAAAAGATACACACTAGGACTTTTTTTTTACCTGCTGTAATCTGTGTGATTTAATTGTCGGTAAAGTCAGAGGCAGAAACTGCAGGTAATCAGAATATCACATCAGCGCGGAGCTGGACTCATCGGGGGTTTGCGGGAGTTTGACGGTAATAACAGACGTACTATTAAAATACAATAAACCAAACGATAGGCTACCCATTAGCAACTTATTAAACTCCGCAGTCTTTCCACCAAAAAACTTAAACCGCAGAGAAAAGGAAGGAGGCCTATCTTTCTTGTACACTGACAATTCAAATTACACAGACAGGAGCTGCGCTGTGACGCACGACACAAAGCTGTGCGCGGCCAGGTTTCACATTCACCTGCACACTCAATGTGTTTTGTTCTTCTCTGTATCAGCAGGTTGCAGATAGTCGGCCTTTTATGATCGGAAAACTCACTTTAAGATAGTTTGTTTCTTGTCTGACATGTCGGCAGTAAGATAAGATAATAAAATGAAGCCAAATGAGATTTAAAGTAGCGTAGAAATGATTTCTTAAACAAACGGGGCTGATATAAAAGTGGGCATCATATTTTCATCCTTTGCAACAAGTTAAGTCTGTTCAGAAAGGCGACTATAAACTTTAATTTGCATCAACTTTCGCGGCAGCAAAGAGCATTCAGTGAAATAGACTGAATCCTTCTTTCAAATGGTTGTTTAAATTTCTATTTTATGTTGGATCCAAACGAAGAGCAGCGACTCGTGATTTAATTCCTTTGTCAAATAAGATGAAAATGGCTTTTAATAGACTGTGATGGGTTAATTAAGGAGTCTTCTTTTACATTCCTCAAATATTAGAAATATAGACAAGCATGCAGGAGAAAACTTAAGGTTTTCCTAAAATTAGATGTGAGTTAAAATGTAATTTTGACTGAAAGGTTTGCTTAATACAGGCGTAAATTAAACGGATGAAATTGTAATAAATAATATGTGCATTTAGAAAGAAACATTTTTTGTCTAAACAAAATAGAGAATTGAAAACTTCAAATAAAATGAGAAGGCCCATCTCATACATCCATCCTTTTTTTAAAACATAATCTCATATTTAGGTGTAGTAAAAGAAAAACTATAATTATTATGCTTAAAATATTTGTTTTAAACAGGCCTGTAAGCGCTGATCACATCTCTCAAGTTTCAAGTTTGAAATAAAATTCTCTTTCCTGTTGTAAAATATCTTATTTGGCTCAGAATTTGAAGAATGAATTAATTTCAGAGAAACTATTTAGCAAAGAATTTGATTTAAAAGTTTTATTTGTAAACATTAAATATTTCTTTCTCTCTAAAGTTTTTTTTTTTTTTTAATTGCGGCACCAAACGCGTTACAGAAGTTGTACGTACATCATGATGTCAAAGATGTGGGCCTATCACACACTCATGAACCTCTGATATAAGATGGAGTTGTTGTTTTCTTTTTTCCATTTCCAACCGTGTCAAATCATATAGCTACCTAGACGTTTATAAGACATGAAACATAGACAACGTGCTCAGCATGAACTTGGATGGTTTGAAATCGTTTAAATTGCACCATGCTTAGTGTAGCTCTTGGCAATAGAAATAATAAATATATAGAAACGTTTATATTCAACAGCAACAATACTTACAGCACATACAAACAAGGAATGTCTGACAGTTTTACAAACACCATGGGTCCCTCATTTTCTATACAGATGAGATATTTTTCCACATATGCGTCAAAAGGAGTGCCATAACTACGAATCTGTATCAAATCTAGCAGACTACATAGTGTCCGGTATATATTATATATAGACATCACCTCAGCAAGTGCCTATAAAAGAAAACAAAAAAGGGAAACCAAAAACAAACAAAAAAAACAACCTGGAACATGCGTTGTCTTTTCTGGATACTTGTGGGATCCTGTCAGAAACACATAGGCACGAGTCAGAAAAGAAAAAAAAAACAAAACAAAATTAAATCTTTTCATTATAACAAACTTTGTACACATGTTATAAACCGATGCATTGGAGGCATCACATAATCTATCATAATATACAGTGTGTGTGCGCGTGTGTCCATATATATAAATGGAATATATTACATCTGAGTATGCTGAATCAGTAGAGCCGATGTTAAATAAACAGGAATTGCAAGACCGGATTAACTTTGTTGACAATTTGTCCACTGGAGAGAAATTCCCCGTCATGATTCACTCGTTTGGCACAAAAAAAAAAAAAAAAAAAAAAAACATTTTCAAGGGATTAAAAGGCCTACACAGCAATCAAACTCTCTGTCTCTTCCTCCTGTTAGTCTTTTTTTTCTTTTTCTTTTTTTTTTTCTTGGATGAATCCTTACTCATAATATGGTACGGTTGTTCTATTAGCCTACGGAGCTTGCAAATATTCAGAAATAATAATGTTAAAAATCTCTCAAGTCTGACCCAAGCAGTCTTTTGAAAGTTCTTTGAGGTCTCGCCATCGAGTCAGACTCAGAAAGGTAGGGTGTCGAGGAAAAGTTTGTCAATTATTGCTGGCGGAGGGACTAGATCTTCTAGTTTTAAGTAAAAGATACGCTGCAGACCTTGGGTACATAGTGTGCGGAGTTCAGGGAGCTTTCCCAAGAGTTTTGACAAGTAGTTTGGACGATTCAATCCACCGCCATTGAACGTCACTTGATCTTTGAGGCAGTTGACTATCTTGTTTTGAAGATCCTCGACTCTCTTGGGTTCCTTAAGCCCGTGTCGCTCTGAAATAGAAACACACCAAGAAAAAAAAATGAGTCGGAGAATTTATAAATTAAGATTTTTACACGCGTTATAAAGCAGGCAGAGCTATAAAGAGGTAAAGGAGCTGCCGCCTTTTACGCACCTGTTACCATGGCCAGCGCTGCGATGCAGGAGAAAGCTGAGATGTCTATGTTCATGCTCTGCAAGTTGGAAGAAAACTCCACGATCGAGTCCACCCACTCTCCAAATCCACGGACGCACTGTAGCCTGTGTAACACCACTCCATTACAAAAAATAAGTTTGCCTTCCACCGGGTTGGACCTGCAATTAATAACAAAAATCCCATTAATTACGCTTGGCAATAAACGCGAATTTAAGAGCCTTCTAATTATTGGGCAGCTAATAAAACCAAACAAAGCAATGAAGCTTGAAGGAGGAGGGGGGAGGTGGGCTGGTGATTATCTAAAGCCTAGATTGTTTTATTTAGTAATTACGCAGCTCACCTGTACGCCAGCCGCAGGACAAAAAGTTCAAGGAAGGCTGATTCGAAGAGGAGATCCTGATCTTGCTTCGGTAGATCAGAAAAGCCAGGGATCTTCTCCGCCCAGCCCCGGATGATCTCCATGGAGCCCGTCAGGAGATCATAGAACTGCTGAATGTGCTGAGTGTTGTCTCCAGTCATTTGGTAGTCAGGGTTAGCCTGGAACTGGAATTTAATTTAAACAGCGCCTTAATGAGGTCCTTTAAAATATATAATCCGTGAAATTGCAAATGCCCATTTCCAAGAGAGTGAGGGTGCTTTTTTACTATTAAAATTCATGCCTGCCTTTTATTAAGTTCTCTATTTCAACGCAATTTACTTAGAAAAAAAATATGCTGCATTAAAAGTCTTGACAGAGTTAAGAAATCAACCATGTAGGCCTTTTAGAGGAAACTTTCAAGGTAATACGTTGTTATCTATAAGTAGAACTAATTTAAAAAGGCCGTCAATCTTGTTGTTCCTTCTGTTTTCACCCAAGAGTAATAGCTGCTGTCTGCTGACTTTTTTACTTTTTAAGTGTTGTGTGTGTGTGTGTGTGTTTTATTTCTTGTATCGTTGTAGCCTGCTTTACTTACCCTGGAGTAGTCCAAAGCTGACATGGAGGGGTTGGAGTCCACATGGGCCCTAACAAGCGCGCTTATGAGGCTCACCGGTGGCGACGGAGGGGAGGGCTCTTGGGGGCTTTTAGGTTTGGATGGCAGGCGTCCTCTTCGACCTTTCAAATTATCCGTTCGGACAACTGCGTTAGGAAAAATATTCGACATACATAAGACATTAATATGCACTTTTGTTGTCGTGCGTAAATGCTTAATTAGGATTAAAGTAACCCAACACTGTATTATGCACACGGGTTTCTCAGTGTGGGTAATATAAACTACTGATCTAAAATGATTGAATGCATGGCCTAAACATACCTTCTCTCACCATTCCGACGACAAGGCACTTCTGGAAACGGCAGAACTGGCAACGATTTCTCCGGCGTTTGTCAACAGGACAGTTTTTATTTGCTAAACACACGTATTTTGCATTTTTCTGGACGGTGCGCTGGAAAGAAAGAAAAAACATAAAGTCACTCTGTGGGCCTATTTTCTAAGACTGTGTAACATGCAGAACACGGACTGTGGAAAGCTGCACAACTGATACCAACATGAGAAAGATGAAAAGAAGATAAGGATATAATATCTGCCTCATCTCCTGTTTGGGACTGTGTTGTATGAGACCAACAAGAGGGAGTAGACCCTCAGCAAATACACATTCATGGCCATTCATATTTTACTTACACTTTAAGAGCAGCTACGTGTCGATAGATGTGATAGTCATATAAAGTTTTTTTTACGCACGCAATTTAAGCTGTTTGATTATATTTAGTGCAGCCCGCAATGAAACTGTGACTCTATGAAATGTTTAAGCTGTGTTGTTATTATTATTTAAGCTGTATAATAAGGACCACACAGCACATCTTTCATGTAATAACAGTCATACTGATTCATCATCGCTGTCAAGTCAGCCCACCTTGAAAAATCCTTTGCAGCCCTCGCAGGTTCTCACTCCATAATGCTGGCAGGCTGCGTTGTCCCCACATACCGCACACAGACCCTCGTTTGACGGAGATCCTCGGGACGGGGGCGATGGCACTTGGCTGTCCACCAGCTGGTGCCCGTGGCCGAGCTGCAGGGAGTGAGGAAAGGCCAGACCAGCCTGTTTCCTTATGGCGCTGGGAACCGCGAAGCTCTGGCCGTCCAGGCCGCGGTGCGCGCCCGGGTTATCGTGGCTCATGGAGACGTGCAGCGGCCCGTCGAACCGCATCTGACAGCTGGAAACAGGAGTACCGGGCGGGGACTGCTTGAAGGAGAAGAGCGAAAGCCTGGACACCGGATTCTTGCGCTGGTCCATCATATGAGACGTTGCCGCAACATAGTTCTGGTGAAAACTGTGGAGGGAGCCAGGGTCCTCCCACATGTGATTAGGTTGAACCTGGAAGTTTGGTGTACTCGGGGCATGAGGAGAGGAGGGTTTGAAGTACATAGTGGGCCCAGAGTGAGCCATCATTTCTTCTGACTGAGGTGGCAGGTGGCTCTGCTGGTGGTAGTTGTGCATCTGGACGTCCTCCACCTTGATAGAGGACTGCTCTCCAGAGTGGGGCATCTGATACAGACAGGGCGGTTTAACGTCGTAACCGGTGCTATAGTTGTCCATGAATGTACTGAAACTTGGGAGAGAAGTGGTGGCTGTGATCTCAGTGTTGGTCAAGTCCATGCTAAACTTAACAAACTCGGGTGTTAAGAAGTCGCAGCTGTATTCTCCTGCGGTGTGGTAGCTGTAGCTCTGGGAGGCAGGACTGGCTCCTTGGGGTGATGATCCATACTGAGCCTGAACGCAGGGCATGGCTGAAAACCAGAGAGACAAAAAACAGATGAGAATTTCTCAAATAAATGTTCACATTGTGGAAAAAAAGGTTTCATACTTCATTCAATATAATCTACTTTTACTTTTTCCTTTTACTCAATGTGTGCTTTACATCAGTGAGCATTTACAGAGTACAATAACACAAAACAATATTAAATCATCATTTAGTATTTGTAAATAATTCCCATATTTTACCTCAAGTCTTCTGACAGTTTTTCGGTGACACTTGAAATGAGAAACGTCAGGAGTCGTTTGGGCGTTCGGGTTCAAGAAGGCGGCTCTGTTCTGGATCTTCCCCTAATAAAACACATAACTTTGACATTTGCTACTTCATAAAATAAAACAATATCTAAAAAATGAACACGAGATTTCACATAAAGCCAGAATCAACGTGCACAATTGCGCACAAACTGTAACCAATTTCTACTTGCGCGCATCATTTTGCATAATCTCATAAAAATGTTTAATTGGTACCGACAGAATCTTTACATATAGGCCTATAAATCAAACATAAGTCGTCTTTTTATTTTGTTCTTATTAAATGTGAGGTTGCTCGGCATGAACAGACCAACTTCGCGCGTTTGACATCAGTGACAACTTGTCTAGGAAGCAGAAAGTTGAAAATCCTCGTGAAAATCAGAGTCACACACACGGACATGAACAGGCTCAGCCAGACTCACTTCTGTGTAATTTCAGTTTAAACAGTGGAGGAAGAAAAAAAAAAAAGATTTAAATGTCTCGGAGGAGGCGGCGCAAGTAAAGCGCAGACGGAGATGAGTGAATCTTACCTCTTTCACATCAGGATCGTGGTTTTCAATCCATGCGATAAGCATGTAAGGGGTATTCATCAATTTCGGTAAAAGCTCCAAATCATGAGCGTCGGTACCCAACAACGCCAGGCAGGCAAACCGTGTGACTCCCGCGCACCGATAGCGACACAAGCTTCGACTACCCAGTCTGGCCAATGTGGCTTTGTTTATGTGAGCTCTGGATACCGTGGCCCACGTGTTTCACAGCGCGACGTCATCGGCGTCGACACAGACATGGACCAATCCGCTTGGGAACTTTCTCAAGCCCCAATTTTTCTGGTGAGTATGTTTGTCTTGTGGTATGTGTTCTATGTTGCTTCCCACATGGACATTAGCAGAGATGTAGTGGAGGGTAAACCCACCTAAACTCCGTTCAGACACCTTTCTGTTTGCGCAAGACTTAAGCCAGGCTTGTTTTTGGCTGACATTAATCTCTGTGCTATGTGAAGTCATTGTATTTATCACAGGTCTGCAAAGTAAATGATGCAGGTTATGAAGATCTCTTAGGTTGTTGTTTTTTTTTTTCTTCAGGTCATGTTGTAGCCACGTTTGTTTTCTCCAATATGAGTAGACAGCACTATCATTGACTGTAAATGCAGATAATCCATTGAATATCACACATTTCTCTGATACAACAAAAGGTTTAACTTTTAGTTTCAAGCAGGCCAACATGTAATCTTCTCCCTCCCAACTATTTATAACACTCAGCTCACAGACTGAACCATCTCTACGGACTAATATTGAGTTTATTTATTGCCTGATTGTTGTTATTTCTGAATTTGAGATGCGTGTACATTGGCACATCTAGGCACAGTTATGTCACAATGAGGCTGAGATGCCAGACTCACAACACTTGCATGAAATAGGCCTAATGAAGCGGGGGGGTCAATATTATTCTTCGTTATCGTCTTGACAGGATTTCTGTATTTCAATTGTGTTCCAAATTTAGACCTCAGATGGGGTGGGGTTTTGGCGGGGGTGGGCTGCCTATTCATAGCTGCTAGTGTATGTGAGCTGCTGGAGGAGGAAGGGGGGATAATTAGTGGGCCTGTAGCCAGTTGTCATGGGGGAACCAATTTAGTCCCCAGAGAGGGAAACGTGATAGGACGGGCAGAATGGAGAGTGACGCAGAAAACGCTTAAGTTGACGCAGTCGCCAAAATAATCTTTTGGTCTTATTGTTCTGCAGCGATGGAGTTACTGATCTCATTGTAATCTTACAGTAACACCTTGGAGCCAATCAAGTTGGCCTAAATTTTTATAGGTGCATACAGGCCTGGGCAGCAATCCAAGGTAAGAAGGGAGCAACTAGAGATTTGTAAAGATCCGGGCCCACATGCCTGTATCAACATCTTACGCAGTGTGCTGTTATTTTTAGTGGGAAGATACTTTCATATGTGAAGCACAGAACAGCCATCAGTCTCAGAGCAGCTCTTACTGACCTGAGCACAGTGCACACAATGACAGAATGAGCCAAGAGGGCTGGAAAACACTGTATACTATGGTTACACTCACCTCTAGAGGACACTATTGTTCACTACCCATACATCAAGCGGCTTCTGTTTCTTACAATTAACCTTTTAATTAACCTAACCCCATTAAGGCTGTGTTGTCACGCCCAGTCGCTTTCAGGTGGGCTATATGGCAGGATTTGTAAATTACAAAGTCTCCACACTTCGCTGTGAATATTCAGAAGCAAAATAATGTAGTAAAAGTATCTTTTTTTTGGACAAGTTGTAACTATCTCGACCTTCTTCTTGCCTTTACGGTAATTAGACCACATTTCACCTGCGTCTTTTAAAGAGGCTACCTGTCGGTGTGTGATTCAGCTACAAACGTAACTAAATCTACTGATACAGACATCTGTATGACAACATTCAAACTATTTTGTGTTAAAACATCGCTGACAGGTCACACAGTGTATCTACTGTTATTCATTCAGCGTTTAGAATTTAGAGTGAAAACACAATTAGCAGTTTAATCAGCCGTTTACTGAAGAATAATTAACTTCCCATTTATATTCACAATTAATTGACTGTCATTTGAAAGTGAGAAGTTAGCTTTAAGGGCAAAGAGATTGTTTTTTTTAACTTTGTTTGAAGAGATGTCAGCTGACGTTACCAATTTTAGTGTGTGGGTGCGCGACCGTGCGCACCTGTATGTATGTGTGAGAGAGAGATGCATCTTTTTTTATTGGCTTACATTTCAGTTATGAATTTCTCTGCAGGTGGTATCGAGAAATCCTCATTAGTGGATAAGATATCATCGTCATCTCAAGGTCACAGGATGTTTATGGATCCAAGTTGCGGTCAGATCAGCGGCTGATCCGCCGCCCTACAAAGCAGCAAAGTGAGCAAAGAGTACTGGTTCCCTCTGTAGGTCTGATTCGCTGGACGGGATGTCCATCATGAGCCAGCACCTTACGTCAGCATTATAACGATGTGAGTAGCCTCCATCAGCATCACCTGGCTTTTGTCCCACAGTGTTTTTCACACAGACCACGAGGCTGCACAATTCAGGCTTTTTCCAGATGTGACACACCTGCATTTGGCTCATGCAAACCTTTAAAAGTTTGATACGATGTGGTTGGTGTGTTTTTGTTCTAGCATGTGTATGACTATACAGTCTCCCTGTAGTGATGAGTTATAACCATGTCCAGTGATGAAAGAAGTATTCAGATCCTTGATTAAGAGTAGTAATACCACAATGGGGAAAAAGTGAAAGTCCTGCATTTTGTTGAAGGTATAGAAGTGATGTAGCTGCTGAAGTATCAAAAGTAAACATACTATCAGGGTGTTTAAGGATTGAGGTATCACTGTGCATTGCTGACATGTATCAAAGTACATTTACTCAATTACTGTACTTTTTAAACAGTTTATTTACAGTATGTGTACTTCACTTGGGTATTTCCATTCTCAATTGTTTTGCACTTCTGCTCCTTTACACCTCAGAGGGAAATATTGAACTTTTTACCCCACTGTCTTTATTTGACAGCTATAGTTACTTGTGCTGAGTAAGATTTTTACATATAAAACATGATCATTCCACCTCGACCAGCTGCAATATCAAAATACTACATATATCAGTATTAATAATCCACTAATATAAAATAATAACATCATTCTGATTCATAATGAGTACTTTTAATACTTTAAAGTACATGTTGCTCATAATACTTTTGTACTTTTACTTAGGTAAGATTTTGAATGTTTTACTAGTAATGGAGTATTATTATTATTATATATTGTTTTATTGCCTTATTAACTTATTATTAACTTAACTGGTCCAGGTGATGCAATAGGTGAGACAGTTTGTACTGTTAGTTTAACCAAGGAAGACCTGTTTTGTTTGCAGTATCCTTACCTGTGAAGTAATTTCTGGGGTAAGAGGAGGAGTATTTACCTCTGAAATATAGTGGAGCACAAGTATAAAATAGCAGAAAAGCACCACTACCTGAAAAATAGATTGAAGTACTACTACTAAAATACTTTGGGTAAAGCTGCTGAAATGTGCTTTACTCAAGTGCTTTCCACTTCTTTTAATTGCTTAACTACAGTTACTACTTAACATTAGTTTGACTTTTAAGTTATTTCTTTTCTTTCTTTTTTTTGTGAAACTAAAAATTTGGGTGGGGGGGGGGGTTCTTCCAGTCTCCTGAAACTGTATCCTAGGTAGGTCCCACAAACCTCATTTCATTTCTAAGCACTAGCAGGTATCAAACTTTCTGAGAATTGAACAGCCCGACCCTGAAGGCATCCCTTTGCTCAGTGTCTTCTTTCCATTTCTAGAGTCCCACTTTACAAGCTTAAATGTCTACTTAATATGCTTTAATGCCTGCTCTTTAGAGCCGGGGAGCACTTCATCACTTTTATACACCTTTATATAACACACTGTTAACTAGCAATGCCTTATGGAACAGCTTGTCTTGCAGCTGGAAGGCGCCTCCATGGCATGATGGAGGTACCTGTTCACCATTCACAATGAGACAGTAAAATGGGAATAGAGGCCTCTGCATACTGCTGCTGTCTATATCAGTCAATGATGAATATTCATGAATCACAGTGTCATGACATGCTCTGTAATTGGCAGCAACATTAGTAATGACACTGCTGGTATCAAGTCCCTGCATATTCATGTGGTGGGGCAATATTTCCTCGTGGTGCTGTTTTTTTTCTCTCCTCCTGAAAGTGAAAATGTATTCTGAAGCTGCAGGTGTCCCTGGTGCCACAATCAATTGCTGGCTGGATTGTGCCCCAGTGAAAATCAGACAAACCATTAGTTTCTTTGTCAATCTCTTTGATTAATAATATATCTGAATTATAAAAGGTTCAGAGGACTCTAAATAGTTTAAAGTGAATCTCTTTATAATAGTTATGAATGCAGACCTGAAGGACTCCTACATACCATTGTCATTGCCACTGGCTACGGGGTGTTTAAAAGATCATTGGTAAAATGAATTGATTAATTTTGCCTAAAAAGTAACAGATTTATTATTTTTGTGCTCTCTAATGATGCCTCGCCGTACAGTTTGTCATCCAAGTTGTTTGAGGTGTGAGTAGATTTAGCAGCTTGCACAGACACGAGCCCGGTTTCATCGAACTTGTACACTCATAGCGGGCACGCAGTGGCAGATTTCTTTTTGTACTGGAATTTGCTGCAACTCCATTTCGGCCCCACTAAAGTGTCCTAGAATGGATGATGAGGGAATTGGATAAAGCTTTGCCTAATCTGCAAGGCTTTCTCCTCTAAGCAGCTGGATGGGAGGATTTTTCTCCTCGTGGCTTCAGTTTAGCGCGGTGCACAATCCAAGCTGTGGTGGAAGGAGACAGACCTGGTTCTAGACCAGTACGAGGGGGCCATATTGAGATGGTAATATTGTCTACAACAAAGTGACTTGCACTAGTTGCGTTTCCCTAAGATAAAAGCCCGCAAACATTGGAAAATCAAAGAAAAGATACAATCCACAATCTGAATGCAGCTTAACTGCCACACTAGGCCTGCTGCATGCAGTTTGTTTCAGCAATGGATTACTTACACTGCATTTTTTGCTGTTCTTTTTCCTCTTTTTTTTCCTGTTTGATCACCAACTGAGCTGTATCTGCGCATTGCAGGAGGAGGCATGGTATTCCACAAGGAGGTAATGGGAACTGCTGTCACTGCTAGAGGAGGCTTGTTAGCATTTCGTAGCTTTTACTCAATTGGCAAAATACAAGAGAGAACAGGTGAGATTTTCTGGAAATATGTTGCAAAGTAACGCCTAATAGAATTAGGAGGCCTTGGATTATGTTTGTTGAATACAAATCTAGAAAGTAGGCTAATATTACATATGGAGAATACTTTTCAGATACACGATTTCATTCACAGACCATAAATTAGATGAGTAAAAAGGAGCTACTCAGGGACTAATTTTAGTTACTTTGCATCCTTTTCCTGCTGTTCAGCTCCTCTTCTGTCTAACAGATGGCACCTCTGTAATGTGTACATGACTAACAGTTGCAGTGAACTTGAGAATGGCTGTCATTTGTCTTTTTTTTCTTCTTTTGCTTATTTTAGATAATCCTGAGCCATCATCATCTTTACTAACAAGTCTTGCAATTAGTCAACTTTGCTTGTTATCGTGTCTCCGTACAGTGTGTCTGCGTGCCACATGCAGATTTTGTGATTAATCTTGAAAGACAATGTTTTGAAATGTTATTGGGAGTGGAATGTAAATAAGCATGTGATGTATTGTTTTTTATTGCTTGATGATGTCTGACAGCTTTGTCACAGAAAATGCATGGCTTCTTTTTTCTGAAATCCATCATAAGGAATATAAAGACATGTGCATAATAATGAAACACATTTATTAATGTGTACTGTCCCCTGGAGTCATATGACAATGAAATGGATGACTGGTTTTCTTTTGCATGGATGCTATAGGCCCGAGTCAAGCATGTGGAGGTAGCTGAACAGGTAAAACGGTCTACATGGATGAGCTTCCATCCAGACGAGCTCAGATAAGCCCTTACAGAGCTCACAGGGGTTTGACAGGTTCATCGATGAAGGAGGAGCCACTGACTCAGGTTATACCCTGGATGCACTCAAAGGGAGTAAGTTGCTTTTGTCCACTGGTTTAAAAAACCCACCTCTAACCCTATAGTTTATTTTGGGTCAGTCCCATATATAAGTTCTTGTTGCTGTAAATACTCATTAAAATAGCAAATAATTGTGTATTTAGCACATAAAAATAGGTCCCAACTAATGCAGAATGTTTTAGAACAATCTGCTAAAAACTACAGTTTACTCAGCCTTTTTTTCAAATGAAACTTTATATTTGTGACTTGTTTTTAAAGATTTTAGTCTTCAGTAGGGATGAATGGGTTTAATGGGCTGAGAGCCACAAACAGGGTAGAGAAGTCAGACTAAAGCATTGTTGGTTTTGATCTTTTCAGGGGATTTGTTGACAATAAGAAAAATAGAATAATGTCAGTGTTATCCTTTAAGCTTTAATTGCTTGTATTAATTATGACTAAAAATGTTTTTGTCGTCTTGTGTACAAGGAATGTATTTGGGTTTCATGAGCAAAAAAAAAAAAAAAAGATAAATCCCAGCTTGTGTTACAGCAGAAGCTCCGTGTTTTTTTTTTATGGCAGACTGTTCAGCCCCTGCTTGCAACCACAAATGGGCATTCTCCATCCTGATGTTGCATAACCTCCTTGCCATTGTGATGGAGTTTCTTCCAAGCTGCCTCTCTGGGGCTTGATCTATAAGGCGCTTCACATGTCTGCTATGAAGTCTAGAGCAGCAGCATTTTTGGACTTGGAGGATTTCTCCCCTTGATAAGTCTATTGGCTGTAGTCCAACCACCCAAGAAAAAAAAAAAAAAAAAAGATAACAATTTTGTTATCCTCCAGTGAAGGAGAGCATCCTCTTGTGGTTACCATTACATACCAAATCAATTATCTATGCTGCTAGTTGGAGGCTATGTGTTTTGCCCCTTTATTTACTCGGGTTGTCTAATGGTGGTGTAGAGTGGGTTTTGAAACCCTTTTCTTCTAATCCTCAGTTATTCTTCCTTTCTTCTTTTGAAAACTGGGATTTACAGTCCATCTGGGACGGCAAAGAAGCTTCTATTAGGCAAAGCAAAGAGCGATCTCAGTGTTAAAAAATGCTATGAAAGTCATATGTTTTCCCTCAAATACGTTTATTTAAAATGTGCAGAAGAAAATCAATGTTTTCAAGATGTATTTTCTAAGTTTGGTTCTTTTAACTACGTTTTCAAAACATGCAGTTCCCCTTTTTGTGGTCCATGCTGTCACACTGGTGGAAATGATTGTTGTTTTTAACCAATGGAATATGTATGGCCTCACAATATTGTTCTCGTCATGAATATTACAGTGGAAAGTTGTGCATATGTGAATAGCATCTGATCCATTCTAAAGATTTGGGACAATAAGTATCCAAATGTTGATGTGTTTCCTTGGCTCCCATTGTCAGATCTCAAAACTGCCCCTGTGCAAGGAGACGATTTCTCATCAGGCACTAGCAGCCAGAGCACCAAGCTCATTCACGGAGGAGTCCGATATCTACAGAAAGCCATCATGAAATTGGATTACAAACAGGTAAATGCTTCATTTTTTCTCCGCAGCTGACACTTATCCGCAGAATTCCTGGTCCCTCTGGTCATATTGCTTTATTTACCCTCCCATGTTCATTTTTCATTCAGGGGAAGCCGTGACATGTTTGCCTTGAATGACTGCCTGCCTGAAATTTCCCGAAGTTGTTTTAAAGAATTCTTACAACTTAGCAAACCTCTGTTGTTATCATATTGTGAATTAATTCATGAAATTATCTCTCAGTAATAGGTGGAAGAAAGCCTTATACGTCCCCTTTTGTCTGTGAATTGTTTAAGATGAGTCACCCGGGTTCAAACTGAAATGTCACCATTTTCTGTTACATTTCACAGTAGTTGAGAAATCTCATTATTCTCAGCTTGTGTTTTCTTTAGGAGCCTTATTTTTCTATCTGTATGAACATACTAGGGTCCTGGAGGTGAGCAGCAGAAGAGACCAATTAGTGTGATTGCAGGAAATGCAACTGCCTAGTCAGCAGTTCGACAGTAAAATGTAGGCTGTACTACTTGTCTTGAATGACACAGTGGCTCAGAAATATTTACCTTTAAAATCTATAATATAATTCTATAAGTCTATAAGTCAAAATCACCAGTTACTAACAAAATTATAGGAAAAGATTGGATATCGTAGAAATTAAAAGTTTTGATACCGGCGGGACAATATGAACTGTAATAGGTCATTGCTGTCATTCAAATATATGCACAGATTCAGTTTAATCTAGTGCTCTAAGTATCTAGATAAAGGCTGAATTAAAGTAAGAATGAAAATAAGCGCTGAAATGATTAGTCAATTAATTAATTGAAAGAAAAATAATCCAACAATTTTGATAATCAAGTAATAATTTATATAATTTTTTAATGCAAGAGATAACTCAAACATGAATATTTGGTGGCTTTCTTAGTCTTCTTTGATAGTAGATTGAATATCTTTGGGTTCTGGACTGTTGTTTGGGCAGAAAAAGACATTTGTAGACGTCACGCTGGACTAATCAAGAAAATAATCAACCATTTATTCAATAAAGACAATAATCATTAGTTCAGCCCTGATTCAAATATTTTATTTCTGACAAATGATCCATTATGACTCTCCTCTCTGCCAGTACATGATGGTGAAAGGAGCCCAGATTGCTGCCTATAACCCCCATCTGTCAGCACCCCCTATCCATAATGCTCCAAGTGTACAAGTAAAACTTATATTTTTCTTCATCCCTCTATTTTCTGATCATTTTTCACCTCATGTACCACAAAAAGCAGTAAACCTTTCCCTTGATAAAAGGCGTGGAGTTGGGAAGATGGAGAAGTTCAGCCCAATAGTAGTAAACTTTAAAATTACCTTTGGGCTGAGAGGCCCATTGAAGTGTAAGGTAAAGGAAGAGCGGTCCATGGCATCTCTGCACCATCTCGTCTTTGCTCTCTCAGACTTGGGTGAACTCTGGGGCCTTGATTTGATTGGTGCAGCCTTGAATCATAAGCTTTAATTGCACCTGACATTTAAAGCTTCTCTCTGGTATTTAAAGCAGTGTACAGGTGTGGCTCATTACTGAGAAGGGGATTGGAGATTTTCTGATTTCTTTCTCATTGCTGGGCCGTGGCAGCGTCTTAACTCATCATGCTACCTGTCACCATCCCAGAAACCCTCCTTCACTCGCACAAAGCCATATCTGACCCAACTATCGTCAGTCAAACCAGAGTTCAAGCCTATCATATATTAGTGCTGACACCATCATTGAGAGGTAAGCTCCAGGCAGTAGTGAATAAAAGAGTGTGACTCTAGTAACATGTGATCCACAGCACATACGGCCAACCCCACAGATGTCGTATTTTTCCTCGTATTGCAAGGTGCTGGTTCTGGTACTCTTCCACGAGACACAAGGTGTGAGCCATTGTTTTATTATGATGCTCAAATCCTCAAAAGATGCCTCATGACATCTTTCCTTTAACAGTATATAGTGTGCTGTGCACATTACTATGCACCACGAAAGACAACGTTAAAAAATTATAGCACTTATCACAGCTGGAGATGCTGGTAGCAGCAATCTGACTGCAAATTGTAGAAATCTAAATGTGTTCTGTTAGCTGGTTGTGTGTGATTGCAAAACTTGTTTTCTTTGTCTTACATGAACAACAAGTGTGAGTAATACTTTTACTATTTTATTTGACTTTTAGACCAAAAGATATTTGTTCTGCAGGAATAAAAGATTTCTCAGAATGCTCCATAACAAATATATACCAGATGTATGGAGCTGAATTTGTATTTGAAGGCATGTGTGTTGTTATTAACTGTAAACTGTAGATTTTAAATACGTAATTTAAATGAGAGCAGCACTAAGAGAGCTGATGTCTATATTAGAGTGTGTTTTCTCACCGAGAAGAAAGATAAATAATTAAATGTGAGTTTTTAATTCTTATTTGACAGTAATCTTCAATTCTAGATCATGCCTTCCCTGTAAAATATCTTGTGCCTCACTCACATGACTGTGTAATTGCTGTCTATGTGAGCATAAACAAATTAGAAACAACATTTTTTTTTTTAAAAAAAAACAGAAAATAGCCAGTAGGCATTGCGTTCTAACCGGTCCCAGGATCCATCTTTCTCCAGGCTATATGTGCCTTGTGTTGGCATCAGAAAAACAAAGCATATGTTGATTGTTAGCCAGGGTGTACATAGCATGTCCTGTTCACTCAAGGTCTCCCTTGTAGCTGCAAACTCCCAACTTTGTTTCTCTAGGCTATCTGTCAGACTTCATTTAGCATTTGAGGATATGTGGATTCCCATGTACTGCAAAAAGGCAACGTACTTCTAAGGGAATACGGCTACTATCTGAGCAGTGATCTGTCAACCTTATTCATTTAGCAGAAGTAAGTAGGAGAGGGGGGTATTTTACATGAGCTATTTTTATTTGTTCACTTTTAAAATAGCAGTTTGTCTCTTATACTTCTAGAAACCAGCAACGACTGAAAAAGATATAAAAAGCTCTGCATAGCGTTTTGTAACGTTAATAAAATTATAAATTCTCTAATAATTACTTTAGAAGGGACAAGGGAATAAAAAAAACTAAAAGCATTAGACCATTTACATGCATTTAATTTTTCCTCAAGGTGTCTTTTCCACCCCTTTTCCCATACGCAACTGGCTACATTATGGCAGTGACATTTTCTGTCCTGACCTTCTTTACTGGGGATTGGGCTTTGACTGCTTGGGTTCATCTCCTCGGGATTTTCAAGCCATCATGGTCAGATAGCTTCAACGTGTAGACATCCTTTAGCCTTAGAAAACATAGTCTTTGCAAACATATATATAAATTAGTAGGAAATGACTAACAGATTGACAGTCTCCGTACAAGTAAATGCCACAGACAAATATTCTCATAAAAGGGACCTAATAAACTGAAAATATTCACAAGGAGCAAGCATTTTCTAAATATTCAGTAGTCTTATATGTCTTATAAATAGTAAGATTAATCATTATGACAATTCTGCACCGTATTTAAACTTTTATACTTTTAAGGAAACATGGCCTCTTGTTGTGTGTTTATATACCATTTGACGGTGCCTTTCTTCTTTTTGCTAGAGGAGTAATTGACAAAAGCATCTGGGATAATAACTCCATCTCCCGCTGTACCTGTAACAATTTAATTGGACAAGTCAGCCCAGCCAAGCATCTCTGGCTCTATGACTGGGAGACATGAAATTCATTGTCATTATTGTCCCTGTCATTTTGCAGCATTTTGTCCAGCCGCAGAGTTCCTCTCACTCCACTGAGTTTTGTACCTCCAGGAGGCTGGAACGAGTGTGAGCCGAGCGGAGGTAGGGACGGGATGGGAGGGAGAGAGGGGAGGGGAGGGAGGGTGGAGGAGGGGGGGGCGGGTTACTTCTGTCCTCCAGGGAGCTTTGATGCTCATTTAGCTCTGCTCTGTCATTCGGCCATTTTGGCTTTTAATTGCTGATGATAATTATCATCATCATTATTGTTATCTTCATCGGGGTGTCAGGTTATTATAGCCGTGCTATGCTGTTCATTCATAAATCCTGTTACTGCGATCTGACTAATTCTTGAATTCCTGACATTTAATGTAGTATTAATGCTCCTGTTCTTTGCCTGGTGCCAATCTGTGACAGGCTCACAACAGAGAGCTGTGAATCACGAGGTCAAAGGTCATTATGAGGCTCAGCAATCACCAAGGATCAGACACTGCCTACTGGTGCTATAGCCCCTCTTGAGCTGGAGCTGGTTGTGTGTGTGTGTTTGTGTGTGTATGCTTGTGCTTATGCTCGTGCAAACACACCACCGGTGGCATGAGTTTGCTAACCACATATAATGGTCACATTCACCCTACAGAGATGAAGAAGTGGATTCCATGGTCTTCCTAATACATCATGGCAGGGTGCATACTCTTGTATGTAATTCATTCTAAAATGTGGCCTTTAAATCTGTTGTTTTCTTGTTTTTTTACTTTTTGCTTTCAATTTATTTATTTATTTCCCGTAGAGGGGGAATGGCTTCCAGCATGCCGTAGCATTAAGGAGAGCCCACCAGCTAGCTAGCCTCAAGTCGCTCAAACGTAAAATAAATCAGGGCACAAAGGACCCTGCTCATTCCTGCAAAGTAGCAACATTTTCCCTCGCCAACAATGAGGACTTGAACTTCCTTGGCAATAACAAATAGAAAGAAAGTCACCCGAGACACCAACATTAAAAGTGATTAATCATCTCTATTCTCTCTTTACTTTTGAACCAAGGGATTGTCCAGCAATAAATCTTCAAAGATGTACATAAGAATCACTTCCTAATGAAACCGGGCTTTGTTCATTTGTCACCTTTTAGACCCTTTCATTTAAATTACAAAACTTGTGACCTTGTGACTCTGAATATAGATCTCTGGTATTTTAGAGCTGAAGAGGGATTAATCCATAAATCTTGATACTAGATTTCTCTGTTCATTAAAAGGATTCTGCCAAGGGATCCTCAGCTACAACAGCAGATCAGCTGTTGTCAAGAGCTGTTTACTGTCATACTGACATATTGAAAAATGTGATTATTAGGACTGGAAGTGATTGTTTTCAGTTATCTTTCAATGTGCTTTTCTTTTTGAAATATAAAATATCAGTGTTTTACTGTTTTTATTCCCAGTTAGCTTTGTAAAATGCATAAAAATGGGTGAACGTGTAAGTAGAAACACGCAAAAACATTGTAATAACTGAGTATCCTCTAAAGGCAGGAATAAAACACTATTGCATGTTACACATAAGGGCAAAAGACAGCACACACTGTCAAACAACAGGTTTTTCAGCTCCTACCTCTGAACTCCTGGTATATTTAAGGCTTTGATGCATCTAATCCTTATCCCCGCATTCCCTGCCTTTTCCCGAGGACCAGTTCCCCTTCCCAGTGCAGGAACGGGGATGGGAGGGGTGGTCGGGGGGGGGGGGCCCACACTCAGGCCAAAGGGCCACTGTGGCTTTAAATGTGCTCCTTGTGTGGCCAGAGCAGCCATCGCGCTGATGCAAAGTGACAGGGACAGATGTGACATATCGGTTCCGACACACTTCCATACCACCAGTCACAGGCTCGGGGTGACTCACATCCCCCTGCTCTGGTCCTGTCCCCCCGCTGCAGGACAACACAACGATGCTCGAATGAACCTCGCCATCGCCCTCACTGCTGCCAGGTATGGGGCTGCCATAGCCAATTACACTGAAGTGGTGCACCTACTGAAGAGGGCAGACCCACAGACGGGGAAGGAGAGGGTCTGCGGAGTGCACTGCAGGGATGTGATCACAGGTAAATCCAACAAAAGCTGTTTCATTCCTTCCTGCCTCACTCTATTCCCACTCTCTCTAGCCCTCACAACAGGGGCCCTCCCAGCACCTCTTACTCAGTGCTAGTTTGCACATAGTCATTGCACATCTAATGCACGGGCTTTTAATATTTTATAAGCGTTTTATGGTGTAGAGGGCTGCTTCAGATCTTGTAGGGAGGAACATAAGACGGAATTAGCGAACTCCAAATGGCCTTACTTACCTTTTAAATGTCATGCATAGGGCCGGCTTTGGAAGAATAAAGCAGTTAAGGGTAAAAGATGGTATTCTGAAACATTTCATGAATAACCAAGATTTGAGGATCTCTACACATGACCACCCCCTGATGTTTTAAAAGATGGAAGTGTGCTCTTGGAGGAGATGTCTCACTTTAATAATGTGAGAGGAGGGCCTCACATAGAGAGGGCTTAGACTGAACGGATAATAGAAACAGTTTTGTCATCAGTTCTTTTTTCTTTGTCTTTTTTTCTATTTTTTTCTTCTTCCTTACAAAAATATGAATTTCAGGCTTGTGACCCTCGTCATTCCATCTCTCCTCGTTCCCTCTCTTAGCAGTGGCGGCATCACATGTCAAATTAGAAAGGGTAGTCCATCATTCATCTTGTTGTCAAAACAGATCATTTGCTATCCTCATGGTATCTTTTGATATGCGTCCCATTATATACTGTAGCTCGTCAACATCAAGCATCACATTAACAAACATTTCCCTTCCACAATTTCAAAAGACTCCCTCAGTCACTGCCACTGAGCTACTCTGTGACACAAAGAGGCAAGAGGGAAATTAGGTATGTCTGTTTCCTATTAATTACAATCCTGGGAAGTCTCCCATGGACACACTCGAGCCACTCTATTACGGAGAGAGGGGGGCGTTCGCTGATAAATTAATAATCCGGCTTGTCACCAGCCACAGATGAATAGCCCCTGGTGATTGATGCTGTTTTCTTTCATAGGGCAGGAATTTGATGTCAGAGCCAAATGTGTTATCAATGCCACGGGACCTTTTACGAACGCGCTGCGGAAAATGGATGATCAGAAGAACCCCGACATCTGTCAGCCCAGTGCTGGGGTGCACATCGTCATCCTGGGCTATTACAGGTAACTAACGGTGGGCCCCTCCGTCTCTGTCACTGTCCCCCTGTATCACCTGCTCCTTAGCGCTGCCGTCTCATCGGTTCATTAGCTAGTGCCAGTAGAGACTCCTCAGCCTCTGGCCACAACAACCAGGCACTGTCTGGCAGCTCTGTTGGTAAGAGTGGCTCAGGGCACATGTTTAGCAGAACGGCTGAGGAGTCTCTTGGCTTCATTTAATAATTTTGTTAACTGTAAGAGATCTCTTGTATTTCCTGCATGTAATTTAGCGGTCTATCCAGACTTTTGACTAGAGCCCAGTCTGATCAAACATCATTTCCTCTTGTGGAATTTGCAGCTCTGTTCTGATTGGATTGCTCCCTGCCTCGGCCAGAGCTGGGATTTCTGCTTTCTTGTTGATGCATGTTATTTGTGTTTGCAAGGGAGGAAGGCTACTCCCATGACCCAGCCTTCCCCCTCAGCTATTCCTGTGTTAAATTGAGTCAGGGCCACGTGCATGTGTTTTAAACAGGACGATATGTGCACCCCGGGTTGATGCTAGGGGAGCAGCGGCTGGAATTGAAACCAGCTGAATTAATCTCCTGGAAACAGCGCTGACAGGAGCCTGATTATGGGGTGTCCCTTCAACCAGCCCGGCCCGCTTGTGCCCTCCCCTCTCCAGCAGACCAAAGGTTAATGCAGTCTTCTTGTTTGTTCCCCTCCCTGCCCCTGCACCCTCCCATGCACATAACACACGCACACCTTCAGTCCTGACAACATGGAGCTCCTGGATCCCGTCATGTCATCTTCTTACTGACCTGGGAGAGGATGCTCAAACACACCCACACACAGCGAGCCATTCTTGTGGACATCAACTTCAACCTAACTGAAGTCCACAACTACCTCAGCCAGGACCTAGAGGGTGATATACATGCAAACTTACCGAATCGTGACCTCTACTCTGTTCAGCAGGTGTGTTTGTTTATTGCATATCTTCATCAAATGTAAAAAAAAAACTATACTGAACTCTAAGTAGATTATGTTTAGATAAACATTAAGTTGTCATATCGCATTCAGGACTCTGTGCCCGCAGAACCAGAACAGCTGTGATGCTAAGGTATAACTAGCACAACAACGTCAACATAACATTTCTCCCAGGGAAAAAAAAAAAAAAAAAAGAGTCATCACTGTGCACTTACACTTGCGGCACTGTATGCTGGACGTTTGAATCAGACCTAATTCATAACAGCCATTTATGATAATAAATACACGTCCAACAATCTCAACAACCCCCCCCCACCCCCCATCAACCCACCCACCCTCTCTGATTTACAAATAGCTGATGGAGCAAGCAGCTGACAGAAATAAATGAGCTAATCTGATGGCTGTGTAGGACTTCCACCAGATATTAATTCATCAGGAGGCCACAGAGTGCAGACAGATACAAATTCCTGCTTTAATTATGTATGGAAGCTGTGCTAGAAACAGGAGACGCCTCTACTACCAGGACTATTTCTCAGAGCAACTTTATGAACCCCTCTGATTCCATCATTATTTTGTTTTCCTTTAGACATAATACATGTCCCTCCTGTTTTCCCCAAACACTCGAGACAAAATAGATTTTTTCCGGCTTCATAGCAATGCTTTCACATGAGACATTTGATAATGAACAAGTGGAAAAATAACCTTTGCCACATTAAATTATATTGTTTTCGATTTGCAATTTTTATGAGGCCTTCCTGGAGCCTGTTTGATGTGTTTTGTTCCCACTCGGAGCCTCAAATGGCCCTTGCCGACTGGCAGGCTTATCAAAACCCACAGAGGCTTTATTGAATGAGTGACCAGTGGGTATCTAAACAAAATGCAGGGCTATTGATTTTGGAGAAGTGGTCTAATTGTTTCTACTAGACAAGGGCTTGTCCCGATTATTTGATTGATTAGCTAGATACTGGTCTGCCTCCTCATCCTCCTCCCCTGGCCAGTTAATAGCACTGTAATCCCAATACGCTGCTGTATTTCTAATCCATCATCATTATCATGGCTGTACTCAGCACAAGATTAGTCCATGAGGGTTTTTTTTTTTTTTTTTTTGCATTCCTCAATATTAGCTCTACCTTCATTATGCTAAAGGAGTAAAATTGAGAAAAAGTAAGCGGACATAATCCATTTAATCTACAGTAAAGCGCACAAGAGAGGACAGTTACAGATAGTTTGATACACACATGAGAGATAAAGAGAGATAAAGGTGGATATAAACAGAGTAAGAGATAAAGAATAAGACAGAGGAAGGGTTGTTGGGAATCTGTCACAGTGCTTCTCCAGTTCAAGCTTCAGACTACTATCTGCCTTCAGGCAGTGTGGCCACGGACGGCAGGGTGACATGTGGCGTATGTCTGGGCGAGACCCTGGTAAAAGTCCTGTAGTCACAAAATGAGCAGTGAGAGCCTGAAGCCTGAGAAAAAAAGAAAAAAGGAAGGGGACGGAGAAAAGCGCAGGGGGGATATAAGTGTGAAGTGATGGAGCGAGAAGCCGTGACTGGCGGAGTCCACGCAGTCTCCGTCCTTGCCTGTGGTAGCGCCTGGGTCGGGGTCTTCACTCATTTGTCTAAGAACGTGGAAGGAAAGGGGATAGGGGGTGTGAAGAAGGGTCATACCAGAGGGGTTTGTCACATTGTGTGGAGGTGACACCTCTGAAGACCTGCTGGCCCCCACAGTGGACAGCCAGTGTCTCCCCCAGTCCTTCCCTGAAGGGAGAAGGGTCTCCATGGCTTCTTACAGTCACACCAGAGTCTCTGCATGTCAAGCAGTAGATCCCTACTCCACTGTACTCAGTTTGACTCCGTACTGGACTATCCACTGACTGGACTGGCATGTTTAAAGACTCTCTTTGTTCAGCTCCTGCAGCCTGGAGTGGACTGTCTTTCTGTTTTCATGGTGAAAACTTTCCACAGCACACAACAGTTCCATTCCCCATCCATGAGTCAGCCGAACAAAGGAGGCATGGTGAGGCTCACTCTGCCTCTGGAATTAAAGAATGAAACACATTTTTTTTCACTGAATGTTTCCAGTCCGATCGTTTAGCCCTCATGTCCACAGGAACTCCTCTCCTTTGTTCACTGTGGTAATTTACATTAAAATTCTACAAGCTAGGCTTTATTGTCTTCATTCAACACACTGTACTGACTTGTAAGCATTCAGGAGAAGTGTTAGTTGAACCTTTTCACCCATCAAAATAATCAATTGGACTGTTGAATCTATTGTGCCAGGTCTTCCAAGGTTAATACAACTCAAGAGACGTTGTTTATCATGCATAACTTTCATTTTGAACAACTATAAATGAGCATTGTCTTCATCTATGTGCTTTTTATTGCCCATGTGAGGCCTTCTGCTCCACAGCTACTCAGTTGTCATAAATGTTTAAAAAATGCCCTTTGATAACGAGTTTGTCATTGTTTGATTCAGAAATATCAACCGGCCCATTATAGTGGCAGGTATTTTTTCAATCAATACACAATAGCGCATTAATATTTAATTATTTATATGTCACTACGATATAAGAAAAAGTGGATTGTTGAGAAGCAGCAGCTGGAGCTTGTTTATTTCCCTTCTGTAGCACTTCAGCAATATGCATGTACACACATACACACACACACACACTTGTTATCTGCAGGATGTGTGTGTCTTTGTACTGTAGGTGTCCACATGTTTATGTTTGCCAATATGCCTGTCCCCGCTGTTTGTCTGAGACAGGAGGAGATGTCTTGGCAGCCTGGAGTGCTTTTTGTCCTCTAGTCATAAAGCCCAACTCCAAGGACACTCTGTCAATCTGCAGGCAGAACAATGTTGACACGTGACAGTGAACTGCTGACCATCCATGATTAGTCCGACTGTTTGTTAATGCATGGCTAAAACTATTGTATTGACTACTTTTGTTCAAAATCTGTTAATATTATCAATTGAAAGCAATTTCAGTAAAATTGCCATGAATGTCAATTCTGAACATTACCTGTATCCTCGGAAAAAATGACTTGACCGACAGACTTGTCGGAGAAAATGAATCCCCACCCCAAAACCATGACATCACCCACAAAAATACTTATTAAACTTCCAGTGCACTGAAATGATTTTGACTGATTCTCTAGGCTGTGACCCATGTACTAAACTGGGGACTTTCAGACACATACAGTGAATATAAACATATGACCTCAAAAAATGACGTGTTATAACAATGATGACTGTCTACATTTGTGTTTCTTTTGGCACTAGTTGTTTCCTTCAGTTTATTTTTGAACAAACTAGTTTCGGGGCAAACGGTGGAAAGTTGTGTAAACCATGGTGACTGGTTGTGTCTCTTGAATGAGAAAGTACACTTTTGTGTATATACTGTAGTATAAGGAATGATGGTAACCATATTCAGATTGCATAACTGCATTAGACACTAAATTATTTATCACTCATTTATATTAACTGTATGTCTATATACATTTTTCAGTATCTTCGATCTCAACCCAGGAGTCCTACACAATTAGGTAAAATTGTATGTTCAACAATGTCAAAGGTTGCACTAAATCAAACAAACCCTAATCTGCTGCCTAAAGGAGGGTACCTGCATAACCAATCCAATAAAAAATGTTTTGATCTAATGAAGCTCATAGTCAGACCAGAACAACTTTTCTTGCATCTCAAAATTAAAAATGCAGGCTTGGAGATAGCTGATAGATATCAAAATGGGTTTAAAGAGAAACATATTAACAGATGTGACCGAGCCAAGGTGAATGATACTGATCATTTTTTGGAAAATTTCTTTATGAAAAATATTTAAAACTTTTCAGACTTTTTTTAGACTGCAGTACTGATCTCTCTTAATATGTTCTGATTCAAAGTCAGATAAAGGATGTAACTCATCCTTACAAAACTTTCTGTATGATGCAGGTGTCCTTCTCTAGGCCATGTTCATTTCTCTTGTAATAGTCAATAAAAGTCTCTAACCCTGTAAATATCTACCACTATTAGTGGAAGGAGGGACAACACTGTGTATGAGAAACACTTTGCTTATAGGGTACCTATATATATAGAGAGAGACTTAAACTGGCATATGCAATAATTGTCAGCAAATTCTCTGGTCAACACATTAATATTGTCCTGGTGTGTGTGTTTGTTTTCTGGTACAGGTTATATTTGTATGAAAATCAAGTCAGCAAAGAAAGTGACAAGGACAGTGTTCCTTTTAGACATGTTAGTGGTGTGGCTCTCTAGCAAAGTCATTCTGTTGGTCGGTCCATCACTTTGGTCCAGATTGAAATATCTCAACCACTCTTTGATGGCCATGAAATTTTGTACAGATATTCATGTTCCCTAGAGGATGATTCTTACTGACTCTGGTGATCCCGTGACTTCCTCCTCTAGTGCCACCATGAGGTTGACATTTGTGTTTTTGAGTGAAATGTCTCAACAACTTTTGAATGGATTGACATGAAATTTGGTACACCCATTCATGTCCCCCTTAGGACGAATTGTAATAGCTTTGGTGATTCCCTGACTTTTCATCTAGCACCATCATCGGGTGAAAATTTAAATTTGTTAAGTACTTTGGTTTATGACCAAATACCAACAAAACTACTGACATTCCCACCAGCCTCAGCTGAACCTTGTGTTTAGTGCTAATTAGCAAATGCTAGCATGCTAACACACTAAACTAAGATGGTGAACATGGTAAACATACCTGACTCAAACAACAGTAGCCATGTTCATCATAATAAAGGAACTACGGTGTGGCTCACTTATGTGTTCCTAATAGTTTTTGGACAACAATGGAAGTCTACGGCACAGAGGAATAAGTTATATCAGGCTTTGGACGCACACACAATACTTATTTGTGGGATCAGTTCATTGTTGGTTTTGGTCTTTTTTATTGGATTTGTTGACAATAAGAAAAATATAGAATATCACCAGATATATCCTTTAAGCACTGTAAGCCATGAAGTATTAAAGCAAGAAACATGTTTCTTAATATCTTGCAGTAGATAATGACAAGCCAGATGCCGCAGCAGCCTCAGAAAACTTTCTGCAAGAGGCTAGAGTTGGAAGCTGACAATGGACAGGTGTGTGTCTCGTAACAGTCCGTGCCCAGATAAAATACGATACAAAGATCCAAACACATAACAATGTTTGACAAGTTTCAGCAAACTGTCTTAGGTGTTAGTGAGGGAATGAGCCATTGGTGTGTGAGACGTGAATGGATCTACTCAAGTAGTAACAGAGCTTGCTGTCATCCTGCACTGTGTCTCTGTCCTCCTGACAATTCACACTTATCACCAGGACACTCAATGCCATGTTAGACTTCAAATGAACTGTACAATGACCTGCAAATGACAAGCACAGAGAGTTGCAGCCCCCTGCGACTTTGGTGTGAATGAGTTTTAACCCTTTCTTAGTGAGAAAGAGGGGAAGAAAGCATAATCTATGATCCCAATGTTTCTGGAATGTTTAAAAAGGTCAATATGCTGATATTTTTGACAGCGCTTGACCTTTTGTGAAAAAAGTAACAAAACCATTGGAATTGAAATAACTTCTTTGTTTAGTTCTGGCACATAATGTATCACAGTCAAAGCATGCTGTCTCCCTGCAGCATCTGCCCATGAGTGACTTGACTGTTAATCCGTCGTATTGATCTAATATCAAAAGGTGCTATTTAAATGCAGCATAACTCCCCAGGAGCCATGATCTGTCAGTAGGCTCTGTTTGGAGTCTGGCTGAATAACTAATGCCTGTTTTGTCTGTTGCTATGTCCAGGTGGCCCAACATCTGGCCTCTACCTACAGAGGCAGTGGAAGTGGTCAAGCTCATATAACCCACAAAAAGTAGAGCAGATGTCACAGACATGAGAAGAGTAGAAAATAATAGCAATAAAAAAAAAATTAAAATACAAATGCAGTGATTTGTAATGTATAGGAATTACAACTTCAAAAGCACCATCTCCATAGTTTTGCAGCAAGTAACAACCAACAAGTTCTGATCAGACGTCTACGGGTGATGTAGGGCTGCAGTGCTGTAGCTGACTAATGTAGACAGGTGCCTGATCATGGAGAGCCCTAAAAGTAGGGAAGTGATGGGAAGCCAATATAAGAGAGACCTATTAGGGGACCTGGTCAAAAGCTTTGAACCAGCATTTAGGACCCTTTGTAAGTGATCCATGGATAAAAAAAAATGTCTATTTTTTAGCAATAGCCATTCAGTGTATTTACATTCAGTAATTATATAGTCTATATAGTAGAATTTATTCTTGGTGGCAGAGTCCGCCATTCCTTGGCTGGATTCAAATTACCTATCTGTGCATCAAAAATAGCATCTACAAAACAACAGTCATTTTAGGCCTTTTTTTTGACAGCAGATGACTTTTAAATGTTGCAGGAAGTAATGAAACAAGGAGCAGCCACAGTGAGCTGTTAGACAAAGAGTTGCAGGGGCAGGCGTTACATTTCCAACTTCTCAGCAAGGTAGCAAATTCTAAGAAGTTGTTAAAAGCAATGACGGGATAATCTGTCATTAGAAGACTGTATAACTGCTGTGTTTACTTTCAGTCTGACTCAGAGACAAGCATTAGAAATGGTTCAGATAGAAATCATGCTTATTTGAAAAGCTGTAGGAAGCTTGTGATATATGTTGTTTTGCGCGAGTCCTCATTTCCCTGAATCTCTATGATGGAGCAACCATAGGTGTTTCCAAATTAACCAGGATTTAAATCCTAAGCATTACATCTCTAACGTGTCATCATTGTCATAGGTTAGGTTTCTGTTTACACTTTGCGGGAAAGTTCCTGGAATTAAATTGCTCTACTCAGGGGGTGGTACAAAATGCAAGTTCCAGCTACTCATGGGGGGTTTCTGACAGTAATGTCAACCATGATTGGTCAAGCAGATGTGTTGTAAGTTTGCATTGTTTTCCACAACTCATTCCATTTATTCGTGTTTAAGTAAGTGGTAAAGAGGCTGTGGGTACTTGGGCTATCAATGTAACAGTACATCTGCAGAGGCAACACGGCATTAATAAAGCAGGATGTTTCTGTGTACCTGTGTTTCAATGCACAAGCAATGTTCTGAATCATAATATGCAACATGTTTGTTTTGATGCCTTTTAATACATTTGTATATAACAGTAGATTGTATGCATAGTGTTGGGGAGTATGCCATTAGTTTAATGTACCTTCTGTGTTCTCCAGTAACATTCAGGTAACAGCACTATATTACTATTGATGTATATCCAAAACATTCTGGTTTGTCAAACACAGTGGAAACACAAGACAGAACCGAACACCAAAGTTTCACAGGTTCTCAAAAGTTAAGAGAATTGACCTTATGTGGCCCATTTTCTCATTTGTTCCATTTCCAGTTTGTCTTTTTACTCCCCGTTGCTGCTGCTGCTGCTGCTATTGCTACAGTAAATACAAGTCAAAGGACTCATTTGGGAGTGCACATTTTTGAGGAGGTCGTATGACCTGACACCACCACATCCAAAGCAGATATCGAATTGAAAAAGACGATCTTTGGTGCTAACTAGCTTACAACAAGCTGAGGTAGCTTACTTTGTGGTGCAGCAGCAGCTTGATGTTTCTAAAAAATTGCAAGAGCTTGGACTCAATTTATCTATGATGATCCAGATTATTAAATTATAGACATTATTTGCATTCTTCACAAATGATCACTAAACCAGTTGATATTTGCTCGTTGGTCTGGCAGGTGATTTATCAACATGAATTAAAACTTTTCACCTATATACTGTATGTAGTATATAAGACATATTTTATCAATACTATAATTTTGAATAATCAGCTTGTTACTTTGCACTCTGTTTTGGATGAAGAAACATTCTATTATGATATCATATTCTTATAAACACATATTAAAAATGTGTGTCACCATGACAATTATAACAGTAAAACGACCAGCTGATCCCAGCACAGTGCTAGAGAACTGATCTAAGTAGTACCGCTGTAGAAGAAACTGGTCAGATATTTGATCAAATGCAAATGCAAGGTGATCACAAGTAGCAAAAGTCAATCTACACAACAAGTTAAAAGAGAAAATAACGGCGTCGTAGCACTTGTTGCTGAAATGCATGAGGTCAATAGGAAGCTCCGGGTTAAGGATCATTAAGTTGCTGCAGTGGAAGAAGTGATTATGCTGTTAAGGAGTATACACAGCCAGTGCAGCAGATGGTGCTGGGCTTCCTGAACATTAAGGCAGCTCAGGGCAAGGAACCCAAAATAAAGTGAGCAGAAGACTCATTTGTTACTGTACTATTTCTAATCTTATTTCAGAATTTAATTATATTTATTTCATTTTGATCTGGTGTTTCTTCGTTTTATGTCTCAGTAAAGCACTTTGTAACTTGCTTTTGGAAAGGGCTATAGAAATAGTTATTATTACTGGGCTGTATATTCAAAACTGACATATCCAATAGTGAACACAGGCCGAAAATCTACAATTTAGCCTGTCATATTGTTATGTCTTTTGTTAACATCAACACTGTTTATAAAGACTAATGATTGAGTAGACAAATGTATGCACAATGTGAACTATTACTGTATCAAATTAAGCCTGACACCAGCTTGTGCATTACTATCTGTTTATTATGGATGTTTTTGACAGCACTATTCACACTGGCAATAATCCCAGTACACCTCTCCCCAACCAGCTACTTCAATTCCAGCTCTGGTATTCCCGCGCATGCATTAGATTGACCTCACATTAACCGAGATACATTTGATCTTTAAGAGCCATAAATTGGCTTTTGTCATTACCATAGGTTAATTACTGAGATTTGCTCTGTACCGTTGCTACACTGAGATTGCAATAATAAGCGCCACACAAAAGCCATTCACACTGCCTGCGTGAGCACTAAATAGGCATTGTTTTGATCTTTCTATTCCTGTCGGGAGTTTTGTTTGTACTAGTCTATTATTAGCACTCTACCTTGCAGTACTTTTGATACAGTTTGATTCTGCTGAGCTTAGTTGAAACCTTGCCCTTCCTGTCATTCTCTCCTTAATAAGGTGCAGCCCAGATATACGTCTGATTGCTGTCATTGCATTCCTTACAGCACCTTTGTGAGCAGGAAACTACTCTTTGCTTTGGAGGTTTTAAATATGCATTGCAAATGCTATCTCTAGATACACAGATATTTGATTTTCTTTTATTCAAAAGCTGATAAATTCCATTTTGTAAAACAAAAACCTAAAATAATGAGCCCTATAGCAGTTCTAGAAAGACACTCATGGCACCAAAGCAGCAATAATAAATACTTTAACATTAACAATGGATCATATGACAACTTGTACATGCGAGAGGTCGCTTGTAGTGATGAACCCACAGAAAATGATCACCTGACTCTGCAGTTTTGCGTAGCTCTTTTAGCTTTTGTGTCTTTTAGCTTATTGTTTTTCAACCTGCATTTCTGTCTTGGTTCATTTGCAGGGATTCAGATATTAAAACTATGCAGGGGGCTATGTTCATGGGGGCCTTGTTACTTCATGTATATACTGAACATGAAATGCGATCCAGGAAGTCCAGATTGGGTAAACAGATCTATAAATCTGAAGACTTAGCAGATGCTAAAACACTGCACAGCGGCCCATAATATCACATATAATCACATTTTACCACTCTGTAAAGTTATCACAGCAGCAACTATTTCTTCTTTTGTCGCAACGATCGGGAGATAAACAGTAGAAATACCCTGTTCATGTTACTTTTCTCTAGATCTGTGAGCTGTGTAGTTTTCTGTTATTTGGCCTATATATTGTTATATTCAGTCAGTTTCTGAGTTTTCCAAAGTGTATCTGCCCACATGTCTTGGGTTCTATTCACCAGTCCCAGAGTGCTAAATATTTTAAAATACTTTAAACTTACTTTCAAATGTCACACATATTAATGTATTTACTGCAAAGTTCTGTAGCCCACCAATAAATAAGTAATTAAGCCTGCAACTAGATGCAGCAAAAAAGAAAATCTCCAGGGTATTCTAATTTTTGCTAGCCTTGTAGGTAAACGGTGAAGACCAACTGGACAGACAGGCCAGACGAGCAAGTTAACCACAGAAAACCAGCGAAGAAGAAACAGTATACAATTTCTGTTTCCGTGGCGACTTCCTGAAATTTTGTTTATTGCAAGCAGATTACAACATTTTCAGCGACTCTAAACCAGCTATCAAAATATACAAGAAAGAGAACAACACTCACATGAAGCTGTTCGCCATTGTTGTTATTGTCGTGTTTCTTCTTCTTTGTCTTTCAATGAAATGTCAGTGAAAAACAATGGAATGCTGCACTACTGCCACCATCTGTTTTGTCATCAATATGACAGTGTTTCTACAAAACTGTTTTACTCGTACAAACTACAATGCCTTGCCGGCATCAGGAGGCCATTTTGGAAAAGCTCTGTATCCAGGGGAGAAAATGCTGTTTTAGTCTGGACAGAGGACCAAAACAGAGAGGAAAAGATGTGTTTACGAATTTAGCTTATTGTGGACATGGTCTAAAAAAGGTGATAATATGTCAGTGTTGTGTTGACAGCTTGTTTCCACTGCCCCCAGCTGGCCAAAAAATTTGTTATTGCAGGTTTAGAAAAAAGGCATCTTTCAAACTGTCATATATTAGCACAAATAAATACTTGTCAAATGAAGTGACCATGAATAGCTTTCCTTCTTCCCTTGAAACCCTGCAGGAGGAGCCGGCAGCAGCCTCATAGCACCAAAAAACAAAATCTGCTCTGAGCAGCGAACTGACATCTGTGAGGCTCAGGTTCATGAAAATGTAGTCACAGACACAGACTTTTACTGTTGGTACCATGCTGCCTGTTTTGTGTTTTTGTTTGTGAAAATCTGATGAAATATTTTAATTCTCTCTTTTTGATTACATGCACACTGCTCTTAAAGTTGCAACATCATCATGGTATGTAGATACAGTATATCCATGTATGTAGCTTCAATACACCCAACTTGCCACTCATTAATATATCATATATGGACACCTCACATCAGCCGTACACACACTCTGCATGTGTGTGTGTATGTGTACGTGTGTGTATGTGAGAGTAAACATGCTCAGATCTGATTATTACCAGTTGGCGTTGTTTCTCTGGTGTGCCTTTATGAGAAGTGGAGAGGTTTTAGATTTCTCACCTTTAATAGAAGCCCTCTGCTGATGATCCTCTTTTAGCTCAGTAACCATGACACTCAGACATTCAGACTGATTTGTAGGATTTATAACAACACCCCAGATGTTGGCTGGAACAGCACATCCATGTTGCTGTTGATCGTATTCTGTCTCCCTGCTAAACGCTGTTGCCATAGTTCTTTTGGCCAAACCTGAGAAAGTTATAGAAATGAAACAGCACATATTGAAACATACATATTCAAAAAGTTTTAAAGTGTTATTAACCTACTTTAATATTTCCTCCACCTACGCATTGACATAGTTCAAGATGTACTGCAAGAAAGTCAACTAAAAAGAGTAGCAATAAACTTTGCCACTGACAAAAACTGTTAATGGAATTGACACTGTATGTCTTCGAAAAGTAATTAAAATGTTTGGAGGAGCTTTGGGCCGTTCGCACCAGCAGTTCATTCATTCAAACTTAGCCGAGTTATAACATAAGTGTTTACTAAGAGGAGATTCAAAATAGTTCCTACAAGTCATAAATTAAAACTAAATATTTGAAAATGTTAAAAAACTAAAATATCAACTAAATATTTACACTTATACTAACTGCCAGGAGGAACTTTTGTTTAAGCTAGCTGAATGAACCAACTGACAAAGCTAATGTTAGATTGCTAATATCTGACCCATTTAGATTGAAGAGTGAAAAGGTAACATGGAATATGGTCGTCATATCTGACCTGAAACTTTACATTTCACAGGAAAAAAATTCACAATGTACCTCAAATTAGAAAAATTTATACTAATAAAATTAGACTAAATGACCGAATAATGTTGGTTAGCTTAGCATAAATTGCATTAAACTACTACTCCTTTTAAAACACATTTCTCCAGGTATGCAGATATGAATAAAACAAAGTCCCTAACCCTAACCCTAACCCTAACCCTAACCCTAACCCACATAAGTATGGCTCTCTACATGAATTACTCTTCTTTAAGATCATAATTATCTATATCTACCACCTTACTCTATCTCCCATTATCTTCCCTCTTAAGAAATCCCATATTTCCTTAAATGTATCTTATTTCACAGTATGTAATTTTGCCATACATAACGTCATCTCCTTCATCCACTTTACCTATAGAAGGTATATTTTTACTTTTCCAGTAAGATCTATAAGCCTCTTTGCAAACTCATATTAAAGTAGTCATATTAAGGTACATACTGGCCCTGTTTTATATTCAAATCCATGTGGTATAAATTCATAATAAATATTCTTGGTTATGAAGGGAGGTGTACTGAAACCAACATCAATTGTGTGACGTACCTGTCTTACCAACCAACGTTTTTATAGGCAGTGAAAGAGTGCAGCTTTGACATTACTACATTTAGTGTCAGGGTTATCAGATTTGTGAATTTTGACAGGAGTAGCACATGTAAGCATAAATCAGTTGTATTTAATTATATATGCAAGTATTTATTGAAGACTTCTGTGTTTTATCATGTTTTCCTCTAATCATCTATTGTTAAGTCCACCTTAACATATTTCCCCCATTTTTAAAGCTCTCAGAGAGAAACAAAATCTGTATTATCATGATAACTACAACATTATTATTATTGTTTATATTATTATTATTGAGAAATGAAAGTCCAACTTTCCACAACTTGGAGGTTGTGACCACAATGCAGCTTCACTGTGAAGACGGGACTAATGTTAAGCTAGAAGTTGATGATCAGTAAATTCCTCCAAACTGCAGGCTGTCTGCTTGTTAAACCACAATGTTTCTTTTTCTGTTTCTACACATGTTAAACACAGACGTTATAACATAAAAGGTGCCCAGCTGAGTAACGGTAGTAAAGTAATGAGTAATGTAGCTAATTTTGCTGTTGAGTAATGAGTTAAGTAATGTATTTACTTTTTTAAAGAATATGTAATGTGTAAGAGATTAAACGGTTTCACACTGCCAGCCACTGAGATTAAAAGGATGTTTTTTGATATTTCCCCCAAAACAATTTCTTCTTCTTTTTAATAATAATTTAAAAAAAACAAAAAAAAAAACAATTTAAAATGCATTTACAAGTTGGCACTGTTTTTGACTGCAAAAAGGGAGGACTGAATGTGATCTCAGTTGGACTTGAAGCTCTCCACACTTTCTCTCTTTACTACACACACAAACACATCCTCTTGTGACACTGGCAGTCGTCTCCAGCTCGGTGACAATGATGAATGCAGAACATGAAACACATTAATGCAGCGGATTCTGGTCAATGTCAGGCCTTTCTTCACTGTGTCAAGTTAAACAAACAAGATCAAGCCAAAGTGAATGGTAATTGACCCTCCAGAGATTAGGCCCTTGCTACAGAAGCAGGAGGTCTTGGGTATCTCAATTTTTTTCTGAAATTTGAGATGGACCGACAGAATGTACTCTAGTCACTGTCCAAATGGTCACACTTTTATATGAGGCTATAGGCTTCTCATCCTCCTTGCAGAGGTGAATTATTATGAGAAGGCGCCATGTCTTATATTATTTCTCCGTGCAGTGCTTTATCAGCAATAGGCTGTCATTGTAATAAGTGGGTTTTACTTGCATGAGATGTCCAAAGCCGTACAGGGACATGTTTAAAATGTGGAAGTCTCTGACATGGTGATGACACATACTGTTGAAATCTAACTAATTAGGAGAGTCTTTGATTTTGAATTTCTAGTTTTAAATGATGAAACTTGTATACTTACTTTATGTCCCTCAGTGTTACAAGTATCATGCTGCTGCTGTATAATTGGAAGAATGTACCACCGAGCCAGAGGAGGTTTACCACGCTGTGAAAAGTGATGAATCTAAGGTGAATAGATCAGTTAATTTTTTGAATTCTTTCTTATAATATAATTATTGACCTCTAGTGAATGTGGAACTCATAGGAAGTGTGTGTGTGTGTGTGTGTGTGTGTGTGTGTGTGTGTGTGTGTGTGTGTGTGTGTGTGTGTGTGTGTGTAATAGGCTTTTAAATACCATTTTAAACAGTATTTTGCCGTTGGATAAGATTTTCCAATTTTGGTGATTTGGAATTTCTCAGATAACCTGACAGATTAAATGTTCCTTTATGGGTTGAGGAAATTCTCCTACTTATTAAGATAAATAACAATCGTGAACTTAAAAAAATATATCAAAATGTATTGTTGTAAAGCTGAAAACAGGGCAGTTTTTCTTGAAAGTCCATAAGTTGACATGGTTTTTCACAGGACTGCACTGCCAATGTCTGACAACTGACCAGCCAAAACAGACCCTGAACTGGACCTACGACGTGATCCAGTCTGGACTTGACCTAGAATTGAATCTGAACAACCCACTTAAGTAAAATGTAAGATGTGTACTATATGTACAAATACATCAAACTGACACATAACATTGATAAAATAACTACCAGATATGAAGGAGACATCAGAATTGGAATGGGCAAATACAATGCTTAAGTCAAGAAAAACTTTCTCCAATGCTGCCATATTTTGCTATTTTCCATTTATATTTGAAAAATGTATAAAATATCATATTTTCAAAAGGATAAATAAAATATTGAATAGTGTTGGAAGCTCTTAACACACACATCATGCTGTCTGTGTCCATGTGACATGACATATATCACACTTATATCTCATATATACACTATATCTAACACCATACTTTGATTTTTCAATAATGTAACAGCTTAAATGTCCTAACAAGAATTATTTTAATGTTGTGCTTTACATGCATGATACAGATGTGATTCAGTGAGTCACAAACAGTGGAGTAATGCTTTACTTGTTTTCCATTGGTTGTGGATTATTCTAGAAATATTACAGTATATATGCACAAAATGTTGCAAATAAACAATATTGTTTATTAAATACACACCATTGTTTTTTTTTAATTGTACTAGTGTGCCATTTGTTAAAAATGTCATGCTTGAAAACATAATATTCTGTACTATATCCTGTTTGATGGCTGATTTTTAGCCTGCAGCTCAGGGAAACACAAGCAAATGAAGAAAAGACAACATATATCACTTTACAAAGAAACACACACATTCACATTTGACAACCCAAACGTGTGGATTTGGGGAATGTGTTTCATAATTTGTGTTTTGTCAATTTGCAACGTTGTCCCTGAAGCATTGTGGTCCCTCGACCATCATACTTCTTCCAAATCCTACATTTCAATTAAAGGGTTCAAACAAATCAAAAAGAATACTAGAAATACATGTTAAACTACAGATATCCACCCTTATCCCTGCCACCATAATACAGCAGTTTTTTATAGGAACTACTTTCTACTAAAAGAAAAATAGTCCTACTGTTTTCAATTGGTCAGACATCATTAACAAAATTACATTCACCTTCATAGAGGTGGGGTAGTGGCAAAGCTTTCCTTGACTCTCAAACCCAAAACTATCTGCATGGTTAGATACCACCAGGGGCAAACAAGAAATGTGTGTTTTTTTGTGATTTGGGTGAACTGGCTCTTTATCTCTTCAGCTCTTGCTAGGGGACTTCAAGACATAATTGGAAAATTATTGCTTCCCTCACTCACTGCCATCAAAATCTGTTCATTATCCACCCCAAAAGGACTCTAAATACTAAATATTTATTAGATTAATTCAGTCAATGCCAAATGAGATACAAATCAACATTAAATGTGTTTAAATATCCTACAGAAGGTGCATGTGATTGGTTTAGAGAAATGTTATTGTCTTGCATTTTATTAAGCTGAACGGCGTGTTGTTTTTGATGCTGGCTTTTAATTTCTGTATCTGTCCGTGCAGTTGGTGTTTTTATTACTATTAATTTATCACTTGGGTTTTGTCTGCTTGGCCACTTGCATTTATAGAGTAATAAGGGAATGTATTTAATGTGCCCTGCTTTCAGTTGCAGTGTGAATTGTGAGCATGAATCAAGGGGGTTGATTAAACCATACTGTGCCAGGCTTTTAAGTGTGCTTAATTTCATACCATCCATAAATAAAGCAATTATTTTCTTATGCATACTGTCAAAGTTAAGGCTTCATGTGTTTGGCTCTGCTGTGACTATTGTAAATGTAGGCTGTTTCAAAGACTTATTGTGCATCTCTAGTTCTCTTCTGGTTAATCCACTTCTAATGTCGACTATGGGTGCTTTCATTAAGAGACGAGCGCCGTTTTTCTTTTAACAAAGCTCAAATTATGAGGGAATTGTATTTTGAATGCACTTAGGAAACTGTTATTCGTAAAGCCAGGGAGTCCTAATGCATATTTTTGTTGGGCTTAATCTACAGATTGTTGTGGCTAGCCGTGTGGGTATTATGCAATGCAAACTCCTCAAAAGAACACAAACAGAGAAATTCTCAAGACTGAGTATGTGGGAGGGCTTATCCAAGCGTCTGTTGCCAGTTTTAACACTCGAGGATACTTCATGTTGAATGGATTTATGCTTTTATTTCTAATCTTCATTGTCTCTCTCATGCAGTTGACCAGAGTCTTGTCTTGATCCTGAGCAAAGCAACGCAAAAATTAAGTAAGCTGCTGTGATCACTTACAGCCTGAAACAGTCTTTGCAATAAATAATAGTGACCAGTTGTTATAAGCATATTTTTAGTTTTCCACATCTCACTTTTTTATCTTTCTACTTTGTCTTTGGTGAATATATTTTTTGAGTAAAACATCTCACAAACTCACACAATGCCATTTGGCTTCATAACTGCTATTGTGTACACATTCAAAAGGCGTTATGTATAATCATGCATGCCTACTGGAGGACCTAAATGCATCGTAATTAGAAAATAATGGGCCGGTGTTCATGGATGGGAGGTTTCTACTTAACATTTTCCCTCGTAGCAAATGGGCTAAAGTCAAAATCAACCTGAATAGGGGCCCGTCAGACCCCAATATAAAAGTTGATCTAGCCTGTTAAAAGAGGGACATTGTGCACACAGAGGTGTAATAGCCACACTATCTCTATTAAGGCTAACAGCTCCCGTCTCCTTCAAGGTGGTCATTTAGTGGTGCTGCTCATTCAGCCTAATCAATGGTTGAAGCCGCAGCGAACCATTAAATAAAAAAAGAGGCTAGAGATGAGGTGCTTCTGATTGGGGTTAATTGGATGTAATTGGAATTTATACTGTACAGTGGACGACTCATTAAGAACACATTTAAAAATAATGTTGTTTGAGCTCAGGTCATTTAACCATTTTTACATTGAAAAAGTGTAAGGCAGGACTTGGAAAAAAACTGGTGTAATTCTCTCACTGTATCTGCCTACAGAGTGTATGTACAGCTAAATGCAAAATGTCACTTATTGATTCAATAATTACTCACGCTTCACTTGTGTTAAGGTCTGATTTTTTTTTTTGATTTATTTTAGATAAATTGTACTAAAGTGCGTTTGATTTGAGGATTCTTTTTAAATTCTTCAATTTTTATTCTTTCTAGAGTTTTGCCCATGTTGCACCGTGTGTTTTGGACAGCCAGTTTGAAGCACTGTGCCATGAGACGAGCTCAGACGGATGGATTTCAACACTAATCCGTTTGATGTAAGTGAATTTAGGTTCTAATTCATGGGCTTGTGCACTGTATAACAAGCCAGAATCAGCAACACACGGTCCATAAATTCAAGAGGAGAGCACAGAGAGAGAGACAGAGTGTGGGATGAGAGAAGGGGGTAGAAGAATATGGTGTTTAACTGGAAGGCAGTATGTTTTATCAGTCACTGGCACCATTTAGCTGACAAAAATGAGCAGGCCCAGCTCTGGGAATAGGGCCTAGGCAACGGGTGTTCACCAAATCCTCACAAGAAGAATATCAGCACTTCTCACATGCTGCTGCCTGATATCCACTGCTGTAGCTGAAAACTATCTCCATTGTCCAGTTTGATTGCCTGAATCAAACTGATTTACTGCAAATCCATCTGAGCTTTGATAAATCTATTACAGTTTCATTTCGCTGATTTCATTAACGTGAATAAAACCAGCCATGCTTTCTGCATAACTGCCTTTTAATGGCTTGGCCCTGTCACCTGCCTCAGTATTAATCCCTCTGACTTATTGCTCCGCAGAGGGAATGAGTAATGGGTATTTGAATGTGATCAGCACAGTACAATGCAATTAAGGAACCAGTACTGTTCTGTGCCTTTAATCCTGAACTAATTTGAATTGCAGTTTGATAGCACTGTGAATCCTGCATAATTATGTAGGGTGCATATTAAACTCTGTGACAAACCGAAGAGGCCTTTAACTAGCCCTGCCATGAGGAGAGCAGCCAGGAGAGCGACAGTAAGGTAGCCAGCCACAGCACACTGGAAGTCTCAATTACCACTGTCTTGGCTGACAGGTGGAAGCTGGGGGGTGGGGGTTGGTTGACACTACCGTTTCTTTCTTTTTTTTTTATCCCCAACCTCAACAATTATGTACAAGTGTCATTTTACCCTCAAAGAACAGATACATCAAGTGTGAATCAGAGAGGGTCACTATGGTCTGTTCTTCAAGGTCTGCATTTAACATGTCTCCACTGGCACTTTAACTTGAAATTTAATCTTTTTCTGTTCGTTTTGCTAGTTATTTTTGCAACATAGCAGCTGAGGTAAGTATAGCGTGGTAGATGTATCAGGGGTGTCTTAAAGAGAGCACATAATGTGATTGTATCCTCATGTGACAGTAGCAGAAAAAAAACTAACACGAAAGAAGCAATAAATACTTCCATCAGAAAGTTGCCTCATGCCATGTACCACAAGTGGTCTGACTTGGGCATATTTCACACCGCCTTAAAATATTCTTAACAGTGAGCTATTCTGCTTCACACAAGATTGAGCCAGAGAGCGAAGAACAGAGGGATAGAGCGAGGGGTGAGAAAGAGACGCAGAGACAGAGACAGAGGGGACAAGAGGAAGAAGAGAGAGACACAGAGGGGGCTGCTGGCTAAATTAAGCCATTGTGACTCAAAATCCTCCTTTAATAAGGTTCATGCTGTCTACAACTTCATCATTTTCTCCTGAATGATAATTACTTTATTCAATCATGTTCAAGGTTTTAGTGAAAGCTAGCATTGATTGATTAACTTCAATTACCATGCTTGCATTTGCATAGATAAAAACTGCTTTTCAATTTGTGAGTGGCACGCGGGTGGAAACCCTGCCTTGATATTTGCATTTCAATGTGAACGGTGAAGGATAAAGGTGGGAGCGGGGTATGATCACTGCTAAGCCCTTTCTGGTCGGCTGCGCCAGCATCTATTTTTCCATAAACACCCTTTGTTATGATGTTGGTTTGCTCCCTCCACGCAGAGAGAGCCAGCAGTGAGCTCTGTTTGCAGGCTGGCTTGACGGCTCTGTTGGGGGATTAGGCTGCGTTGCACTACAACTCAGTCGAGAGCTTAGGTGAGCTCGGGCTGTGGCACTGCACCGCTCTCACAACAGTCGTATACCAAGCACACGAATAGACGACTGTTGGGAAATTTCACACTCCAAAGAATTGTATATGGTCATACTATATCTATAGGCTAACTGAGCTAATGAAGATGCACATGTGTAGAGAGCAAGAGGCAGTGGGAGATAATTACAATTATCACATGTCTATATCAATCCTCATTAACCAGAATGAAAAACATATATGAACCTGCACAATTTATCTTGATGGACGTCTCCTGCGTTCAACCATGAATTTATTTGAATTCTGTCAACTTTTGTCATGCACCTTATATCTTATCTCATCTACAAAACTACACGCTCATTTTCAACAAGATATCCTCCTTCTTGACAAGCTGAAATTTTTTTTTTCTTCTTGCCAACTTCAGGTGCTAATGGAAAAACCAACAGATACTTGTAATTGTGCTATTGTAATTGGAAGGCATGAGCACCTAAGTGTGAAAAAAGTCCATAGCCACTTGATCAATGTGAGCTAAAATAAAAATAATGAGAGAAGGTGGTTTTATGATATATAGAATTTCCATTTTTGCTGCAATCCTTGCATGTACTGTACAACTATACAGTGACTGAAATCACAGCTGTGCCACTTATGCATGAGTATTGGGATTACTGTCACCTTTGTCTGCATATTTTTCTTTGATTAATGTCACCCAAATGCTGTGTCTTCCAATTGAGAACCCAGTTCATTTGCATGATTTTTTGTACATGGTGCAAATTTGGGGATAAATTAGTCAGTCTCCCATCTTTGTTGGCAAGGCACTGAGTGATTTTTACTGAAGGGAAGGAGTCTCAGAGCAATACTTACAGAGAATTACACCTGTGAGATATGCTAATCATCAACACAGCCATAATGACCTTATTTACCTTCATATAAAAGACGGAAATTAGCATTAGGTTCCCTAAATGAACAGGGAGTTAATAATCAAGGCACTCACTTTTACCCCCTATTTGTTAGCTCGAGAGGCTAAAACGGCAGCCCCAATATGTTTAGTTGCAGGCAACCATCAGTCGATGTCTTTAAAACATATTATGGCACCATCTCCTATTGCTGCCTTGGAGGGGAATTCCCAGATGGTGGGCTATGATTAGGTAGTTCACTTAGCTGTTTAGAAATGAGCATCTGGAAACACAGGTTGAATTAACACCACTGGGTCCCTCATTTTCTCTAAATGAGTGTCATTCAATTAATCTAATTATTAGGCATTCAAAAACTGAAGGACTAATAGATTCCTATTATCCCATCATTATCATCTCTTACTCATGAGTGCTTACATTTCTGAACAGGCTCACATGTGTTTAGTACCAAATCAAACAGCCTCCAGCTTCGCTCTTATGCCTTCAGCTTACCCACCAAAGAATTGGGAAAAATGACAGACTTGGCTACTTTAAATTGTCTCATTTGCATTGTGCTTTGCTTTCTACTGCGCAGTGAGTTTCAATTGTTCTTATTCTTGGTCCTTTTAGATGCAGAGCCCTGCTGGTTTTCATTTTTATCATGTAATCAGGGACTGATTTAGACCTAGAACACCAGCTGAATGAAATTAACTATCTACCAGGACTGAAAACAAGTAGCACTCTCGGTACTGAGGAGCAGGATTGAGAGCCACTTAATTACAGCACTGTATCCATGACAAAATAAAATGTACCTCAGAGGCATCATTACCAACAAATGTGCAGATATAATGCTCGGACAGATCAATGTTATAGGTTTAAAATTCAAAAATATCAACTCTTAAAGCAATTACAAGTGAGAAAATTGGCAATCACATCAGAGGAGAGCTATTTCAGAACAACTTAGCCATATCCTACCCAGGACTCCTGTGGCTACTTCTGCTACATTGGTTGCAAACAAAAAGAGGTTGAACTACTGGATTTTGAAAACATCTTCCTCCTGTCACTTCACACTATCTGACATAATGGACGAGCGAAATGGATGATCAGTGTCAGCCCCTCATCAGCCACCTCCTTTCACATGGATCATGTGATGCAAGCCTAAAGTGGCCCATGTCGTGTCTCTCTCTGTGCCACCCGCCCCCGCGGAGCCCCCCACCGGCCGGAAGGGCCCTCTCCCGGGGCTGGAGTGTCTCCTGCTGGGACCGCTGAGCCGCTGGCGAGGGAGGGGAGCGAGGAGGAAGGCGGGGGTTACACAGACCTGGAGAACATTGTCAACAGCCCACAACCTCCCCCCTCCACCCCATCCTATTCTCCTATCCTCTGTCCCTTATCACCCTCCCCCACGTATAGACAGACACTCTTCCTGCTGTATATATGTGTGTGTGTGTGTGTGTGTGTGTGTGTGTGTGTGTGTCTGTGTGTGTCATTTGTCTCCATATGGGCTTCTCTGGTGGATGCGTGTGTCAGAAAAAGAGAGAGAGACCGCGTTTTCATACAGGTCTGATAGAACCACATCAGCTCGTGTGGTTGTGTGTGAGTGATTTTCAGTATGTGTGTGTGTGTGTTTGTGTGTGTGTGTGTGTGTGTGTGTGTGTGTGTGTATGAGCGAATGACTGAGTGAGTAAACATATCCCAGGGAAGAACTAACCTCATGAACTGAAAAATTGGGGGAAGACATCAACAATAAATGTCAAATACTGTAAAGACATAATCACACAGAGGATAATTTGCGATAAATTACAGACAGATGTCAATTAAATCATTAGCTTGTTAGACTAGATTTGATCCTTTAAAGCAGCATCCAAAAATAACTGTTTTGTTAACATTAATTTCCTGTATTTTAGAGTGCTTTTTATCTTTTTTCCCATTCATATAAACACACTTCACGCCCCCTAAACAGGCCCTCTATCAGCCTCTCTTCAGTCCAGCTCGGTCTATAATGCAAACACTTGATTCACAAAGAAGAGATACCAATTTCTTCTCAGCAAGAGATATATCAAGGACGTTAAACAAAGCAAACAGCTGCATCGAATATTGATGGCGCAAAGCTAAGCCTTCAATTTGAGCCTTCCCTCAGAAGAAAGCAGAACTTAGCTTCAAATATATTCCTGGTAGAAAAGAGAGCGTATTGTGTTATCATGAGAGTCTGTTTACCTAGTGAATCTACATATGGCTATCTAATATCTTTGTGCCATTGAGCAGGTTGGAGGCTGGAGTCCCAGGGGTTTCAAGGCTGGGATTATGCATGGCGGGGGTTGAACTATTGCCCCTGTGTGATTGAAAGACCTCCACCAGTTTAGGCCCTGTTTATTGTACATTTGCATTGCTCAGTTCCATGAGACTGCTGGGAACTATCAGTCGCCAGGCAGCTCATATCGAGGCTGCTATAATTCGGTTTCCTCCGGATCCCCCTCATGCCTTCCAGCCAGCAGGTGAGGCTGGGGGCTTATAGGCAATCATTTAGTCTGATTGACCAGGATATACTCTGATCAATATCTCACACCAGGCCCCACACGGTGAGAGAAAACAAGTCAAATGTTTGTGTATTTCAAGCCAGTATTTACACTGGCACTCAGGATTAAATACCAAAACACAGTCCTTCATTTGGAGTAAAGAGGGATACTTCATTTATGTGAAAAACGTAAAATCAGAGATATTGAACTTTTACATTTTTCCATATGCTTTGTGTCAATCAGTTGTTTTCCGAATCATCCTCTACCACTGAAGAGCAGAACTATTAACAAAGATAATTGCATTTGGATCCATGCCCTGAAGTGGTCAACTATGCAATTTCACTAATTCATCCTGGTGAAAGGTTGACCTTAAGAAATGTAATTACACACACCTGAGTTACATAAGAGCCCAAGAGGTCTGCAAAACGTTTACTGGTGAAGAAGGTATAATTACCAGAAAACAATTAGCCCATTGTCATGGCAGTTGGCGAGAAAATGCAGTTCCAATGCAGCTCCTGGCTTTAAACAAACAACTGATTATGAAAACGCTGTAGCTAAATCCCATGCTGTCAATATTAAGACAAGAAGAAAGCTAGTCTGATTTGTTAATTTGTTTTTTTTTATGTAATACTGAAAATCAAATTATAAAAATTTTGGAGAAACATAATGCACCTGCCTCTTTTTAAGGTATACAGTGGGGAGCGGCATTAGTTCTACATGACCACGTGGAATTAAGTGGTTTAGAGTAACCTGGTATAAACACAAATCATTTATGAATTTTAATAGGCCCGCCCATGCCTCATAACTATGCATGACTTCATACTTTCATAATTGACAGGAAATATGAACTAGGCCAAGGGTCACCTATTAGAATGACTTTTCATTTAATTTTTTGACAGCCCAATACACAAACGCGGGGTGGATTTCTTGAGCATATTCATGTAGTGCACAGGAACCTTTTCTAGTGAAATCTAGCAGCAATCCCCCGAGGCCAGGGCCGCCTCTCTTATAATTACACAGTACTACACTTTGTACTAGTGAGGTAGATCTCCCTGAAAGTCGCAGAACGTCTGAACTGTTCAAATGGGAATTCAATTTGTCCATTACAGTATAACACTGCAGGTACATTTCGGAGATTAAAAACAAAACTCACAGAGCCAGAAATGCACACGCCACGGCACGTTACAGACGAAACTGTGCTGAGTTGACAGGTATGTTGTGCGCTGTTATATCACCTTTACTCGGGGAAGTCGACCGTGCACACTGAGCAAATATAGAGTGTTGCCTTTTGCTCAAGTTCAGCTGTAGGTCAGGATAACCCCCCCATCCCTGACACCTACCCTGACCATGGCTGTTCTTTGGCAGAGAGGTGTTCATATACAATAGAACAATATGCAGTGGGAGGTCGAGGAATGTGGGCCCTATCACCCCCCTTTTAGCACAAGCTAAAACTCATTGTATCCCTAAGATGTAAATCTACACCTCTGGGCTATAAAAGTGCTACAAAGAGGGTTCTTGACTGAGTAAATTAACATTCATCCCACTCGCAATTAAGCGGACAGACTGACATTGTAGCTCCTACATCGCAGCAACACTGGGGGCTTTGTTGACATGGCGTCTGGACAGAGGAAAAACCAGAGGAAAATATTTTCAACTGAGTCATCGACTGGACATTGGTATCTGGAGACTGGAGTCTGAGTACAAAACAAGACACTTTAAAGCCTTGCATGAATTTCAGCTCATTAAGATCACCCTCACACCACAGAGAGCAGAAAGCGTCAATCCCAGTTTGTTATTTTAACGTGCACTCCTGACCAGTTACGGACTGTACATCAAACTGTTTTTCTAACACAATTGAAGAGAAAAAAAACAGGTTTATATCCATGATCCAACAGCAAGTGCACGTGTATCCACAGTTGGACCTAATATGAAAAGTGAATTGGTTTAATTCTACAACAGATGGTGCTGGATGTTCATGTCATTTATAGCCTGCAAAAAGGAGTCAATAACAAGCACAGAGACACAACAGTTTCACGTGAAGCTCATAAAAAAAAACTATTCTTGTTTCTTATATGGACTAAAGAGAGGAAATAAAATGTCTGCAGAAAATTACATTTAAAAACAACGCATCTTGGCAAATATTAAACACACACACATTGGTTAATACTGGATATAAGAGCACATCACTGAAAGCATGAATACATTACCATCTGCTGCTTTTAATCCCAGACAGTTACAGTAGTGGCATGTTTTGGTAAAAGGATATCATTAATCATGGGTATAATCAGATGACATCAGGTCATGGCCCACTAAGTGTGTTTTCCTCATTATGGTAATATGGAGGAGAGGGGTGTGTTTCCGCTCTTTTTTACTTTGACACTTCTTTTCATGACAACCTACTCCTGATGCTGGAGGAAGAAAAAAAAAATTAGGAGCTTGAACACAACGCCCATCTCTTTCAATAACTATAATCTGACAAATGGCAACTTAAATCTTAATAGCCTCATTTAATAAGAGACTTTGCGGTTTTAAACTGAATATCACACTTAACTAAAGGCTACCGTATTTTAGCTGCAAAGAGACAGCAAAGCAAAAGTACAGGTGTGCTGTAGAGAGAATATTTACAGTTACTTATGATTTCTGAATGAGGAAGTAAAGGAGAAGTCCACTTGCTCATCTTCAAAATGTTTTTTTTTCTTTTTTTCCTGTGTCACAGTTTATGTGGCATCAGATCCTCATTCAAGTCATCCCAACTACAGCTTATGAATAGACTGAAAGCATTTCTGTGGCAGTAGAAAATAAACCCTGAGGCTATTTACTGTCTCCTTGATATATGAAGTTTGTGGTTTTGATTGTGTGTGATTATGTTCTGGGAGAATGACCTTTAGTGGCAACCGTATTGTAATATAATGAGGATGTGTCAGTCGGCAGGAGTACAGTGATGAGACGAGACCAGGCAACCGGCGCTTAGAGCATCGATCTGCCGGCACCATGAGTGTAGAGGAGAATCTGAAATATTTCAACACCTCCTTCTCCCAATATACAGGTGGATACGAGATCTCATCGAGCTGCTCTGAGGCACTTGAGGCAGCCTGAGCCGTCGGGTACAATAAGAAACAAGACAGAGGTATATGGACCCTCCCTTCTGTGATTAATGATGAGCAATAAATCGCCCATTTTTTCCTGAATCATACACAATAATAGCAATAACATTACAAAAACTGTGTAAAACAACAGTCATTATTAAAAAAATATAATTTCTCCTTTATTTATTAGCTTGCTCAGTAAATTACATAAACCTCTATTATAAGATGTATCAGGGAATATGACAATGTTGTATCATACTAATGATGATCAATGTGGACAAGATAAAAAACGGTTGGAGCGGAGGTGAAAGGAGAGGTGGTGCAGATTGATATGTTGATGGATTCTCTTACCTCCACCTTCTCATTAACTCTGGCCTGGGTAATATGACCTGGGAGAGATTTTCTCCTCCTACTTCAGTCCTAACACTGAGTCTCTAAGCCCTGCTTGGTAAGCCCTATCTCATAAAGCACAATTAAGTGGGCCAATCAGACAGGCTTAAAGTCACTCCTCTAGTGCCTTAACTCCATAATTAACCAAAATACATCATCAGCAATGAATCAGCCCCATGGATTTCAATCATAATCATAGTCAATCATAATTTTGTAATTTGCTGTGACTTTTTCTACAAGGACTACTTAGTGTGATTTGGGCTAATGGGATTTAAAAATCAATATTTTTTAGTCAGTTTCGTTTTTCTTAAAAAAAAAAATTAAAAAAAATCGAAACTACACAAATAAGAAATGTGGTTTTGAGTGAATCTGTGTGTTGGTTGAGTGTGATTTGAGTATGTAGTGAATAGTTTATCTCTGGGGTGTAAGCCCTAACTATGGAAGCAGAGCACCAGTGAAACATTAATCACCAAAGTATTATGGCTCATATCCTTGGACAGCACATTAATTCAGGTGGCTATTAGGCTGCCTTGCAGCCAACCTTCGAAAAAGGTCCACATTGAAATTCAGTTGACAGTGTACAGTGTGCAGAAAGCTAACTATGGCGGTTCTGCATCCCAACAATAAGCAAAACAAATTGCAAATATGAATATAACCAATATATGAGTATATTTAGAGGAGCGGATGCTGCAACAAAAACCAAGAACAGTGGACTTCAGTGGGCAGTCGGTGTAATCATCCTGGACTGGCACAACAGTCTTCCCTGTATTCCTTGTCAATAGAGACAGACGCTCTACCTGCAGATGGAAAATAAAAAAAAAAAAAAAAAGGCTGAAGAAACACCAATTAGAAAGGCGCTCTCTCCTGCACTCCCTCAGAAAAGCCAGGCTCCGCTAAAGGTCAGCCTGAAATTTGAATGACAGGGCCAAAGTCTTTTACTCATAATTTTTGTGTTTGCAATAGATTTTGGAGCAATTCACAGCCTTAAAGGCCTTAAGTGGAACAGCAATTAATTGTAATGAATAATCTGACAAATCTGGTTGACATATGGCCGCTAATACTCCTCCTTTCTAGAGGGAGCAGTGGAGGGATTAGATTACCTCAAATGATATCTGGGAGCGCTGTGCCATCTGCATGTACAGGGAGAAGCAGCACACGTAAAACAGGATGTGGGTGGAACCGGGGTCTGCTCCCTGCCGCTCCAGTTCCCTCAACCTTACTGATTTGGGAATAGGGCCCGCTTTTTTTTCCTCATTTTATTGAACCAGCTGCCTCTCATGAAGTAAAACGCAATAATGCTGCGGCGTTTCCAAAATCGAACACACAGAGAGAAGTAAACAAACATGACAGAAGTGATAAGTGTTGTGCAAACACATAAACAACACCACCGTGTCGAGCCATCTGAGCGCAGGGAAGCCATAACTTTATTAAAAGCATTTAAAAGTATGATGAATTACCGTGCCACATGTACAGCTCCACATCTGTTCATCATTATACTTGTAAAGCTACACAAAGTATCATTTAGGACATGAAAGATGTATGTAATGAGTAGCCAGGTTTACAGTGATAGGAAGCCACTTAAATACACTCAGAAACACCTGCAAAAGACAGGTGAGTTAATCGCTCAGAGAAATATTATTTTAACTTTTTATAGAGCACCTTCTGAGTTTCAGGGCCATTAAATATGTCTTAAGTGCTTTAAATAGTGCCAATACTATAAGAATAGCCTGGTCCTCAGCACTGTGAAACAATGTGTTGCTGGGAGTGTGCTGACATATCAACAGAGCTGATATCGCAGCTGTAATGTCATACTGTAAACTCCTGCTAAAAGCCTGATAAAGAGGCAGCGTTCTGCATGTCTATTAACAGCCAGCTGACATAAGCCTCTGAATCAGAGGGGAAATCCTGTTCTCGTAACAAACTTCAACATGCGCAATTTCTCAGCCATGTAGGTATTGTGGAGGAAATCATTCAACTGTTTAGTCCACAGCAATATTCATGTTTGATATATAGTATGTCTGGTTCTCCATACATTCAAGCTTAAGTGGTGAAGTCTAACTGAGCTACACACAACCACAGACACACTCCAGATGTATTTCTTTTAAGATCACAGACAACTTTTTAAAAGGTGTTAAGTCTGGTCTGAGAAAAGAGCCAAATTAAGCTGTAGGCGTGCTGTGTGTTTGAAGTAATTCATTGTAAGTCACTGGTGAGCAAAGGTGGAGATCTAAAACAGCACATCTGCTCATGTCTACCCAACCAGCATCCATGTGACAAAAACTCACCTAGAAAACACAGACTAATCACCTCATCCACAAGCAGTGGGTGTCAGCTCAGATATCAGTCACCACTGGCTGCTTTATGATCATCACTTTAACCCCAATGTAACTCTGATACAGAACACTAGATCGGCTCCATTTACTCCACCTGACAGGAGGGGAGGAAAACAACGCATAATCATCCTTTTCCTTTTATAAAAATCCATTCCGAGCGGATAGTTCGGGAACCAGGTCTCATATTTAATTGCAGGAATTGAATAAAGAACGTTTTCCATGAGGTGCTGGTGTGTGGCTAGCATAATTGCCAGGGAACAGGTCTTAATTTAAACCGGGGGTAATTATCATGCAGAGCATACCCACCCAGAATGTTTGCATAACTATCACAAGCGTTTTCATAAATGATGCTTTAATTAGTCTTAATTAGAATTTGTTTAAGTCAGCAGGGAATGCAGGGCCCGTGAAATGATGTATGTAATAAGCATCAGGGCCCGCTCTGTTTTTTTCCTTACTTGGGGAATAGAGCTGACAAAATCACATCACATTAAATTGATTCAGTCAGAATTAAAATTCTTATGGTATTAATTAAATGGGGGAAGATCTCATTAGCAGGCTGTGTGGTGAGGGAGAGACCCTCTCTGCCAGCAGATGTGACGGTGTCAGAGCTGCTGTACATGCTCGCCATTAGGGCCCCCAGACAAGGGGAAAGTGAGGGAGGAGAGGAGAGGAGAGAGGAGGGAAGGACGGAGGAGAGGAGAGAGAGAGAATGACGGTGGGAAAGAATGAAAGGAAGAGATGGCTAGAGGGAGAGAAAAGAGGGAGCTTGTGTGCTGGGAGGAGAAAAAGTGAGAATAAGAGAAAGATAGAAAAAGAGGAGAAATGGCAGTGTGTGTCTGTGGCTCTGGGAGGAGGAGGAGGAGGAGGAGGGCGAGGGCGAGGTGGCGGCATATTAATGGGCTGTAGGCTCCTCACCATCTATAGCTTTATTTAGCTTCATTTGGTCTATTTGGCTGGAGGAATTCAATAAGAGGAGAGCTAATGACTTGACCAGATACCCTGTTATCAGCACTGATGAGACACCCTCTCTGCTTGACTCTTTATACAGCTACAGTAGTCTAATAGGCTTCTGGAAGATTGCTACCCAGAGTACAGTGCAGTACAGACCTCCCCTCTGGAAATATAGAACATGATTGTGCCTCAGGGAGCTTTGCTTTGCTGTTACAGGGCTCACCTGATCCCCTTGTTAGGAAGGTAATAGCTATTGACACACTTCTTAAGGAACTGAACTGCAGAATAACAATCCAATTCAGGGGTGTTACTGCACAGAGGATTTCCTCTGTTATCCTATTGTGTTTTTCAACTTGGCTTTTCATCCCTCAGGTAGCACGTGGTAGCGTCAGGTCAGCAGATAGTGGGGATGTTAAACAATAGACACATTGTTGGACCCCCAGCAGCAACTGTCAGTCTGAGTGAACTGCAACCTTGAGTAAACAGAAGAATGTGATAGGAAAAGGGGGGAAAAAACACCTAGAGATCATACAGACTCATAGAAAATCACTATTTCCTTAGTAGGTTGTTTTCATCAGCAGATATTTCCACTAGCGTATCAGTAAATGTGGGCTCATGTGTCCTTTAGATTAAGTAATACAACGGTGTGGACTCTTTATTGACAATAAAGTCAAAATTTCTGAAAGAAATCCAAAACGTCTCCGTAAAACACCTAAGGCCTACAGTATATGAGGCAGGCATTGTAAACACTGGAAACACTGCCCTGTATAGAATCCAATGAAAATGATAATGGTGGAAACAATGGCCTCAGGCAATGTAGCAGCAACCCAGCACTGCCAATGTTACAAGGCATCACTTTCCCTTTATTAGGAGTAAGCATGACTGTTAGTAGGCCCTGCATAAATATTTGGGGTAAATACACACTATATCATTTTTCTTCACACTTGAATTGCATTATGATTTCCATGCAGACTCAGGTGAACGGGGGTCAGGGGACTAAATTAAGTGGGTCCTGGAAGCAGCTGCAATGGTTTCTCTCTTTAACCATGCTTGGCTGGTTAAGCTATCAAAAGCTGCTTGTACATGCATCATAAAAAACAGTGTGTGTGTGTTTAAAATGGTATTAAAATGCTGTTGACCCTTAAAATTAGAAAGGGAAACGTGCAACTCTTTGCATGGCAATTATTTCATGTCCATCTAGAGCACAGTAGAGTGGGGACATATGACCGAGGCCCCTTGAAAATTTATTGACGGGCAGGCGGAGAAGTGAGGTGGTTCATTTATGACAATGGGGCGTGATGACATCACACCATAAAAGCCCTCCGCAGGGTCAGATGGCACAAGACGCACGGGTTTGAGTCTTTGTGTTTGCTATGCATGAATATATAAGCGGTAGAGTGGGTCAGTGGTTGACATTGCTTTCCTGTGATGTATTTTGACATCCGCTGCTATGCTGTTTTTTTTTTTTTTTTTTGAATGCCGAGGACCACGCAGAGTTCCTGAAGAGAAATAACTTGAAGGGTCCCTCTAACAAGATGCTGATTTCATAATATAAATGCTCATTTACTACACATTTCATTTGGATGAACACTGACAGTTTGCATAAGAAAAATCCCTCAAACTGGCTTTTCTAGTTTTATCAAAAGCATAATTAAAATTCTCTCATGATGCCATGTTTCTACATCTAGACTTTAGGTTGTGTGATATGATGGTATATACTGAAAGACAACAGACATTTATCAACCAGGAGAGATGTTGCTATACTGTTTCTCCAGAGGTCGCTACATCTTTAATGTATCTGGTTGAATCAGTCCGTTGTGGGCAATGTTGCAAATGAACGAGCATGACTTCATGACAATGTTGGATTTAAAGGAGTTTTTTCATTAATGTGATGAATTACTTGGATTTGTTTGGTATTTACTTGAATAGATCAGACAAAAACAAATATTCCATTATTTTTACCTACAATTGTTTTTTCAATTTTATGTCCAAGAAAAAAAATACTGTCACATTATCAGTGTTGGAGAGTAAATGAGAACATTTACTAAACACATTGTTTAAGATTTATCCAGTGCTTTCCAAACTTTTTGATTTGTTGACTCCCTTTCAAAAAACAGCCAACAAACAACCAAAGAGACATTTCCCTTCTCGGATAGTTTCATAATAATAAGTGTTTGCTGCCCAGAGAGGTAAAATCATCAATTATTTCACAAAAAGCAAAGATTCGTTAAAAATCAGAAACATTTATATTTGTTTTTTGTTTTTTCTTCTTATCTCTTATATTGCACTAATAATCTCACAACCCCTCACACTTCTCTTATGACCTTTTGGAGGAGGCATTCTTTTTTTTTTTTTTTGCGAAACTTTTCCTTTTGATACTTTTGTAGCTAATACTCTTGTACTTTTACTCAAGTTTTACTTTGAATGCAGGACTTTTACATGTAATGTAGCCCTGGTAACATTTGCCACCCTGAAGTGTATAACAATGCAACAGAAGCTTGTTTATTTTAAGGTGCGTTTATAAGCATAATAGCCCAATCATTGGATCTCTTGTCTTACAGTAGATGGCATACATAATTTCATTAGCCATGTGTGTGCACTTCTTATGAATTCAGTCACTATTCTCAGTATGTCCAAACTAAATACAGAAACTGTAAGCACAGGCTATTATGATAATTTAGCTCAATTATAATAATAATCTGTTGTATATTCATTAGCCTTTTAATTGGTTAACTCTGGGGACAGCCAGCAATTCCAGTCAGTCAAATACACTAATGATACACACACACTTGCACATACATGCACACACACACACACACACACACACACACATACAAAGCAGTTCTTCCACACAGGAAGACCTTGCAGAAGTAACCCTCCCCCTGAACTTTTGTAGAGTACTCTCCGTCCAATCACTCCAGCTTTCAATACAGCTGCCAGTTTTGGCCAGAAAAGCAAGCTTTAACTCAGAATTTGCAGCTTTGTCCTTAGTGAGAGGAGGTACCTGTGACATCTGCACTGACATGCTGGAGATAATCCTCCATGTGATTGTCAGACAAATTGCAGACAGGGGAGCATGGCAAGGGACACAGAGGAAATGTTCAATCATGGGCCAGCCCATTCGGGAGCCTCCCTTTTCAGCCTCTCCAGCCTGTGGTTCATCTCTCTTTCGCACTCTCACTCTCTCTTTCTCTACCCACAGCTGCCGGGCTTCCACTGGGAGGGAGCTGTATTATGGCTGGGTTAATTTACTGATTAATATCCAGGCACTAGATCCAGCTTTCCCCAGATGGCCAATTAAAAACTACAACTGGCAGCGCACATAGGCCTGGCAGCAGGTTGCCGTCGGGCCCAGGGCTGGAGGCTGTGACAGAAGGTGTGGGTCCTGTTTGGGCCCGAATAAGAGTCACCAACTATCGTACTCTTTGACTCTCCGCACCAGAAGGGCAAACTGAAGCCATAATACTGAGCAGAACAGAGGACTAACTGGGGCTGCTGAAAGGCCACCTAGTGTAGGTATCTACTGTTGCTAGGTATAGGACCACAGAAACTAAAGCCATCATAAACAGAAAGTTAAGTTGTTAGACATCATAGTACAAACAGACAATAAATAATCTTTAAATGTTGATTACGATGGTGCAAAAACATAATTGTCTGTGCTTCATATCATAAAGTGATAATACTGTAGGTGTAGTAATAAAAAGGTAGTCTTGAGTAATATTTGGTACAGAAAATGATATTCCAAGAAATAAGAGCAACAGGTAAAGTAATTACTTCACCTATTACACATATTTACTGGATAATTATTGAAACAAAAAGATAAACTACCTATAGTGTGTATAGAGAAACAATTAAATTACAGATATGATAAGAACTCGTTGTTAAAAAGCGACAAAACTGGTTTAATAACCCAGTTACATAGTAGATAAACTTAAATACTGTAACAGTATATTGTAATAAAGGTATTAATCAAACAGAAGATCTGGATTGAGTGAAATCAAACATCATTAAAACTACTTTATCTAATAGTCCACTTTCATCTTATGTATCACATAAAATTGGACATTATTAGTATCTATCAGTGAATAAAAGGGAATTTGTGTTCCCTTTACTATATTACTCACAGTTACTGTATTATTACCTATTAAATACTTTGTAACTACTATACTATTTTTTATATAACATTTAATGTTAGTCATTTTAAGTGATTAGTTTATTATACCACTAATAATTGCTTCTGATATACTATACAATTTTACTAAATGAAAGGAAATCTTTCTGTCAAATCACTAAACAATACTAGTTAACTACTGAATTTATGACATAATTCCCAGTTATTAATTAGCAGTAATATACTTACAATTACTTAGTAAATACTGTGTAATTATTGTACTCTAAAATAAAGTGCTCCCAGGCAATATTATTCCTCTTAATGTTATGGCACATTCGCCAAGAAATAGATTTTCACAATCTAGAATATAAATATTTGACATCAGTAATATCTCAATACAAACTGTGCAATATAGTCCAAAAAAAGCTTCCTTCCTACATTCTCCCTGCAAGCTGTGGTACTGCTGAATATTACGACTCTGTAATGTAATCCAGCCTGCAATGGAGCAGTGTTAATTTCACTATAATAACCCTCACATTATGAGACACTGCTATATTTAGACGGAGGCCATTTGAATACAGGTCTTGTCTTGATACTGACACAAACCTTATAAATGGGCTAGGGTCACCATGGAAACACTGTAAATACAATGGCCACGGCTGCTCTGAGAGGAAGGGTAATTAATAACTGAATTACGAAACGGAGATAGAAAGCCAGGCAGACCCATGCAGCTCCCATGCAAGTCCCTTGATAAAGGAGAGTTTAATACAAACAGTTGTACTTCTACTGGGTCAGCTAAACCAGGGATATCTGGGCCATCTCTGTTCAAAGAGAAAAAGGCCACGAACAGAATTGATGGCCCATTTCATTATGTAATTGCCTCTTTAACTTCCTTGTTCTGAGCAATCGCTCTTTAAACTCAAGCTCAAGGTAATATATGCAGAGATATGAGGGTAGTCTCACAGACAGATAATTCAGTAAATAGCTGTAATCTTTGCATCACCTTTAACCACCCCGGAGCTGGCTAATATGTCATCTTAAAACCGTGGTGAGCTAGAAATGAGGTACGGTACATAAAGAACTGGTGTGCTACAGACAAGAGTTCTGCATCAACACAGAGCTGAGCTGAATCCACCAGGATCACACAGATCGAAGCAGGACGCTCGCTGCCGCTGCTGTGGATATCAAAAGTGTGGTCCGGTGGTGGAACAAGGCTCCAGACAGCCTTTAAGCTGCCACCCTCAGTGTCGGGGTACAAGGAGCACAAAGCTGGATATGATTACCTACCTACAAGAGAGTGATGCATCCTGCCCTCCAACCCTTGAACTTAAGTTGTACCCTACATAGAATCAAAGTAAACACCAAGCCCCTGTTCAGAGCCTCTGAAGTGGGTAGATGTGAGAACACAACACGAGTGACCCGCTTCCTTTCATTTCCCTCTTCATAAAGAACCCACAAATGAAAAAAAAAAAAGGCAACGCAACACACAAAGCAGCATTGGGAAGGCTGCGGTCTTATTGAAGGGTCAGTAGTAGGATCACTGGGAGAAGGTCACCAAAGAGCCAAAATTCACACCCCATAATTGAGTAACAGGGGTCGCTGATTACAAAGCGAGCGGCATAGAGGGACACTGGACAGTGGTTGGAGCTGCGCTCACCTCCGGCTGTACAGAAAAACAAGACAAAGCGCTGAAAGAGGGCTCTGGAAAGACAGAATATTGGATGGTCTTTCCAGGTCCACCACTGTGAGACAGAGTGAAGACTTAATTAACTGAACAGCCAGATCTAACAGGAACCACTATATCAGAGAGACAGAGAGAGATAATTCCCTTTATGTAATTAGATCAATTGGGCATGAAGTGAAGAGGCTTCATCCAAGAGCAGTGTGTGGTTCTGAAGTGGGATCACTGACTGAGCTTTGATTACCTTTTGATTGTTAATGAAAAATTGGATTTAACCACAACTGTACAAATCCCTTATTTTCTAATTAAGAGTTTGGAGGATTGTTTTGTTTTTATTTTGCAATGACTGATGCATGCATGAATCGCAGTTTTAAGAAAAGCTTGACTTTAATGTGCAACATAAATAGTTTTTATAGCAAACGTGCTTGTCACATTCAAATCATTAGAGGTAATTAATGGCTTCTCTGATAATTCACCTGAGTGCTTTATGTCCACTTATTCGGCCTATAAATTACCTTTAGGAGGACTCATTCCCTTGTCATTTCAAAACAGGGATTTTCAGCCACCATTTCACAGACAAAGCTCCAAATTTAAACTGAGGAGAAAATAGAGAAATAAAATATAAAATAATACAAAATATTATAAATATAAAAGAAAAAATAACATCCCGGAAGTGCTAATAAAACTATACATTTCTTAATTATTTCATTACTGTTTGGCTTAGAGAGGACCCAGAGTTAGAGGCTGGTCCCCCACATGAGGGTCCCCAGGGAGGGGATAGTTCTGTGGCCCAGTGGAGCAGTAGAGTGCCTCTGTCTGTGTCTGTCTCTCCACACCTCCAGTCACAGACAGAGGACGTGCGTGAGGGATGGGCCTCATCGTCCAGGGGAAACGGCTTGTGTCGGCCGCCCACACTGCGCCTCCTCTGTGTGAAATTGGCTGAGAGGATGTAGACATATTCCACGCACTGATCCATGGCTGAGTATAAACAAGAGAGGATCTCGCTTTCCCCTCCTAGAAGGTCAGGAAGCTTCCCCGTGAAACAGTAAGTGACACTGCCTCTTCTGCGCTCGCTAACAGTCTGACTGGTGGAACTTGACCAACCCCCCCCCCCTCAACACCAAACATCCCCCCCTCTTTGCGCCATCACCCTTCTCTGTGATGGTGTCCTGTGTACAGCCAATTCTCCCTCTCTCAGTGGGGTGCACTGATATTTAGTGGCGGGGTATGCCAACTTCATCAACAATTCCAGGGGCAGATACTCAAATTCACATTGAGGGACCGAACACCAGACAAAGCATTCATCCTGTGACTGAAGATCCGTGACCAGCTTGCAACACCTGTAATATCTTAACTTCTAAACACTATTCTGACTCATATATCATGAGTTCAGATAGACAGATGGAGGAGGCGGGGGGTGTGGGGGGGTGGAGGGGGGGGAATCATGTTAGATCCTCGTCTCACCACCAACAATGTCCAAATGGTTGAGACAGAGGCATGAGATCCGTGCATGAAATCTGATTGCGGCTGCAGTAAAATGGGACTGGGGAAGGCATGAATGTAATTAAAGTGGCTGACACTTTTATGCTGGGTAATGGGAGTCCAGGGCCCAGCTATTCCCTGACGAGCTCCCCTCACAGTATGGAGTACATTTTAATACCACCCCGCACAATGACTTAAATGCAACTCTCAAGGCCTTCGTGGAGATGTAATATTGATGTGTAAATAGGATAAATGCCAACATCCTGGGGTTTAAGGGACACAGTAAATAAACACTACCTAATATACAAAATATATAAAACCACTCAAGCATCTGGATACTGCAGAGCAAGACAGGAATGACTGAGAGGAACGGCAAAGCTTTACAAAGTGCTCAACACTCAATGCCTACCTTTAATATCCAAAAACATGTTGTGGACACAAGGACATAAATATAATTCTTAATTTAAATCCAGGATACACAATATTTTTGTGATTCAGCTGCAGGACAAAAATACTCAATAATAAAACATGTCTTATGTGCTGTGTGTGTAGCTGTTGGTTATTAACAAAAAATCTAAAAGAACAACCTGAACAAAAGAAACACAACTTCTCTGTCTGAAATTAAGCTTAATGAAATCACAGTCTGCCCTAAGTAGAGGAAACAGATGAGTTGTGTTGTACACCAGCACTAATGTTAGGAAACAAAATGCAGAGAGTTGAAAAACAGTTAAGCATTGTCCAATCAGTAATGTATTTGTTAATGTAGGTAGGAAGGAGGGAGCTTTTAGATCACGATGGGGCAGATAATGAAGAAGTTAATAAGAGGAATGGTACTTTGAAATGTTCTTCAACCACCCAGGTCCCACAATTTAATCTGTAATAAATAATCTGGCATCATTGCAAGATGGCATCTCATAATGGCAAATGAAATATGCTGGTATGATAGGTACAATAAATCTGGATTTTCCTATGGTTCCCTCAGGCTAGGACAATATGCAACTATAGTGCTCTCTGTCAGGAAGAGCAGATCTCAGGGCCGTCATAAAATCTAAATGGGCACTAATTAGGCAAGCCTTCCCTCTCACACTTACTATTTCTATTGACATTTTCGGCGCGCCATCCCCCCCCTCCCCCCTGCACTACCATAAGTCACTGAGAGAAGAACTCCCAGGATTGCAGAGCACAGGGCTGTTAAAAGGAAGTTCAACTTAGTGGTAATGAATAAATTTGCCCTCCCATGCAGTACTGTTTCTTTTGTCTTGGACCCAAGCATATTCATGCATCTAAATGGTAAATTGCTTTGCAGCACACAACGGCACTGTGGCAGAAATCAGAGCCATAAATATACACAGTAATCGCCTTTGATTAGCAACTTCTCATTTTAAAAAGACCAGAGGAAAAATGTTTTAATTATCATTTAATTTTCTCCGACATAACTAACACATATTTTGAGTTCATATTAAAATAAATGTTATATTAGAATTGTGGCAACTATAAATATCTTATTAGTACTGTATTGTTTAACGTTGTCTATCAAGAACCATGTTTCTACCAGTAACTTCTCTATAGGGAGCAGTGAGCTTGAGTGGTGGCGTGGAGTGGTGGGATCAGGTAAATATATACGTATGCATTCCTGCCTGCTTCAAATTAATAAAAACCTAATGCGTGCTTGGCACAGGACTGCTTGTTGAACATATGCTGCAAGCATGGCTAAGCCATCTGGCTCAGAGTCAAGTATTCCCACCAACTGTAGTCTTATGCTACCTGACAGTGGAAAAGCTTTATTCCCCTGGTATCGGGGGCACAAATGGAGAAATATTATTGAAATGATTATCTGCATCAAGACTCAGATTTGGGCTGACATTTCGCTGGCTCTGTGTAATCCGAGGGGTTGTCTAGGAGAGGGCGGAGAGGGGGTTTGCCGGTAAGCCTTGGCGGGATGATTAATGAAGCCAGGATACTGGGTGGACCCAGCCCACCTCCACTCAGACCCAGGGGCCGAGCCCCGCGTATGAAATTGGCCTATGCTGCTCATCTCCCTGGGAGAGAGCCACTGATGATCCTCCCGACACCGCTCTACCTCCAGTCACCAAAACAGCTCTCAAAAGCCATGCCAGATCCAGGCTTAGGAGATACTCTGCTCACACTGTGTGGCTGTGAGGGAGGGCTGCTTGGTAAAGAGCAGCATCCATACACCTGCTCTTCTGTAAAGCACATTTCACTCAAGCCATATTGTGGAGTTTTGTTTTTTTTTCAGCAACTTTTCTGCAGTACTCTATAGTGGCTTCATATTAATGTTTAGTGGTTAAAAGCAGGTGCATTTTTATCTTATAGGAATAATTCTTTATCTTAATATGAACCCTCTGAAGTTTTGCTGACACATGTGACTTTTAACACATTTAGAAAGAATAATCCCAAATATCATATTACGTGGCAAGTGTTATGTATTTCTATATAAAACTGTGCTTACCTTTTAATAACCACGAATCCCTCAGTGCTTTACATCACTGCAGCAGCAGCATTGTCGAGGCTCTCCCTCAACCCCTTAGTCTTGATGGATGGGCCTGTGAAAGCATTTCAGGACACCGGTAATCGGATAACAGCTAACCAAATTCTTGACCAAGAGGAGAGAAAAGCAGTGACATGTAGCTCATGAATGAACACAGATGAAGAGGAAGAGCAAGTAATTCAAAAAAGCGAGGCGCATCTTTAATCATTCTCTGTCGATGATTAGTCATAGACAATGTCGCTTTGTTAAAAGTGTACCATAATTAATAACTGAAGCAGGACAGAACAATTGAGGGAGCGAGTGTCATGTGTTGTACTACACTAGAGAGGTGATTTCTAAATAGTGTAAATTAGGTGTTTACCTATTATGATCCAGCCTGTGACACTGCAGCCTCTTTTCCTTGAGAACAAGACCAAAGAGAATGATTAATTGCAAGCTCACGGGTTTTACAGCTTCAAGAGTAAATCAACTTCTAAGAAGTGCTAACTTGCTAAAATATAAACTAATTTTAGGCCCCAGATATTAAAATATAATCCATCTTCTTCCTCCACAGGGAAAGCTAATTAGAAAATGTGACTGGCATAAGAGAGGAGAGGTGGAGGAAAGGTGGGATTAGGCTCGGGAGCAGAAAATCACACCCTCTTGCTAAATCTTGGGATTTCTCTACACTTCAAATCAACTATTTCCCGTCGTGTCTCGCCATTTGTAACATTTCCAAAACAAAAGCTTGAAAATTATTTTATTCTACAAATAGCGAATAAAGTTGATAATATTTTTTTCCCCAAATAACAAATGTTTATGCATTTTCTCTGTATCTCTGGGTTTTTATTTGAACCTCTACCTGGCGCACGTTCACTTTAATCTGCTAGCCAATAAACAACAGTTGCCCAAGGCAAAGAGCCTACCTGACAGAGGCTCGACTGGCATTCAGCTCTTGTGTTCTTCGCATGTTTTGACCTTATGCAGTGAAACATCCGCAGCCTATTGTACAGTGCAATTTATATGCCTAAGGAACAAAGCAGTTCTAAAAAGGGAAAATAACTAATACTATTAAAGCCTTTTTAGATCAGAAAACATGATGAAACCATCGGAATGTGTTAATAAATACACCTGAATAAAAGCTTAATTAACTGATTTTGTAATTTCACTTTTTAAGTCGACCCTGACACATGTCACAGATATTATAAATATCAGAGAGACAGTGTTATGCGTAAATATGGGGAAATAAGCACTATGGGAGTACATTGCATCCAACATGACACAGTAGCAGTGTGCAACAGAGCTGAGTAGTCCCAGCCAGCCGAGCTCTCTCGAGTCCCAGAAGACAATCCCCTGAGAGGAGAAATGCTCTGAGTGGTGACAGCTTAAAGGCAATAAGCCAATAATAAAGACCAGCAAAGTGGCCATGGGAGAGATTTCTGTTCCTGCTACCTTCAAAACAACAGAGCAAACAAGTGTCACTCAAGAGTTTGTGACCAGTTGTACAAAAGTTTAAGTTGCTTTTTTTTTCTTTTACACTTATCCTCCATTCTTTAATTAATGAAAATGTCTCATTTGTGGTCTTTTTTTCCTCAATCTTTCCTCTGCAAGCAAGGATATAATTTTGCTGAGAATGGCACATTGACAATTTATTTTCAGAAACCTGTTCTTTTTAACCCTTTCAGTAACTTTATAATCCATATAAAGAGGAACATTGGAAGTATTTTTAGTGCTGTAATAGCTGCCCAATTACTGCCCTGCTGGGTGTCCATTTGGCTGCACCAGATGCATTGAGATGCCTTCCTACTGTCTGTAACTACTCAGAAACACTCAAAAGAAAATCCTCCCAGTGCAAACCTAATTGCATAATGTATGGACATGATAGAGGAGGTGATGGTAAATTTATTTAAAAGCCAGAGTTGTAAAGGACAAAATAGTTTAGCTTTATTCGTATTTACTGAAATTGCTCTGTGTGACAGAACAAAAAAAAAAAGAAAGAATAACGGTGAAAATAATACTAAATCTTGATAAAACATGCACTCAAAAACTAGACAGAGTTTCCACATCCAGTTAAATTGCAATTAAAGACAAAACACTAATTGGAGACTGAGCAGCACATACTGTATGACAGAAAAAAAAAAGCATTCAATACATTGTGGCCCAATTCCCTCAACCTATCACACCAAACTTTGTCTTTTCATTCGTCCTCTATGTAATCAACTTTTCTGGTGGAACTTTAGTGCTCGACTCTAACGTTATTCTTACACTTCAGTGCAGTTGCACCCTGTGAGGATGACAGATTTCTGGGCTAGTTTGGGAAGAAGAGTGCTGCAGGGGAAGGCAGTGGCCAGTCTGCGATGGGGGGCCAACCAGGAGAAAACTCATTTGGAATTCAGCACTGCAACATTGCCATCTTTTGGCCAAACAGTATACTCAAAAATCCCAGGGATAATCCATCTCCAAGCCCATACTGAGGTCCTAAAACAGCTTGATACAAAGGTACGTAATGGATTTATTTTTTTGTTACAGAGAAAGGATGCGTTATCTTTTGGCTCATAGCAGAATAAATAAAACTGTCTCATATGTTTGTTTCTGGAGGTTCCATATGTCACTTCTAATTAAGTATATTCTGATAAAAACACAAAAATATTGGCTATCCTCCTTAATAAATGTCTTTCAAGACAACACAGCCTTAAAGACACCTATGAATTCAACACTGTAGTCTGGAACCAGAGCAGCTTCCCAAAAGTGACTGGACATTATGTTCAGTACTGTTTTAATGCTATGATGCAAATATTACATCGACAAAATTTCATGTCAAGGTGTCCAAAAGCAAATGGACACACCTCTGTTCCATCATCTACTTCTTCTTCTTCTTCTTCTGGGAGTAAATTTACAAACATGTAGTGACCAGAAAGCTTGAGTGGGTTTACTTGTCCTCTACCTGAATAAATATTTGTCTAAAGCGCTTGTGCTGTCCTGTTTTCCCACGGTGGTATATGGGACATCATGGATAAGGGAGAGGATGGGCTCTGACAGAGAGTGACAATTCATCCCTTCATCCCCCCTAACTGACATGTCACATTCTCTGATGACTTTATTGTGCTCCCTGTCACTGCACTTAATCTGTGTGTCAGTCAAGCCGGAGCAGCCCACACCACCACCTCCAGACAGCAACACTAATACCCACCCTTTTAATGACATTAGATTTGGAGTAATGCCATTCAGTATAGCACTGATATTATCTTCTATTTGCATCATTCAGCCAGTGACACAGTCAGAGCTTGGCCAATAGAGAGCTGGTCATTTCCCCATCCATTTCCACTCGGATGACAGATGTCAAGATGGAAACTGGCTATTATTTACTGTAGCCATGTTTTTATCACAGACAGACATGATGTCTCACTTTACTCCAGGCTGTCAAGCATTGCATCAAAACCTGTCTTTTATTGCGATATTTCAAGTACAGCAGTACAAAGTATGCATTTATTTTATCTTGTTTTATTGTTTGCTTTTTGTTATTATTAAATTGACTCATTTTGAACTCGCTGAGCTACCGTAGCCATCCGTTTAATCCCGGAAAGACAAAAAAACAACATCAAATCATCATCATCTACTTATTAAATCACAACATATTGCTCTATTTGTCACTTCCTTTGAGTTGATAATGTCTTTTGTATTCTAGGAATGAGTCTCAGTGTAGTGGGATTAATAATACCTGCTAAGGCGGGCCAAGTGCTGCTCAGGAAAATATTCCTCCTCTCAATAAGCATCTGTACAATCCTCTTCAGGTGCTATAATGACATTGTAATGAACATGCCACAAATGATTTTGAGTGATTCGAACTCCCTCTGCAGTGTGTTCGGTCCTCCTGTCATGGAGAATGAGTAAGCAGAATTACCAGCGGATCAGCATTAGAGGTAACAAAATTTCCTTCTTTTTTTTTTACATACTGACAGTGTATTTTCTCTCCCATCAGAGCTCCAGTGCCTAATTAAATGTATTTAGCATCATAAATATTCCACGGGGACAGGTTGACACAATGAATTAATGTCTCGTCTCAATAGCAGAGCCTCTCTATTGGCTGTGGAGAGAAAGTTAGCCCGATGCCAGGTAAATGCTGCAGCCTGCATGTCTTGTTATAAATCAGCGGTGCATTTGTTTTCTAATGCTGTGGAACTGAAAATACATTGATACTGATTAAGTCACATGATTAAGTTGGTGGGAGGTGGAAAGAGACTTCTGAGCTACCTTTTGATTAACTGCTGATAAATGGACAGCAACTGATTTTAAATTTTGTGCAGCTAAATTTTAAATCCTGTAGCGGTAACATTTAGCATCTTTCTTTATGATTTATTTCATTTTTTGTCTTGATTTATAGTGTTGTTAAGAGTTAAGAGCTTGCTTTTCTTTGCCCACACTAATAAAGCAAACACATCTGTCTTAACATGGAATAGCTTCGATATTACTTAAGACGCTTTATAGAGAGATTAAAGAGAGCGAAATTCACTACTGATGTCTTAATTATGTGGTTCTAACCTATATTACTGAGGGTAAAATCACTACCCCGTATGGTTTGCAGTGTCACAGAGAGGAAAGTGTCCTGCTGTGCCAGTGTGCACCAGCCATAAGCCGATCACTGCTGCTAGCTGGGGTATTTCTGTGATATAGCCCCACCTCACCTTGCTGGTACATTCACCAGTGTCCTCTGCTTAACAATGCCCTCCACAAGCCCCTTAGGAAGACAGCCGGGAATTTTGGATGACTTCCTTGGGGTTTGAAGCCCTTCCCAAGTTGTCACCCTTGAAGAGGGAAATGCTTCACAGCTTATTTGCTGCGCTTTTTCCTTGCATGAGCAGCGAGGAAAAGTGTACTAGTCTGTTAAGCCACCACCAGAACAAATAGGTACAGCTGCCAGACTGAGCTGAGGGGGCTGTAGAGGATAGAATTACACGATATTATGTTCATTTTAAATCTAGATATTTTTCCTAATTTTCTCACATTTTCTCTTGCCTGTGAAAATGCATAGACATCACTTTTCTCTCCTCAACACGTGTAATTGCAAATTTGCAAGAGCTAAACTAATTTTACGACACAGGAACACCTGTATTCATCTCCATATTAATAGAAAACAGGAAGTATAAATCCCAATTTTCCAGCAGCCAGTGTCAGTGAAGATGTTCCTTGAGGGAGAAGGCTGTCTCCTCTCCATTAAAATATTGGTGCTCTCCCCCCGCTTTCTTGCTAGAGCGTCCCTTCTGAACCGAAATCAGATATCATAATTATGAATGGCACCCAATCTACATCACTGGGCTTGACACCTCTAATATCCATATATGCCAATGCACATTTAAGTTTCCACTGTTAAGGTGTTCTCTACGTTGAGTTATAGTGCTATGTGGCGCCGCTCTAGAATAGAGGCCCCTGTGAGTCTCATTTAAAGGTTTGACTAATAGGCTCATTTGGATTAGGCACACTGCCCTGAAATATCCCCTAGAAAAGAAGGGAACAAACTTTTACGCAACTCTCGAAGCTACTGAAAATCTGTTAATCTCCACAGTTAACCTCAGCTATTAACAGATGAGGAAAACTGGTGTCTATAATGAATCAGCACATTATCATTAATATAATGAAACTAGGAGATATTTAGTGTTGTCCTCTAAAACATTATTAAGCTATTTTGAGTGTCACTCTGGAGCTGTATCTGTGTTTCTGCATCCTTCTGTGTGTGTATGTCATTACACCATGGACAGGAAAGCACAGGAGCCATTGTCAGGTCAGGCTCTACAAAGCTACAGCTGATGTAGGTGGTCTATGTTGCCTCATTAGTAACAACATGAGCAGTGGTCTAATGAACTTAAGACAATGCTAATTAATGGAAGAGAACAAAGGCTTAACATTTTTAGAAAGTGTGAAGCACTGAGTCTGCTTGTATGACAGCATTTAAGCCACCTTAATCCGCTTGTGATGCGGCGCATGCTGCCTCGACCTTGCGGTGCCTCGACCGCACAGCACCGGGGCAGGTCAGAGGGAGCAGCTCCATACCTCAGCTGATAGAGTCACCTGTGACAATCCTTTATGGGCTGATAAAGTAAAGGAAGTCTCTCAAGGAACAGTGCACTGACTTGGCGGAGGGTGTCCCCAGGGAGCAGGTGTCAGGGTTGTCTATCAGAAGGCTGAAAGGAGAAAAGGGACGTGTTACTGGGCTCTATTGTATCCTGGTTGTCATTGACTGATCGGGTCCATTTAGCTGGCTTTCACAGTGAATGAAACCACCTGAATAGATGAAAGCGAGACAGCCTTCCCGACAAACAAGGAGCCCTGGAATATTCATGGAGGATCTGTGAGGAAAAGATTAATGTATTAGAAATTAAAATGGGGCCCGGACGTATGATCTTGCTCTAACACTTGGCCAGACCTGTGTCACCCGCCGCTAGCGCCTGAAGTCGGCACATGCCGCTGCCAAGGTGGAGAGGAATCATTAAGCACCCTGCCATTGTGTGAGCAGAATAATCAAACTTCACCCCCCCATTCTTTCCCACAGCACTGACAATGAATAATTCTGGAGCCATTTGCAATGTTAACGGCACCTATCTGGGCCATCCATGCCTTTATGATAAGAGCTCCAAATATGCATTTCAACAGTCTGAACAGAAGCTGCTTCACCGGCATTTCAAAGGACACCTGTCAGTCATCTGAAAGAGCTGTCAGTCTCTGTCATGCAACGGTGCCAGTGAAATGGCCCAAAAGATAATCTTTACTCTCTCTCTTTCTCTCTCTCCACCTCTCTCTTTCAGATCAGAGCAGTTACATTTGCAATGGAGTGACAAGTGATTTACACTGGAAAATGGATTGTGTTTAAACTGAAAAAAAGGAGTTTATTCTTTTAGGCAGCGTTATTCTTTGCTGGTGTACAGCTGTATCAAATATGCTATCATAAATGTGATCTGGGCTACGCTGAATGTCATTATGTGTGATACCATGAGCACTAGACGGGCTACTGAGCTCAAAGGTGACTTTGATAATTCCTATCTCTCTAAACAGAGCCCTGTGTCTGTGAGGAGTAGGAGCAGGGATGGGTGGGATCAAACAGGTTTGTGTTTCCAAAAAGTTTGACCTTCTATTGTTTTCTTCTATTGTTTTTGTTGGAATGTGTCTTCAAATCGAGATCACTGCAGTGTGGTTCACTGCTGCCCGACTATCTCTCTATAGATTTTTACTTCACAAAATCTCTATTCTCACTCTCACCACTGCCTCACATGAAAGATGTGGTTTCTTTACTCCATGAACCAGTTTCAGATTGTACTTGCATGGCTACTTGGTTTGCGAGGAGGCAAGTGAAGCCCCGTGCCCCCCACCCCGCCCCCTCCTTCCTCATGTAGGCCAGTAATTTGTTAAGCACGACTAACTTGTGTGCCACCAGCTGTTGGTGATATTTACAGCTGAGTGCAGAGGATGTGTCTGGACCGAGGCTTGCAGGGCCAGAGCAGCACTAGACCCAGTCCCACTTCCCTTATGGCCACTCCATGGGCTAGGACAGCCAGCACTCACAGCACAGCCTGTGATGCCATGCAATCACAAAACAGAGGTGCACAGAATGACACAAAACTAATTTTTGCATACCGCAGGCAGCTTGCCAGCACAGCTTGGTAAGGGGTAAGACACGTGCTGTGTCTTGACTAGTGCACAATCTTTAAAAAATGGAGAAACCCTTAGTATTGCCCAACACTGCACCCCTCTCCTAATCATGAAGAGATCACAGATAAGATGTGGAACATTATATCATGCATACCAGACATCAATATTTTGATCATTGAAGTCCACTACAACTGCCTGAAACTGTCTTCAGTGTGGTCTGGGAAATCTGCCAAAAGTCAGAGTCACTTTAGTTCATCAAGCACAAGCCTTTACAAAGCTCTGTGGAAACCCTTATGCTTACCCATCCCAAATTCTTTGTTGTTTTCCAGCAAAGCAGGCCATTTTCACACAGAACAAACAGCAATTTGACAAGCAATTTGAATTTTGGGCACTCCTCTTTGTCACATAGTTTCCACACCATGTCCGTTCCTCCAACAATCTCTCTATTGTGGCTCAGGGAGGACATGGTTCAAGAAGTGAGTCACTCCATGAATGTTCACTTTCATTTCAGAGCGCAGTAGGCCGGCATAATCCCTGATACTGAACCCTGACTCACCAGGTCTTTTTTAGATTGAGCGTTCTGTCCTTCTTCCATTGTGAAAAAGGACTTGCACTCGCACTTTTGACTAGATAAAGTTCAACCACACGCTCACTGATGAAATTACATGTGTCAGAAAAACAACAAGGCCGTTGTGAACAAAAACATTACGAGGAAACCCACTGAAGACAAATGAGCACACGTTCAAATAATTCAGGAGTGAATGAACTGTTATGAGTTAATCAAATGAAGTGAATAAACGAACAAAAGGGAGTAGTTATCTTGTCTGCGTTTTTTTTTTTTTTTTTTTTTTCCATTTTGAAATCCTCACACAAATGAATGTCAATAGATGTGCCTGTACAACAGCTTTCTTACAAATTATTCAGTGACTACGATTTTGCAGTTGAAAAAGTCACCAGAAAGCCATTTACCTGAGTCACAAATGAGTATGTAATTGAGTCCTTAGGGAAAATAACTCAGCTTAACTACTGGAAATAATGTGTAAATTCAATACATTTCCTAATGAGCTCATTTGAGTTTGCTGCAATTATATTTGCTAGTCTAGGTGCAGATAGGATTCTGCAGCCGAGTTGAGGTGAATAAAACCACAGCTTCCTTGTATTCATTAAAATTAGCATATGGACCTGTCAACACTTCTCAGAGGCACGTTGTAACAATGCCATTTAGCCCTGCATCAAGCAATGCCAATGGAATGAATGCATGTGGTGGGTAAATGCCTCCCCACCCCTAGCGACAGGGGTGGAATAGGACTGGCAATGCTGGCTCTGACGCACAAAAGAGGCTGCGTTTTAACAGCCAGGGCCTGGCCTCTGACCAGGGGCCATCCACATCAACACTGCTTACACTCCACCATACCTCCCAGCTACTGGCCCAGCCAACCAGCTCCGTACACACACTGAGACAGACAGGGAGAGGCGGAAGACAAGAGAAATGAAGACCACCAGTGTGTGTGTCTGTGTGTGTGTGTGTGTGTGTAGGTGGAGAGATAGCGTCAGAGGCAAGGAGCAGAGAAGAGGAGTTAGAAATAAAGATACGTAGGCAAAGCGCGGCGTTGTATCTTCCTTGTAACAGTCGTCTATTGATCTTCCTTCACTGTGTTTTTAGTTTACAACAATACCAAAACTTAAAAATAATTATTCCCTGTAAACAACTAGAGTATATCTGTAGCTAAACTTAAAAAAATATTCTTATCAAAAGGTGCCAGAAATGAGAAGCCCATGGAAAAGAGCTCCTTTATTGTTGTTTGTCATCGTTACACTGAAGCTGCCAGTGAGAGGTATTGTTGCTCAGTGGAGCACACGAGGCCCTAGTTGCATTGTTGTGCCAGGATTTTAAAACAGGCGCGAGTTATCAATAGACCACAGACTATTCAATTCACTCAGCTGTGCCTCTCGATACACTTCACAACCTCACACGCCGAACAGCCAGCCATGATCTCACACAATTGGGCCGCTTTACTGACAAACACTTTTGTTTCCAGATGGATCCAGGTCTATGTCTAATGGATAGACAGTGCCATCACTCCACAAGCTTCTCACTTTCAGCTCAGTATCATCAGTCTGACGACACTATTTCAATTAATGAAATCTCATTAGACTTTACCATTATGGATATTAGTGGCCAGACTGTATTAAGACATAATTAACCCTGCAATGTGCTTATGACAGCAGAATAGAGTCTGTGGATTCAGCCCCGTGCAAGAGGACAGGGAAATATAAGACAGGCGGAGGAGAAGACAAGGCCTCAGCTGTGCTTTACACTGATCTACACACTGTGATTACCTGGAGCAGAAAACCGAATATAAAGGCCTTGGGCTGGCTTTGATATTTCCATCGTTTGTTTGTCTGCTATGACCTGGACTACGTCTAACAGACCTAGACTGGAGGTCAGTAGGAATCAAGGGAGAGGAAAGAAGAAGAGAGGAGAGGAGAGGAGAGGTTAAAATTGAAAATAACTATAGAAAATTATAATTTACCAGAGATACTGACTCATGAAATGGCCAAGCACACACATAGGGTTATCCTCTCTCTCTGTCTCACACACACACAATCCTTTCCTCTCCCCCTCTCTGTCTGATCCACACACACCTCCACACTCATTATGGTTACCTTTGTCCAGTATTGGGTGCCATTACCACTCCCACCCCAGCACTAAAGAACTGGGACCAACTTTATTCTGTCAGGGCACCTATTAAAGGATTACCTATTCACACTTCTGTAGAACAAACTCTTAATGAGGATAAAGGGAGACTCCTACAGTTTGTCCTCACTTTTTGACAAACTATAGGCGATACAGTGTAGATGAAAAGAAAGCTATTTTGTTTGGATAAAGACAGAAACAAATGAGTGGGAAAGTATTGGATATTAAAGGGGAACTTTTATAACTTTGATTTTATACATCAAAGTCAGTTTACATGTCTTGGAAGTATGTATGTGAGAAAAGTTGTGTAAAGCCTTATGTGGCTGCAGAGGGAGCTGTGCAAAGTCTGATAAATTGCCTCAAGTATCAAGTGATCAGCATCATTTGGGGATGAAGACTACAAGTTCCTAAATGAAAAAAAAATCTGAGGGTGTGGAGTTAGAGGGAAGTGAGGTTACCAGACTTCTGTATCTCGCTCCTCATCTCCTGCTTGAGGTTAGTGACTCGCTGCTACATTTGCTGCTACTAGCATAACATACCTGAATCTGTACAGTCGAGTAAATCAAGATAAGTTGCATGATGGGTAATATAAGGTGGAAGGTTTTGACAAGGAAGAGGAATGCATGGAATAAAAAAAGACAATATCTCTGCATTGAATTTGATCCTTTTTTAAACTGTAAATGTGAGTCTGACATCATAATGAGAAGTCCAGTATGCATATTGCATGCACACATATAGAATAAGGCTTTCTTTTGTCTAGGTTGACCTGCCTTTTTAATGTCATCAGGACATCAGGGAAAGTGGCTTTTGACTGGCAGATAGGGGTGGTGGTTCTAACAAAGAGGACCAAAGAATGACAATATTTATTCAAGCACTTTAAGTGAAGACAAGACTTGAAAATCAGAGACTCTCAAAATTTTTAATTATTTAGAGCAGTGGTTCCCCTCAAGGGGTCGCAAGATAAATCTGAGGGGTTATGAGATGATTACAAGATAGGAAAGCAGAAAAAAACATAATTCCGCTTCACAAAATTATGTTCATTTTATCATACTTTTCTCTAATCTGTGTTTTTTTTCTTGTGAATTACTGGATAATGATATTTCTTTGGGCCTCAAATAAAACATGAAAAGCATATAGATCCTTGGTTGAAGTATTAGAGATAGGAAACCAGTGATAAGGGGTCCAAGTAGACATTGCTTCATTTTGAAGGGGTGAAAAGCGAAAAAGGTTGGGACCCACTGATTTAGAGGCACTGAATGGGTATGTTTACAAAATGACAATTACAAAATATGACAAAAGAAACTTTCTGGCAGTACAACTGACTCTGTTAACCATGAGCTTACCAATCCAGTTATGAGTGTGTTTATATAAGAGAAAAAGTGGGGATATGTTATTACTAACCAATGCAACATCAATCAAGAGTAGATATTTTATTTGAGATGGGAATAAATTGTTTATACATGTGGGGACATTAGGACATTAATGCAGATTATAATGTTTGTATTGAAACTGTTTTATAGAGGTATTAATTCTTCATGGTCATTTTGGAGGAGTTTGTGAAATGACATGGACAAATTAAATGAAAAATTGGTCACAAAAAGCATAATATCTGGGAGGATGATGACAGCTGTAATTAACTAGAAATTGTTCATTAAATAAGGAAGAAAGTTTAAAATTGTAAAATTTTCTTTACAACAGATTAAAGAGATGCACTCTTATTAAAACTTGTATAGCAGCTATTTAAACTCCACATTAAGGGGGAAAAGTTAGTTGGTGGATCAAGTTTGGCTGCTGCATTGAAATTTAGCTGCATTTTTAGTCTGCAATAGCTTTCAATGACAGCTCACAACCGTTTTCTCCAAACATTGTTTTTGTGTGTAGAGTAATACAGCCGAGCTCAAATTTCTCTCATCCCTTCAAGCGCAAAATACAAAAGGCCTAGGCTGCCACTACCTGATTCAATCAAGTGTGTTACATTGTATACCCATGGGCAACAAGGCGACTTGTATTTTAATTAATAATGTAATACCCCAGTCTCAAAGGCTTGGCCCTTGGCATTCTGCTTTTTTTTTTTTGTAAATACTCTCAAGATCCCAGCAAAGATGCTGGGAGCATTTTTCTACACACTCCAACTCATGCAACCGGATTTGATACATAATGCTTGAAACTAACACTCTAGTATTTTCCAACATTGTGTGAGTGAAGAGAGTCGTGTTTTTTGAAAATATGTAAAACCTCAGGAACCAAGGAAAGGACATTGTGGTACATGTCATCTTTTAGGTAAAGATGAATAAGAAAAAGAAACAGGAGAAGAAAGAAGAATATTAGAAAAGAGTAATGATGAGAGATAAGAAAATATCCTATCTAAGCAGAGTACATGGTAAATAAACTGCATTTATGAAGCACTTTTCTACCAATCACTCAAAGCGTTTTACAACACATGCCAACATTCACATACACTGATGGCAGAGGCTGCCATGCAAGGAGCCAACCTGCTCATCAGGATCAATATAGCACTTTACAATGTTTCTAGTGCTCACTCACCCAGTCATACACCAATTCACCGTGCAATTTGGGGTTCAGTATCTTGCCCAAGGACACTTGGACATGCGGACTGGAGGAGCGGGGGGGATCGAACCACCAATCTTCTGATTAGTGGACGACCCACTCTACCTCCTGAGCCACAGCCGCCCATTGTGTGAATGAAAGTTAATGTTAAGGGCTATGAAGAGAGAGACATGGCCGTGGGTGTTGAGTTGTAAGGAATAACAAGCACAGTGAAGGGTAAACACACGCTTCTTTGGAGATCCTGGACCCGAAATAACCCTGAGGGAACTCAAGGGTTTGTGGGATACGGGCTGTGTTCAACCTTTCTCTGCAGCCACACACACACCCGAACAACAGGAAATGATGGCCCTTTTACAGTATGCCATGAGAAGTACTGACTCATTTGTTCACATGTAACTAACTAAACATATAAAAATAAACGGATGAATGACTCATAATAAGTCATGGAAAACATTGAAAATGATTTGAAATGATCGTTTTAGCCACATTGATCCAAGCTTTTATCACAGCTCGCAGATGTAATTTAAGACAATAAATGTATTTTATTTGCAGAAACAGATCAATAATCTCACAATGATTTACGTTACAAACATTTTATCCTTTGTTGTTTTCAAAGTATTCAGAATTTAAAAGCACAACTGATAATATATCAACTATAAAATACTTTTTCTTAAATCACAAATTAAATGTTTAATAGAACAAACATTTTAATTAGTTAACATGAGCACAGCCACAAGTAAATCTAAAGTGATTATTCTTGCCCTCAGAGAAAGGCTGTCTCCCTGCGCTCTGTCAAAAGGTCAATTATGGCCCCAAACCGGCATGCAGTGACAGTGACCTGGAAGCGCTACTGATGACCCCACATCCAGGGGCCCAAAAGAGTTGATCATCTAACATGCAGGCTGCCCGGAGCCATGGAAATCTGACATTTGTCCTTATTCAAATGAACACAAACAATATGCATCTCATGCCTCTCCCTAACCTGTGCCAAATCTAAGGCATAGGGACCAGCAGTCTAAATGCATTGTCCTCCAATCTAAGCCCTTCCCTGTGAATATACCAAACACACAGAGCCTGCAGGAAGAGCAGGTTGCAAAAAGGCGCCGTCTGCTAAGGATCTACACTAACACCGGTCATTATAGTCCTAGTCTACAAGACTGGGGTCACAAAACAGAATGGGGGTTATACAGTAATGGCAAATGTTAAGGATGAGAAGAATACAACTCATGTGTACCATAAAAATAAGAAATGACTTTTCTTTATTCATATTTTTCATATTGAAAAATGTTCATTTGAACATATCAAAGTTCTTATTTAAATCAAAGTTAAAGAATAAGGCCAGTGATATTCTATATTTTTCTTTTTGTCAACAAATCCAATGAAAAGACCAAAACAAACAGCACATTAGTCTGTCTCAATGTTTTCCAACTTCCTAAGCCTTACTGTAGCAGTTAACCCCAAGCCCATTCATTCCTCTTTTAAATAAAGGTCATGTATATATACTTTGATTTTTTAACAAATGCTATGTAATTTCCTAAAACAGCTGGGCACTGAGGTTTTCAGCAAATGTTTCACAAACAGGAAGAAATAGTGAATTTGTTAGGGACTATTTTCAGCTGCGGATTTGATGCTTTAGTGAGTTTATACAGCAGCAGGACATGTATGTGAACTCTAAATAAACTACAGTGGGTGTGTTCATGATAATGAGGCAACATGTCACCCAGTTCAACGTCGTGGCTCAATAATGAGTTTTTAATGACAACAGTGGAGGTCTGTGACACAGAGGTTCAAAGTGAATGAGGATTTGGCTACACAGGGACTTGTAAGTCAAATCAATTTATTGATGGTTTTATGGTCTTTTCATCGGATTTGTTGACAATAAGAAAATGATAGAATATAACCAGACTTATCCTTTAAGTTTGGTCAAATATGACAAATACCCATAATGCACTGCCGCTTCATGCTTAGCCCAACATAAGCTGGTTTACTACACTGGAGTAAAAGCTTTTGCAAAAAACACCTCAATAAGAAGGTTATTGCCATAACACCGGTGCATACACAGTAAATTCCCCTTGAATAGCACTTGCCTGAAGCAACACCTACCATGGTAAATGTTTATCCATGTGGACTTCCCATCTCATGCTGTTTTGTCTGTGTGTGCAGAAGGTAGCGGCCTGGCCTGGAACTGTATGACACAGAGCAAAGGCTCTCATGTCTTCAGGGCATTCCACAGAGCATGATCATGAAAAGCAGAAACATGAAGAAAACTGCAAAAGGTTGAGCCATGGAAACGTCTTTCTTCTGCACGTCAGTTAATTTCCTCTTTCTCCCTTTGGTTCCACATCACTTTTCTATTATGTTTTGAACACAGTGAAAACATAATACAAATCATGCTGCTGGAAAAAAAAAAATCTAATCATTAGACCCTCAAATGAAAAAATGGATACCAGTGAAAAATGTAAGGGAATTGTTATTTTTCACATTCTAATTCACATCACAAGGAAGAAAAGAAACACATGCTGTATATCAGATTGGTTTGGTGCCTTTTGCCCCAAGCCATGCAGCACACACTGATATTAGTTTTAAATACAGATTGCTGGCAATAATAGAACAGAAGTGTCCATGCCTGCCACATAGGCCCGGTCTGGAGTGCCTCATATTACTGGCTTGCCAAGACAGCTTCAATCAAAAAGCTCAAATAAATGTAGTTCTTTGGGCTCTGTCAACTGTAAACTGTTATTGATCCCAACAAATGAAATTTGTTCACGTTGATCGATCAAACACATTATCTGTGTTTTCCAGTCTATTACCAGCAAGTGGAAACTCAGGAGGCATCAATAAATAGAGTTGGGTCACCCCGGGTAGATTCCTTTCAAGCTATGAGGGCTGTAAAAACAGGCGACCAAACATAAGTACTTGTACTTAAAGGTAATGGACCTGCATCATGACTAAACACTAAGTGCCTGGGGTGTCGAGATGTGGAAAGCACTTCTCTAGCACCTTCAAGGGAGATACTTGTGTATGTACTGTATACTTGCCCTCCTCTCTTCTGCCCCTGTTAATAATACCCCCCCAACCCCTCTCCCCAATCTCGCTCCCCTACACATGAAAGCCTTCCAGCTGGCACCCAACGCCTGTACTTGGCAGGTTGGGGGGGAACACAAGAATTAAACCTATATCGCCCCAGCTACCAGTTCTCAAATATCAGTGGAGTCCAGCACTTCACCAGGGACTGCTGAGAGGAAAGCATGTCAATGGAACAAAAAGCTCCTTCTGGCACTGCTGACTGCTGTTACAGGAGTGAAGTTTTCATAAGGAAGTAGGTACAAATGATCCTATGAAGACGAAATCCAACAGCTTGGGTACAACAGTGCTGTATCTAATGTGCTAATGTGCTGTTTCATACCTGATTATGAAGCAACTACAGACAAAACATCTGGTCCAGTTCCCTTGCTATTTTGGCATCAAGATTTTCCGCTAAATTATAAGTTGTCCCTGTGACTAAGAGAAATGCAAAGCACTAGACCCACTCCTATATACTGTAAAAACACATTCAATGTAGCCAATTGATTACACTTAGCAAAAAGTAATGCAGTAAAATATAAGAGCTCAGCCCGGTTTTTGTTTAAACTTTTTAGAAAGCTGTTTATTGAACTTTATGGTCATTTTGTAGGCTAGTTTGTGGCACTAAGAGGTGTTTCTAGTAATCAGTCTGCCCGTGTTGATATAAATAAAGTGTAAAAATAATAGACACACCTCTCACTATGATATAAATAGAATAAACTGGCAACTGAGTATAAATTGCTGTCTTAGTTGGGATCCAAATGAGCGTTTGTAACTATAACTAAAGGAAATTATGCCTGTAACCATCGAATTACTCTTGCTCATGTTAGTTTATTTTAGCAGACGTTGGTGCACGTCCACCCGCCAGACATCATGTGGCTGTTAAGCTGCAGTAAAAATGTGAGCAGTATGAAACACACTGCATTGAATCAAGAATTGCATTAGTTTAGGAAACAATATCAGACAACTTATTTCTCTCTCTCTCAGCTATACTGACTTGCAACTAGCTTTGCAAGGTATTATATTTGTTTTACTTTCCCTGTGTGAGGTTCACAAATCTCAGCTGAGCTAAACTAATCATTCTTTAGCATTTCTTCAGACTAACAGGAAAGTGACAGCTTGTCCACAAACCAGGGGCAGCCTTACTAGAAATAGGAATATCCACCCCTCTACAGTGATAGAGCAGCTCTGATAGCTCCTTTATTATGGAAAATTATTTTAAACAGCATAAAACGGCGAAGGCTCATTTTTTCCATGTTTCTGCCACTATCACTCCAGCTATTGATAAGATGTCTAAATTTATTGCAGAATAATTCTGCAGGAAAAGAGATAAAAGGTTGTTGAATAAAATATGAGGCGAAGGCTGTAAATTGTAGCAATGCATATCATTTCATTCAAATGTAGGACGCAATTACCATCTGCTACACTCATCAGTCCCCTCCTTTATGACTTAATTATATGTTTAATGCTATCAGATCAAGGAAAGGGCAAAACAGATGAATGAGAGAGAAAGAGAAAAGATTCCGCAACAAGACAAAAGGCAGATGAAAAGTAACATAAAAGGATGGAATTGATTTCATTCACCAGGAAATAGAAAAAGTTAATTTAGATACAATGTTCCCTCATCTCCTGTGCCTTTGTAAGATAATAAACCCAGCGTGTTGCCAATAGGTCTCATACCAGTCAAACAAAAGAAGTCAAGTTGCTCAAAACTGCAAGTCTTCCTGCATTCATTTTCAGAAGATGGAAACTTGGGTGAATCATTCAATGTGTTATATGATCACTGCAATAATTTCAGAACACACAGATCTCTCAATGACATTGATGCATTAACTACATCAAACTTACTACATAAAAGGTTTAGCAGTAAGGAGTCATAGAAGGCTAAAACATGAGGTTTTTATGATATGAATATTTTGTATAATATTTATCATACTAAACATTATTTTTGTGTTATTTTACTGCAGTGAAGCTACCTTGTTATATTCTCTTCTGTATGACTCCATTGCCACAACTTCACAATACCGAAACTTTTTGTTTGGATGCAAATCGTGTAAGGCAGTGTTCACAAAGAAAACTGGGGTTGTCCAAATGGCTGTGGGGTAAAAAGCTAGCCAGTGGGCATCCCAGGTGCCAGCGGGCACTGTCCTAACTGTGTACCTTTAGCCAGAACTCATTATAGAGTGACATTTAGGACTGCTGCTGTCCATGCCAAGTCAGCCCTCTGGATTGAGACAAATTATGTAGTTATTTTTTATGTCAGACATTAAGTCATGTCCAGTGGGAGCCAAATTAGTATCACCTTCATGTCACCTGGGAAAAAAATTGATAAAGGCTGTGGACTTCTTAAACAGGGGCGTTATTTAGCTTATTGGGTTCTGTTCTTAAAAACAAGACTGAATTGAATTATGGCCTGATCTACAGAGAGTTTATGTGAATATGTGATCAGAAAAATGATTTTGGTTCAAATGAAAAATCCTTCCTATGAAGTGTATTTACTAATGCACACATTCAGTAATTCACTAAACACACAAGTCCTGTTCAGCTGTTTCTATCCATCCTTCCTTTCATTCTTTCATTCTCTCTCTCTTTCTTTCTTTCTTTCTTTCTTTCCTGTCACACCAGAGGTTGTCAAAAAGAGTACGCTGTACACTGCAGAAAGTGAGATGATTTCTTTTGCTCTATGGTGTTTTTTTCCAAACTTGAAGAAAAGCAAAAATGAATTGAATGAGTGACAAAGAAAATAAGTTAGAATTGGCCAGCAATCCTTCATTAAAGATTCAAAAATGTTACACCAAGTAAAAACACTCGATTTTAATCATGATGGCATAATATGTTTTATGATTATGTTTGAAACAAAATCTCAATATCAAGTAAAAAAAACAAATACTACTTAGGTGGCACTTTGTACACTTAATTTTGTTCCATTTTTCTCAACTTTACTTTATATATACAAAGGGAACTGCTGTATCTGACGACATTAGTCCGTATTGCAGATTGTCATCCAAGCACAACATGAACAGAGCAAAAGCTCCATCTGGTGGACTAAAACCAGTACAACCAGAGAGCACCCCAGTATGCTCCTAGATTCTCCAGCTGGCCAGGCTATTTATTGGTTGGGCTACAGATAAGCTTGTATTAAGCTCTTGAAATTATGAAATATGTGTAAGAGAATATATCAAAAGACAAAAAAGGAATCAATTAAATGCATGTGTCTGAGAAATGTTTTATGATGTTTTCATTCATTGGGAGGAACATTTACTGTATAATGTAGGAATCCTGTGAATCCATCAAACAGAGGACATAAGTAATTGAACAGTGTTGAAAGAGTCACTAAGTGGGCAGTTGCAGGTATCTCACAAAGCATGAAATGAATCAAAGTTGTTTATCTTCTTTGTATTATTGAGCAAATTGTAGATAATTGCTCATTTGATGTATTCAGAGTAAAGCATTCGTATGATGAATACACTCTGGATATTTTCCACACAAACTTCAAGATGTAACAAACATTAAAAAAAAAAAGGGGGATGTAATTGATTATAAGTTAATTGTGCAAAGGTCTCCCTGATGGGAACCATCTGTCAAAACAAGCTGTACATTCACTAATTCTAATCATAATTAATTAAATGGCTAACAAATTACATACATCATAGTTAGTACAGGGGGGGAAACTACCGCAGGAACTGTTATGAAACAAATTAGCTTTAACAATGAAAGAAAATTACATCACATAACTAAATATTACATTCGTTTCCGCGAGCCACAATTCTTAATGAATTCTCTAATTAATTTAATACACACAATGTGCATAATTTGGAGCTGAAAATGTCAGTGGGTCAGACTTAACCATATTGTTGCTGGCTGTCTGTTTCAACGAGTGCCATATTAGCACAACATGACCTCTATGTAAATTACACAGACCAACTGTTGTAATTTTAATTCCAGGGTCTAATTAACATGTTCTAAAGATATCATACAAGTACATTTAGCTCATTTTACACGTGCCGGTGTCAATGTAAGAATTCCATTTGCCTCAATTTTCTGTAATCCCTTTGATAGGAGACGTCATGACAGCTTATGTCACAGATGTCAATTATAAAAGAAATGGTTACTATTTTTTTTTCCATGCTAGTGTAAAGTGTTGAACTTTGTCAGGCTGACTCACTGCTCTTAAAACTCAAGACTACTGGAGCTGTGAGCATTTATAAGACACTATGATTGAGCTAATTCAGCAAGCACTTACATGTCAATTACAACAGTATTTCTAAAAGAGGTGGCATTTTAGCTGTGACTATCATGCTGAGGTCAACAGGCTCTACATGCAATCAGTCAGTAAGAGTTACTGGCTAAAAAAAAAAAAGAAGTCTTCCATCACTGAAGCATTTGTGATTTCAGAGTGAAAGAATACCCCACAGTTCAAAATGGCAGAGTAATAATCTCTACTCACAAAGAACTGTTATCAAGTGTTTTTTCAGGTTGTAATGGCCTTATAACGACAGTTAGAGACAGTTTTTCCTCAGAGAAGCTCTGGAGGTCTATCTGCACTGATGGGTCAAATAAAAAACTTCCCGCACTGCAACTACTGATTATGTTTATTAATGATTAACCTGCTGACTGTTTTCTCAAATAATGCATAGATTTTATATAGAAAAACCCAATTTTCCTGAACCCAAGAGGGTGTCCTCAAATGGCTTGTTTTTGTCTGACCAACAAATCAAAACCAAAAGATATTCAATTTAACATCATCTAAAAACAAGAAAAACAGCAAATCTTCACATTCGCAAAACTCACACCAACAGATGTTGTTGCACTTTTGCTTGGAAAATCATTAAAACAGTTAATCAGATATGAAAATTGTTGCCGACTTATCATTTTAGCTCTATATTCAAGAGCAATGCAGACACCTGTAAGTGTGCACACTGTGTCACTGCAGGTAACGTCACTATGAATTAAATCGTATGTAATTACACACCGGTGATTGACTTTCACTGCTATATGCTCCGTCGCCTCTGTATTGCAAGTGTTTTTTTCCAACCATGTGCCCGTTCAGTTTAGAGAAAATACAATCAAATTTACCAAATGATGCCATCATTGAGTGTGAATGCAGAAATGGGTGAATAAATGAATAAATTGCCCAGTGGATGGAACATATAAGCTAACACATGCATTGCAGGGCTCGGGGGCTATCCTGAGGCCAATCATTTAGCTAACACACTAATGAAACCGTGTGTAGTGTGGCTAAGGGCAGCCACCATGGGAGGTACCACTCCCCCTCCCTCCTCATGTTGGGGACTGTTAATAGGCTGGATGGAGCCAATGGGACTCCCAGGAGAGGGTCTGTTGATGAAGAGGAAAACCTGTCGTCGCCCTCACTAATCACTGCCTAATGGCTGCAGTAACACAGGTTTTACAAATGTGATTGCACGTGTGTGCCTGTACATGTGTGTGTAAATGTGCTGTGTGTTAGAATCAGGGAAGTTTTATAATATTGATTATTCTAAATGTTCATTGGGGAATCTATAGATTTTCAATTATTGGATGTGTGCATATTTTGCTACCAAAGACTGGTGAAACAGTAATTTATATAACAAGTGCATAAATAGTCACCAATATGAAAGTGCTGCAGGGTTATTGTTAGATTCACATACACATCATTAAAGGTACAGTAGCTTGACTGAAACCTGCTGTGTCTTTTAATACAGGGACGAAAAAAGAATTCAGAAAACACATAAATTGGAGCTGAAACAATTAGCTGATTAATCAATTAGTCAATCAACAGAAAACTAATCTGCAACAATATTGAACCAAACATTCTTTGGTTCCAGTTTCTTCAATGGGAGGATTTCCTGTTTTTCCTCTTTCACAGTAAAGTGAATATATTTGGGTTTTTGGACTGTTGGTTGGACAAAACAACCGTCAACATTTAACATCATTGCAGACTCTGGCAAACTGAATGAACATGTTTATTACAGTTGTTTGACTTATAGATTAAACGATTTATGTGATTCATGATTATGCCTATAATAAATATTAGCAAATTAATCAATAATTAAAATAACCTTAAAATAATTGTTTTTAATCCTGTGTACAACAGTTATATTTTACAGAAATAATAGTAAAACAGGCCTCTGATTCCAATTTGTCAAACAGTCACATTTTTAAGCAGTAACTGAAAACACTGGAGACAACAATGGAAATAAGTCCAGGACTGTATCGTTCTATCCCTGACAAAGTCTGATATGTTATATTTTAAAATATATTGTTGTTAAAGTAAACCTCAACCTAATTTGTCCCAGTATGTGAACCATAAATTCATGATTAAAACATAATAATAATAAGTAATAGGCCTTTAAATTGAATATCCTACTTTGAGTTAACTGCTGGTCAAACAATTAAGCAATTAAAAGTCATCAGAAACTGAAGTCTGATAATGGACAAGTATTGTTTTTGACTATTTGATTGATACATAAAAATCTAATTATATCCCAAATAGCCGTGGGTTAGCCCTTAAAATTATCTTTAGTTGAAGCTATTTAGACATTTTTTAATGTGACAACTCTGAGTCTGATTAACCAGAGTTTGAATTGTGGTTTAAATGGAGAAACACAAATACATATACTGTGTATGTCGACAGCACACATACGCTCCTGATTCATCACAGTGGTAAAGCTAGTTATGCAACTCTTTGAGGTGTGTTGAGTGTCAGTTCATTGTGCAGGTTAAGCTTGCCTCCATTCGACATTATGGTGTTAAAACAACTTTTCTTAACAGAAAGTACAACAAACAATAAACGTCTGTGCTCACCCCACATCTGTGACAGCTACTACTGAGCAGTTGCTACTTGTTGCCAACTTAAATGCAAAGCTGTCAAACTGTTACCGCGTGTCTACGCAGCAAGCGCGTCAGACGCGTTTTTCACGCGCACGTCATACGCAACAGGTATAATCAATGCAGCTGTCTGCAGCGGCTCCGTGCAGGCTGGCCGCGTCTCACGGGCTAAACCGCGACCTGAAGCGTTAATTTAAGCTTTAAGTCTATTTTTCTCCGTGTGTATTGAGATCTGAGCGCTTTCAACACGCGGGTGACCTACGCTCAACACTGCACCTGAACGCCTCCGGTGAAGACACACAGAAGGAGCTCACTGCTGCTGCTACTCTGCTGACGTGCTGCTCACGGTGCGTTTGCTGTCCAGACACGAGTGAGTTAAGAAATCGCTTCCGGTTAAGACCTACAAAGTAAAGTTATGGTTAAAGGACAGGTTAACAATTTCAAGTTTGTCTTAAAACAACAGTCAGGTGTCCAAATGAACATTGAAATAGATTTTTTTTGCTGTAATTATTTTTTCTGTTCATACTGACCATTAGAAGATCCCTTCATAATGCACTTACAATGTAAGTGATGGGGGTCAAAATTCACAGTCCTCCTTCTGTACAGAAATGTATTGAAAAGTTTATCAGAAGCTAATATTAAGCTTTAGCCGCCCATATTAGTCACATCCAGTAGATATCTTTCAACATTACAGTCTATTTAGTGCCACAGTCCCTCTATACTTCCACCGCAGCTCAACAGGGAAACACTGTCTGGGGAAACACAAAGAGGAAATTTGATGCTAAAAAGACTTAAATGTAGCAGATATCCACTTGATATGACTAACTCAGACTGCTGAAGCCTCATATAAGCTTCAGATAAACTTTTAAATGCACTTTTTCACAAAATGACTGCATGGACACACGGATTTTGGCCTCCGTCACTTACATTGAAAGCACATTTGAAGGGGATCTTTTAACAGCCAGTATGAACAGGAGGAATGATTACAGCGAGGAAAACCTCTTCAGATACACTTTTAAACACATTTTTGCACAGAAGGAGACTTGTGGCTTTTGTCCCCCATCACTTACATTGTAAGTGCATTATGAATGGATCTTCTAATAGTCAGTATGAACAGGATGAATCATTACAGCAAGAAAACTGATGTTTTAAGACTGACTTGAAAAAGTGTGATCCAATCCTTTAACTTCTTATCTAAATTGGCACGCTGAAGGCTTTAATTTGAACATGGTTGCATTATAAGATAATACATGCATGATTTTGAAGGTGAAACACCACACTTCCTGCAGTATTCACGATGAACTTGCCGTCAGCTCCGTGTAGGCCGAGACTTGCCTGCATATGTGTGTCCAATCAGAGAAAACCGATAAGGTGGAAGTCGGCAGCTACGTCCTCATACAAAGCAGTGTGTCACTTAAAGTTGTGGCGTGGACATTTAGCGAAGAAACCGGGAACTTGGGCAAAGTTTCTCTCAGCCAGGAGGAAGTCGGTGGATTTTGCGAGACTATGATAATGTCCCCGGTCGGTTGCAGAAGACGGGAAGGATACGGTATGGCAACATAACTTTACAGTGTAGCTTTGTGCTGGGCCGCGGGTGTTACAGCCTGCTGTATATTTCTGACTGTCAACACTGACTGCCGCTGCTGCTCCATGCAATATTTCTAGCATGCCACGCAGGCAGCTAACTTCTCCAAAGTTAAGAAAACCTTGCCTACAACTCGGTAGTGGCCCACTCACTATGATACTTTGACATTTTCTATATGTTCCCTTTTTTAGAGAAAACCTTAGAATGATGAAAGTTAGGAGATACTTAAGGGGCAGTGGGAGGGTACTCGCATTTGTGTTCATTGCCTCCGTCATTTGGCTGCTGTTTGACATGGCTGCACTCCGCATATCAATAAACGACGTGAACAGTCAGCTTTTGAAGGAGCGAGTGATAAAAGAAAGGGAGGTTTTCAAGCAGCAGTCCAAGATGACACAGCTGGTGAAAAGGGGGTTTAAACACCCGGTGCAGAGGGTGGACTTGGCTGTGACACATGCGGGCAAAGGGCCACTCAGTTCAGGTGTCAAACTAGCCCAAGTGTACAGACAGGGGGGGAAGAAACGGGACCAAATGTTGCAACAAGCAGGAGATAAGCTTCTCAAGAGTGACCACTCTGAATCTCTAGTTTCTAAACATAATGAGGGAGCTGCCCTGCAAAATGGCCCATCAAAGCAGGGTGTTCCTGCTAAAAAAGCAGTAAATTTGGATCAGAATGGACCAAAATTAGAGAAAAGTAGAGTCATAGATGGCTCTAATAAAGTGACTTTACCTGTAGTGCCGTCCAATTTAACCCAAGTGCCACCTGGTGTTCAGGAAAACAAACTCATTAAAACCGGAGATGCCATAAAAAATGCTCTGGACAAAAAGGATTTAAAGACAAATGTAAAAGTCAAGGATGAACCGAAGACCGGCTCAAAGGTGAGCCAGCCTCAGGCTGAGGAGACACACCCTGTTAAAACAACACCTCCAAACAAGGATGTAAAAGGAAAGGAGGTTGAGATAAAAAAGGAGGAAAAACAGGTCAAGAAGTTTGTCAAGAGTGATGTGAATGTGGCGAAACAACCGTCGAAACCTACAATCAAGCTCCCAGCAGGAGAGGACTCCAAGGATAACTTCACCGCTGTCAGAAAACCAGGTGTCCACAAAGTGCTTTCTCTGGATTTGACTTACGCTCCCAGAAATGCCAAGGCGGTAGGCCAGTTCGGCCAGGCGGTGATTGTTGCCAGCGAAGAAGACGCAGAGGTGAAGAGGAGATGGAACGAAGGTCATTTTAACGTCTACCTGAGTGACAAGATCCCCGTGGACCGTGCCATTCCAGACACCAGGCCCGATATGTGAGTCTCTTCTGCACACATTACATCTCAAATCGCTATGATTGACAAGCTAAATTGTCTCTCTCCCTTTTTTTTGCCGTGTTTTCCAGGTGTGCGCAGAATCTAGTCCACGATGACTTGCCTTCCACCAGTGTGATTTTCTGTTTCGTGGATGAAGTGTGGTCCACGCTACTGCGCTCTGTGCACAGCGTTCTCAACAGATCTCCGCCACACCTCCTCAAAGAGATCATTCTCGTGGATGATTTCAGCACCAAAGGTAAAAGTGTTCTGAATGCTTCTCGAGTAGAGCCTATTATCTTGAATTGGTCTCCACAGGAGGATAAAATTGTCAACAGCAGCAAGCACCAAAACACTTCCCTTACTGACAAAAGAGAGCACTGAGCTTTTATGATTTTATTCCTTTTGGCTTGTCTGCAGTGCCCAGTATGCCCAAAAAACATCACATTTACTGGCACTGGACTTGTGCTTGTCTTCATACAATTCCCTGTTTAAAGCCTATAATTGGTAGGCAAAGTAATACAGTAATAGTAATGATAAATAACTTAATAGTGTAGTTTTTTTCATGAAAATGCTGAAACTTTTGTTAATTCATAATGATTAATCAGATTTTAGGCTATTAAACAGCGTGTGACTGAATGTTATGGAAATCCACAACAACTGAACACCCATCTGGCACTTTTACCATATTTAGTTTTATATAAACATAATAACAGGGCTGCAACTCATGATTATTTTCATTACTGATTAGTCTTTCTATTTTTTGATTAATTAATTCATTGTTTAGTATATAAACCAGTGAAAAACATCTATCATAAGTTCCCAGATTCCAAGGTGACATCTTCAAATAGTCCAAATATTTACAGTTATATAAAACAAAGAAAATCAGAAAATGTTCCTATTTAAGAAGCTGGTGCCACAGTTTACTTAATGCATGACCTGAATTATTTAGTAATTATCAAAATTAGGGCTGCAACTAACAATTATTTTCATTATCCATTAAAAAAATTGTGAAGCTAGAATCTGAGATTTTTTTTTCTTCTTCTTCTTTTGTGTTAAAAAATGACCCAAAAACGATCAATCAAGTATTAAAAAAGTTGGTTAGTTGATGCGTTGTCTGTCAATCAATTAATTGATTTATTGACTAATCATAGCAGCTCTAATCAAAGTTGTTGATTAATTTTCTGTCAATCAACTAATCAGTTAATCTTCCAGTTGTTTCGGCATCACATAGCATGATACAGTCTTCAGCTGTTGTTAGAGACCCAAAAAGTGTACAGACAGTAGTTCAATGAGGCTCATTGATAAGTGTTAAATGCTGTCAGTGTTGTGAAATGACAAATAACTACAAAGTAATTTCACTACTCACTTTTATTCCCGCAGACTATCTAAAGGAGCAGCTGGATAAATACATGTCCCAGTTTCCCAAAGTGCGAATCATTCGCTTGAAGGAGCGTCAGGGCCTGATCAGGGCCAGGCTGGCCGGAGCGGCCGTTGCCAAAGGTAAACACTGTTGAATGATGAACCGTTTTTGTAACAAATGTTTTTAATGTATAGTTAATGTACAACAGTGATGGAGGTGTGCATGAGGCAACATGACCCATATAAAAGAACAACAACAGAATTCACATGAATGTGTCAAAACGTGTGACATAATCGTCCCCCTGAACTCTGAGGTTAAAGTTAATTATGAGAATAGTATGAGAGTGACGTGATTAAGGTGCTGAATAAAGCACACAGTGTAAAGGAATGTTCATTATTTACATTTTTGGTGCAGTGATGTACCTTCATGTAATCTAATCATACACAAAGCCTGATGTCAGTGGCTAAAATACAGGCTAAACCTATAGATGCTTAATTTAAATGTGTGATGTCTTGCTTCACTAGCCTGTAACTGTATGGACTAATGTATTACGCTAATCAATATGACATGGATTAAAAAACACTGTTTAAAAAGTTATATTGCTTTATAGTTATCTCAGCTCTGGTACTTGCAAATGAGCAAATACGATATTCAATGAAATTGTGAACAAGCTCTGGTAATTATTAACACTTATACACAAGATGTAAAACCAGAAACAGAAAACAAACAAACAAGATTTTTCAGGTCAACATCCTGCTGCTGTAAAGTTAGAACAAAGACACACATTAACAGTCTAATCCTCACTTTTTGATTTAGTCATCTCGGTCTTTGAAACTCCAAACTGACACAGACAAATGCATATTAAATAGGGGAAAGGTACAGGAAGTCTGTGATCCAGTCTCTGTATGTTGCAATTCCAAACTGCTTGACAGTTTGCTGCACCTTCATTTGCACAAGTGCACACATTTTAGCAGATGTGTGCATGAAGTAACAGATGGTGAACGTTCATTTATATATTAAACATCCTTGTAATAAATACAGTGGCAGAAACACAAGATCAATAACACTGAGTTGCACATTATTTTTCAAGAGAAACAGCCAAGTGTTAAACTTGCATCTGCTCTCTCACCATATGCTGTTGTGCTATTATTTGCATACATAAACAATCGACACTCTGTCAAAAAACTCTTTGATAAATGTTACAGGGGGTTCACTGTTAATAAGAAGGATGGTTATTTGTTTAACTGCAGCAGGATGTTTGCTTTTCTCTTAGGCGAGGTTCTTACCTTCCTTGATTCCCACGTGGAGTGTAACGTGGGCTGGCTGGAGCCGCTGCTGGAGAGAGTCTATCTGGATCGTAAGAAGGTGCCCTGTCCAGTCATTGAAGTCATCAGTGATAAAGACATGAGGTGACTTGAGTGGCAGAGTAGCCATACTGTATATGAGATGTGATCATGTTGTCATTATGATGTTGGAGCTTCTGTTCTGGCTCTTTCTTTTCAGTTATATGCTGGTTGACAACTTCCAAAGAGGTATTTTCAAATGGCCTTTGGTGTTTGGCTGGAGTGCGTTACCAGACGAGTATATTAAGAGGAATAACATGACCATCGCAGATCCCATCAGGTACCTACGCAGAGTCCAAGACGAGGGGCTTTCCATGCTGTTATTTTTAACTTATTATTATTTATGATTCTTGGCTTAAACTCAGCTTCAGTTGTTATTTTTATGTACTGTATGTCTTCTATTCCTTTTTTTTCATCTTTCAGATGTCCAGTTATGGCTGGAGGGCTTTTCTCCATAGACAAAAAATACTTCTATGAACTTGGTGCCTATGATCCTGGCCTGGATGTGTGGGGTGGCGAGAACATGGAGATTTCATTTAAGGTATATTAGTCATATTAGTCACATTTGGAATTCTGTCAAACTTCTTTCACATGAGCACAAATCCTAAAATGATCCTACATGTCGCCGCTCGAACAGATCTGGATGTGTGGAGGGGAAATAGAGATTATCCCCTGCTCTCGAGTGGGGCACATCTTCCGAGGACAGAACCCTTACAAATTCCCCAAGGACAGGCAGAAGACAGTGGAGCGTAACCTGGCGAGGGTGGCTGAAGTTTGGCTGGATGAATACAAGGACCTTTTCTATGGCCACGGCTACCACCACCTGCTGGATAAAAAGATCATTGACATCGGCAACCTCACGGAGCAGATTGAGCTTAGGAACAGGCTCAAATGCAAATCCTTCAAGTGGTACCTGGAGAACGTGTATCCTGATATGAAGGCTCCTTTAGTCAAAGCTGAAGGCCTGGTAAGTGGATGCTCCTGATCGTACATTTTTCTGTCTTGCAGCACACAATGCTCTTCACTTAAATTTAATTCACATTTCCCTAATTGATCAGTTCCAAATCAAAGTTTGTAATGCTTTCCTTCCATAACATCATTATTATCTGTGCTGAGAAACCAAACAGAAGCCCCTTTCATTACGTTAATCTGACAGCAATTTAGTATTCCATTTCTGAAAAGGGCTAGAGACTGTGATTTTTATGTATGACTTCAAATTAGTAAACAAGTGTTGGCAGTGCTGTTGCTTCACCCCTGACACTTATCATTTCATGTTTCCCTGTAGGTCTTCAATCGTGGCTTAAGAAAATGCCTCAGTCTGCAGAAAGACTCTCTGTCCTTCGAGATCTGTGATCTCAGCAAGCAGGTAGGCTTCACTTTATTTGACAGATCGGAATGTTGCTCAGAAAAACATGCTCATGTTATGCAGATCTGGCCTCATGACTGTGATAATTACGAGGGTGGGCATAACACAAAAATATCCAGGAATAGACATAAACCAGCACAAATGTAATCAGATTCCGAGACAGGACCCAAGCCACGATAAACAAGGGTGGAGTCCAAGATGAGACCAAGACTTTCTAAATGTGGTCGTCTTGGATTCAGAGCAGCCCCAATGAGCCATCTTTTTTTAAATCTTTTACTTTTCATGGAGCTTAATATCATGCTGTTCACTATTCCCTCTATGTCGCTCCTCTCTATTTCTCTCTTATATCACAGAGTCAGCACTTTAACTACACCTGGATGAGGCATCTTCGCCAGCAGGACCTTTGTGTCGCTCCCCAAACCAAAGAAAGTGGCATCACTTTAAAATCATGTGATAATGTCAAGTCTGAACTCCGCTGGTTCCACAAATCCTCCAACTCAGCACTGGTAGGTTGACCTTGGGTGTACCATTTGCTTTCTCCACCATATTTGTTTTTCTTTCCTTCACCACTCTGTCATTTTAGAAATTCTAGGTCTCTTAAAGACAACAGAATTGGTCTGCTGTTGATTTGCTTCAACAACAGACTCACTTGGAAGCAAAGTATAACTGTCAGTTTATAAATGAGTGTCTGTGACTCCTGGGCACATGGAAAGATTTTGGACTAACTCAACTAAGTGAAATTAGAAAGAAATTACAAGTTGACTTAAAAAAACTTTTCCACGCATTTGTGTTTAGGAGGAAAATAAACGTGCAAACAGATTACAAATGAGGGTGATTAGCAAAAAGAAATTGGGATGAAAAGTTGGAATAATTATCTAAAATTAATGGATAAACAGGTGAAATAGTTAACTAAAAGTAAACAGTTTAAATAATTAGCTAAAAGTCAAGGGATGTGGAGGTACGTCCCACAAAAAAAAGTTTGGAACCACAGGTTTAGAAGGTGATTAATAATTAATGAACATTAATTATATCCTCTGTTTTGTCTTTGTCTAGGCGGAGCACCTCATGGCGGAGTTCGTTTCCCGCCACATGTGCCTGGAGGCGGGGCCTCAGGGTGACACTCTTCGCCTCAGCCCTTGTGAACCCGTGAACGCCTTCCAAAAATGGCAGTTCACACATTACCACGCTCAGTCAAGAGACTGAATGAGTTTTAAGTGTTCAAACATGCAATAAATACCATCAGTGGCCTCATACTACAGTACAGTCTGTGGTCCAGCTTCAACACAGGACTCTCCAAAGACAATGGGAAACGCTTTGGTGGCAGTGATATGTGTGTGCGCGCTGTGAAGCAGAGGGTGTGGGGATGTGCAATGTTTTTGATTTCCTTTTTTTATTATTATATCAACCTCAACTGAGCTTGAGTTTAAACACTAGTGCCAGAATCCTCTGTCTGTTTAGGAAAGTTTGGTCTGGAGGGTGCTTATTTTCGAAAAGTTCCTCTACTCTGGCATTTAGGGAAAAGACCACGCATGTGCCTTTTAGATGATTGCTTTAAAAACTGGGCTTCATGTGAATGTACTTTAAAGAACAATTCGTCTGATAAGTTTTGTGTTATAAAATATCTTTTCACTGCCAAAGATGTAAGGATTAACAGTGCCTCGTAGATCTGAAATGTAAAAACTTATTTTCTGGTTGTGTTTGCTCTGCTGGGACTGAATAATGAGTTATATTGCATGTAATTTAGAATTTACTAATTTGTATAAAACACATATTTTTGGTGAGACATCTGCTGTACTTTTTCCAGATGTCGTCTACTTTACATTTCATGAGGCTCTTGGGTGAAAACGCTGTTTCTCTGGTTTTAAATGCTGCATTATATAGATTGGAGGTTTTTGTTGTGGAAACTGTATGAATTTCTTTTTTTCACTAGAGGGAAGTGTTGGTCTAAAACACCCGATAAACCTGTGCTGTGATTTTTCTAAGCTGTTATCAAACTCTTACACACAAATGGATGAACATGCATTTTCTAAGAAAGTAGAAATAAAATGACTTAAGAATAAGACTTTATCTCTTTATTTGACATTTTTTTTTATATCCACCAGTCATTAAGACAAGTATTGTATATTTATGTTTAGGTATCACTTGATACTTGCAGTCATAGTTTCACTACCTGTGTACTCCAAAGATTAAGACAGTTAACTTGATACCAGCCACCATCTTAGTTATTATAGCTAGTAGGATTATAAAGCCCTGAGCTTCTTACATTATGTATTTAATCTGCTGTTCAAATACCTGCCTTACATAACAAGATTTTCTCTTCTTAAAGCCACTGCAATTAAAAACATACCTCCTGGATATGAGATGGTAAATAGGCATTCATCTCCCATCACGTTACACAACAGATATAAATAGTCTTCTTCATATAGAAATCCTATTAGTCTTGGCATTGTATGTAAGGTTTGTGTGATCTTGTGAGTTACATCAGGGATTTTCATTAAGCATATACCATCTACAAGTTGATGTTAAATTTAGATGTGAAAACTGGTTCCCATATGGCATAGATGTACAGTCAGTTTCCTTTAGTGTTAATTTTATGTTATGCATCATGTCCAGGCACTTTTAATTCTTACAAATTCATGATCATGTACTCAAAGGTTTCTATCTTCTGGCGGGTGTTTCCTCTGCGGATCTTACGGTAGGACACGGTGCCGTATTTGGAGGAGGTGAGGTGGTTGAAGGGTTTGTGGTGGTCGGGGCTGGATTTCCTCGGCAGAGTGGAGTGACCCGGACTGGGTTCTTGCTGGGATCCTGCAGGAACATGCAAGTTGTGGTCCTGCTCTGGCTCCCTGTCACCATCACCTGACATCAGGTGTTCAGCACTAGACATCTGGTTTGGGGCCTCTGGTTCCCCACTCAGCCTCATACAACTCTCCTCATTAGACACATCAAAGGGTTCAAGATTTGATGTTTGTGCCTCTGACACCTCAACTGGTAGATTCTCTGAAAAGTAAAGAAAGGAAAATACATCTTTTGTATTCTGTAAACAAAATCCTCACTCTCGAAATTGATTAGATTGTGTAATACTACATTCCTCTTACCTTCCCCTGATGATATATTCTGTCCAGGCTGTGTCTGCATGTCTGCCACTGTGCCGTTAAGTTGCAGAATTTCTCCCCAGGTGCTCATTGACTTCTCTGGGGTTGGATTGCTCTCTGCTCCTGGATCTGCAGGATCTGATTGATTCATCGGTTCAATATTTGGTGTCTGGGGTTCTTTGCTTTCCTCCTCATGTTCAGTCAGAATGACCTGCGGAGTAACTTCCCTCTCCATCTCTGAATTTTGCAGGTCAGTACTGACTTCTGCTCCTGGATCATCTTCTGTCTGTGGGATAGGTTCATCAGTGGCCTCACTGTTAACAAGACGCCGGCACCCATTAACACCAAAATCAAAGGCTATCTTTGTTTTTATGTCCTCATGATTTTGGTCCTCGTCACTGTAGAACACAGAGTCATCCCCCTCCTCTAGTGACCACACATCTCTGTCCTCAGGCTCCTCCAGGGTCTGAAGGGCCTCAAGACTGATCCCACCAATGATCTCCAATACTTGGGATGCCATTGCGTCTTCCTCTTCTGTGAGTCTCAGGGCCTTTGAAAGCATTGTGCTCTTTTCCATCTCCATGCGTCTGCTTTTCTTTCCTCTATGATGTTGACAATAGTCCAACTGCCCCAATGCTCTTACTGTAGTTGCTTTTTGCAGATCCTCTGTTGAATCAAAAGTCAAACAGCCTCAGGCCTGGCATTGTTATATCGTCTGGTTGCTGCTGCAGAAGAGCATTCCAAGTGTGTTAGCAAAATACTTCTTATCCTACACTGTCGGAGCAAAGAGGGAATCCATCCTGCATTTCAGTCTGTGCTGCAAGGTCAAGCTCTCTAGTATACTCTCTTGTGCTTGTACCATGTAATTCTGTGTGCGTGTTGAATCAATGAAGAACAGGGTTTTTGTTGTGGGCCCAACAAAGGTTCTTTGTGACTCTGGCATTTGCATATGGAGTGATTGTACTGATTCTTTAATCTTTGCTGGATGACCACCTTCATTTCTGTAATGTTTTTAATCTGGATTAACATTCTCCTATAGGTTTACTTTATTTTACTGCACATGTGTTTTTGCGCATGTCCTGTAGCTTAATCTTGTTATGTCTTGAGATTAAATTGCAAAAAGACCTTAAGATCTTAAGTAATGTACCTGAAATGCTGATGCAATATTCCAGTATGTTAAACAGACACGTTCAAATCAGCACTTTCCTTAATAATTACTTTTAAAATGTCTAAGATGTTGGTATGGATAATAAATGATTATACTTTTTTTTAAGGCTAGAGTAGGAGATCATGCAAAAATTTGCCAACTTTTTTCAGCTTTAAAATAAAGTGCATCAGAAAATTAATCCACTGGATTAACAAACCATTATATTCTCTCTCTCTCTCTCTTTCTCTCTCTCTCTCTCTCTGTCTCTCTCTCTCTCTCTCTCTTTCTCACTCTCTCTCTCTCTGTCTCTCTCTCTCTTTCCGTCTGTCTGTCTCGAGCAGCAGGAGGAAACCAACGAGGTGTGACTCTTTACAGGAAATGTGTGGGTTTTCTACTCTGTTTTAGCTTCAAACTCTTGCACCTCTGAAAATGTTTGTTTCTTTTTATTAGTAAATTAAATTAAAATCTTCAGTCTAGTTCCCTCTTTAATAAGCCATACCTTTCTTGTTTGAATTATAACTTTAAAATTAGTTTGCGTTATTATATATTATAAGAAAAACAGTGCTGGGTTTACAAAACTTCACAAATTTATTGTACATTTATTGTCTCCTGCATACAGACTATCTTGGTTTGAAAAGATAAAGCATAAGTCAACATGCACAATTACATTGTCTTGCCACTGAAAGTAAAACATACAACAGTACATTCAGAATTTACAAAAACATGTTTTTGTTTTCTGAACACCTGAAAATAACTTATATACAGCCTGAAAATGATTTTGGAAATGAAAATAGTAAAGTAGTACTTCTCGCACCCACATCCTGTTTTCAGCTGAGCAGCTATCTATACAGTGTTGGTTTTGGTTTTGATTACCTGAATGTGTTCACCATAGTCTAATCTCAAAATTCATATTGCTACATGAATACATTTACTGCAGCTCAGACTGCAGAGATTAATGCTGATCACATTCTGTGATTATGGCATAAAGAAAAAAAACATTTTTCATTCAAGCTAGTAGGATACATAATCTCATCTGCAGCGTGTTATGCATGCCATTCATTCAAACACTTGTTGAAAGGAAAAACATTTTACATTTTCATAATGCTTTTGTGCCACCACGAGTCCAAGCCAAATGTTGAGCCAGGCAGGCTCGCCTTAAAGGCTCAAGACCCTCTTGAGAAAACTTTGGTACTGACATACGCCAAGCACTGAAGTGTCCATTGTCTCTGTTTTCCCATAAAGGCAAAATCGTATTCTTAAAAGGATTAACACAACCTTCAAAGTGTGTCTTTTTCTGTCTGCAAATTGTTCAGAACATGAGAGAAACCTTGTCAACCGTTAGTATCATGTAGAACAACAAATCACTGAGAGTTTGTTCCCATGTCTTCTTCTTCAACTGATCGCTGGAGTCCAGGAATTAACTTGAAGATGTGTCTTCGAACACTACCACGCCTGCTTTTCCTGGGCAGGGTACCAAACAAGGAGGAGACCCTTTTTTCATCCCAGCAAGGAGAGAGGGAGCCGCTGCTGCCGGCCATACCGGAGCTGCTGGAGCGGCTGAGGGCTTGATGATGATTGCTGGAGCCTGATGAAAACCTCCTGGACATGCTCTGTGCAGGAAAATCTGTGAAGAAGCAGCCATCTTCATTGGTGCTGGCTGCGCTGCAGGGGCCGGGTGAGCTCAGATCCCCAAACACACTGGCCAGGTCACTGTCATCAGTCATCATGCTCCTGTAGCTACTGTCACTTGATAAACGGAGGCCACGGTGGCCTTTGGGGGAGTTCAGAGATCCTGAAGAGTCCATTGAGAGGCGGAGAATGCTGTCATTCAAATTACCTGGAAACATAACAAAGTAGAGACCCTGTCAGTAAAAGCTATAGCTGACAAGATGCGTGCAGCAGGAAATTCGTCAGCAGCGCTTCTCACTTCATTTTTTCAGGGGAAGTCCTTCATGCAATTTATGTCAAGTTTACAGTTCATTTCACATCATAAAAAAGTGTAATTTCTGAGAGATGACAGCCCCTGTGAGAAAGGAAGTGCTGTGGTGGGACAGCTGAGAAAAAACTTCTCACCTCGCGTTAGTCTTTGTTCCTGTAATGTGAGCTCTTGCAGCTCCAACAATCTCTCACGTAGTGAATGCTGTAAGAGCAAAAACATCAAGGTTACACAGGTACCCACAATCTCCCAGTTTAAGCATGCAGAATATTTACACACAAAGATATTGTTTCATTTTAAATCACACAATGCTCATGTAGTGTGGCTCTCATACAGTGGTGTTGCAGCTTTTGCTCTTTCATTATTACCAGCTGAGTTTGTATGGTTTCAGTGACACAACTGTTTGTAGGCTGCCTACAACAGCCACACAGCTGCAGTATGTCAACAACAAACATGGGTGGGGTCAAAGAGACATACCTTAAGCGCGTTCATCTTCTTCTCCAGCTCGATAAACTTCACCACACTCCCACATACAGTCTCCATCCTGGAATGACAAACACATACTTGCATGCACGTTCGCCAGAAAATACTCTGCTTGATTTTGCTGATAAATATTTCAATGCAGATGATTTGTCCTCTGTTGTGCTTTGTTGTATGAGCATGACAGTCTGGGAGGTTATCATTTCTATCACTTACTTTAGATTATTGGTTGACTTTCTTATCAGATCAAGTACGTGCTGATGAGAGAAACCCTCAATGCTGACCCCGTTGATGGTGACGATAACATCTCCTACAATAAATGAGGACGCAAAAGAAGGAACTAATCAATTTCGAGAGGACAACATGGCTTTGCATTGTGCTTCTGCATCAGTGTGTGTCTGCGTAGGTGGCTGGAAATGGAACATGTACATGTGTGGTAAGTGACATATCTGTCACTCTATGTACACCAGAGAGGTAAAATAAGGTCCAACAGTTCTGTATGTGTGTGAACGCCTATGTAGGGAGGATGTGAGTGGTTCACCTGCGGTCAGGCCAGCACTCTCAGCAGCGCTGTCCTCCTGCACCCTGCATACGAACGTGCACATCTCTACTGAAGAGCTGTTCTTCAGCTGCAGGCCATAAGTCTGAAACAAGAGACACCTTTGTCACAAAAGCAGTCAAGACAATACTTTTGCACAAAAAAACCCCCTTTTGAATAAAGAGCGGACTGCAAATGACAATATCTGTGCCTTATCTTAATGTTGATGAAATGTGATGAGACCTACCTGAATGTCAAAACCAAATGTTTCATTGTCTTGCTTTTCCAGTGTAATTGTGATTCTGTGAAAAAGAGAACGAACAGACAGAAAATAAATACTTTAGGATCTGATTTACAAAAAATGTATTATTCATGTATTTGTATGCCATACCTGTATGATAAATTGCACATCAAATCTGATATGTTTACCTTTGTGGGTCGGAGTAGTCAACCAGTGAATTGGTGGAAGTTTGTATGGTCTGCAAATGGAGAAATGCAAATACCTCTTTAAAACAATATAATAGATATATGAGTTATAAACCTCTCAGTCAATTACAGAAGTTGTTTTGTGTGAGAACATGTTGATCCTATAATGTTAGCTCAAAAGATTAAAATTGTTAAAAGGCTTTTGGCCACTGACAAGGTGCTGCTGTTCTGTGGATACACAGTTGGTGGTGAACGGCTGCTAAGTATGAAGCAATCTTAAAACAAAAATCTCAGCTATGATCAAGTTTTTATGTGTTACATGATATTTGATTTGAATTGCAGAAGTGTGCATGGTTACTCTACACTACATTACACAGTATATTATAGTTGAGTTATTGTCTCACCTTGTTTACTCTGGAGAGAGTGCCTGTGTTCTGCCGGTGTCGGTCACTGTTTCCCCTCAGTGATCGCCTGTGCCACAAAGACTTATTCTTCCTCTGAGTATTATCCAGAATGTGATTTTCTTGGCTGCTCTGGCGCTGAAGTCCATTGAAATTCATGATGGACTGTATGGTAGAGTAGTCCTCAAAGCACCATCATGTCTTGCTGCAGCAGCTCTTCAATGACTGTGTGGCCCTGCCCTTCTGTGCTCTAAGAGCAAAATGTGTCAAAGCGGAAATCCACGTCATGTGATGGTTGTGGTGGACCTGCATCTGCAAATCGTAGACACGCATACCTACTTTCCTGTGCACCTCATTTAACTTTTGTTCTTCTTTTTCTTGAGAATGTCTGGCCTGCTGGTTTGAAAAGAAAAGAGAGAAGGAGGATGTTCAAACTTTTCTTATTAATCCCCCTTCAAATAGTCCCTTCTCTCTTTTGCAGTCTTAGCAATTCGATTTATGGTCAGAAATCAACAATGCATGTGAAACTGCCACCTCACCCCTTTATCAGCACCTGCTTCCAGCCTCTCTCACTCTCAGTTTCTCAATGGGCTAAGCTTCAGTCTGAGCCTGAGTCCTGTGCTCTGCCAAGCAGGGAGACAAAAGGCTGATTTAGCTTGAGGCCAGTGTCACGCTCCCTGAGCAGACAGCATGGGTCATTGGGCCGAAGGCATCAGACATGGTTGGATCAAAAGAGCAGTCAGAGAGACAATGGCCGATGAGTTAAAGAAAACTTAACCACAGTGGACAAACCCTCGCCTACTACCACACCCATGCTTTCAAATCGTACTTTGTTTAATCTGCACAAAGGCTTTTACACTCTGGTGTGACCAGGAAATCAGAGGGTCATTTTACTTAGATCTACAGTATATGAACCCAGTTAAAAGACTCCTTAACTAGCAGATTGCCTCACAGCAATCCTTCTCTGCCCCACTGACCCTCAGCAGAACTGTTGGCCAAGCGACCACGAGACTGTCTGGAACTCAGATGTCCCATTTCACCAGGACATTACAAATCCACATTCCTTATTTTTCAAGTATTAAAAGCATCAGTTTTGTTCTCATTACTAGTAGCAGCCCATGCACTCGCCTGCTGCTTGATAAAAGAAGGAAAAACAACAGAAAGAGCATATGGACGCACTCTCATCATTGCTTCTGTAATATGTGAGGATCTCTGATAAAGTCTTGAATTGTCAAAAAGCTCAAATTAAGATGAGGGGAAATTTTCAAAATGGTTCCTAAAATCTCCCGTGTGAGCTTGTCTTGAATGACAGTAAACATTAAGGCAACTCACAGCACAATCTTGAGGTGCTGACTCATCTACAAAGTGCTGATGGCCTCGGAGTTATACGTCTGTCTCTGCGGTCTAACGGTCATATCCATATCACGAACAGTGTAAGATAATAGAATGGCACAAGAGACAGCGGAGATGAGTCATGTCAGTTAAGCTAAATGTGTGACAAGAGATAAAATGACCCGTTTTTCACTTTGGTTTTTACCAGGAAATGCTGATCTGCATATGGTAATATGCACTGCTCTGCACAATCAGTGTTTTCGAAACCCAAGTAGTAGTAATGTGACATATTTTATACTAAAGCAGAAACAATTTATCTTAAATCAAAGAAATTAAAACAGTCCACTCCATAAAAAAACTGTTTATTGACCCACTGATATCACTTACAGTATTTCTATACAGAATAAATAGTGCAAAAGAAAAGATATGATGCAATGGTATTACATCCACATCTGAGCAACCACAGAAAACAGTTTTACACAAATCAGATGTATAGATCTAAGTAAGTAGAGGGTTTAAAAATCAAAAATGGATCTTGTTTTAAGAAAGCAATATCACATTTGTGAATATTCAGTTATGTCATAAAATACAGACAGAAATTGCACATGGTGATCACTCCTCTCTGGAGTGACTGATAAGTCTTTTTATATTCTTTAACAATCACTCTCCATTTGTCTCTGGGTCACCTGTCTGATTCTTGGAGAAGCAGATATGACACAATGGACAAAATATAATCTTGGTCAGCATAGATTCAACTTCAGATAAAAAAATATATATTGTAGGGTTTTTTTTTCAATGGACACAGGCAGAGCTCGACGCTTTAATACTGCATTTTAAATATTTCCTATCTGTACTCTTTGCAACATAAAGTCAAATGATTAAATGATTGAGGACATCTAATCATTTCACTGACAAAAAAAAACATGAACATTTGCACATGAACTGATATATTGCCGGGATAGCAACAGGCTCCTGTACATTAGCTTATCTTCAAGAGGCAACACTGCTGATGCTACATGTATCATCCAGTAATCCTGAAACCTTCATAACAGGGGGATACCTATACTGATACAAGTAAGCTATATGGAAATATGTCACTTGCCTTAGCAACTAAAAAAAAAAAAAAAGTAAACATTAACTGAAAATATACAGCTAGACATGAATTAAAAAGCAATGGATATGAAACAGGGGAAAGTTTTCTCCACAGCACCAGTTTCACAAACACTACAATGAAATTACACAATCATTTTACATGATATGAAACACATACATATGCACACACAGGCACATCTGCATTCATGTGGGTGAATACAAGTCCACATGGGAGACAGATGTAGCAATGTGGGCTTTCCCTTGTCTGACAGTCATTGGTCGTCATATCTGCGCCCATCATCTAAAATCTGTACTCTCTTCCTGATGATTTGCTAACAATGCACAATATGCTATTGCCCTACATTTGCTTCTATGCTTCTTCTTCTCTGTTCGGTGTATTGTTTATCTTTATATATTTGTATAAAGATGAAATACATGATTTGCTAAATTTCCCTGTTTATAAAAACACAAACAGCACCTTGACCCAATGTTAACAATAGTGAAACTGAATGTGTTGTTTTACTGATGTTTGCATGGGGTAGTTTAGGTTGTAGAATTTGTAACATGATTCCAGTTCCAGTTTGAATAAATATATTCAAGCAAAATAAAACAAATATTTTTACATTCATGGATGAGCTTTTGATTGTTAACAAGCTAGCATTCAACTGTCAGAAAGCAGCTACTGAAAGCTTTAAATGTGCAAAATTTACAGTAGTTCATAGCTTTACTTCTCTTCACATAAAGAACAAGACTAAAACGTCTGTGTCTACCGATCCCATGAGGCTGTAAAAATATGTAGACAGATTTGCATTTTTCACCACTGTTCAGTCAAAATATTCAACATTTGGCCTGATGGTAGTGCCAGAAAAAAGTAGAGCTGTTACCTAAATCAAAATGGTTTGCTGTGATAATTTAACTCATCTTGTCAGGTTTAGCTCTCATTAGCATCAACTGGATTCAGACTGATCCTCAGGGGAACATGAATGTCTGTTCCAAGAGTCTTGATCTTAAAATCAAATACTTGTCGAGGCATTTGGACCAACAGATCAACCAACCAGTGGACCACCTGTCATATAGAGCCACGCTGCGTTGCTAAAAATCAATAATCAGAAGCTGATCACAGTAAAAATCCACTAAGATATATGTAGCTTAAGGATCTCTTCCACTAGGAAATGCACAGCTGTACACCTGTTAAATGTGGAGTAACCTTTCGATTCACAGAGCTTTCATCAAACCATTTATCTACAATAGTACAGTAATAACTATGCAAAAGCACTTAAAACACTTTGAAGTACAAATGATCAGGTACAGTCTGTATGTGAGTCATTTAAAAACCGGTTAGGGTATCTTATCCAGTATCCTTTGTGATTGTCAGTCAGCACACTACAATACTGTGTTTGCTACATGATATGGCACAAAAACATCACAATGTGCAACTTTTATGTTTTGGGCACTTAAATGTCCGAGGTAGCAAAATAAAACATGTTTTATTCGATATGGCTCTTCCTACCAAAAGTTCAGATGTTTGGTTCAAATAACCAACATACATTATCGGTGTCTATGTGTAAAGCTGCCACAGACACCTCCTACAATACTTTGGCACCGACAACAACCTGAATAAGCGCTCTGACTGTTAACGTTGTGGTCGTTTCCTGAAGAGGGCCGCCTCAGGCAGTTAGAGAGGCAGTTTCTCCCTTGTTTGCTCCCAGTTCGTCTTTTTGCACCAATGCTGATCTACAGGGCGACAAAATCAAACTAATCTTTGACGTCCTTGATGACGGACAGCTGAGCCACGGTTTTCTTGACCCGCAGAGCAGTGAGTCGAGCAGCGGGGTTGGCGTACCAGCACTCTCTCATCAGTTTGCCCATCACACGCAGAGCCTGGTGTGTCAACAAAGAGACCCAAACATATCATTTATATAAAAGCACCAAATTTAGACAGCAGACTTAAGTTGCAGCTTCTCACCTTGAACATAAATACCAAGAGCTTCAGTTATATGTACACTTAATCTCCCGCTGACAGTTTTTTTAAAAATGAGCAACTTAATCTCTTCTCTTTGTTTTGTACAGTTAATGTGAAGTTTTTGGATTAAGATTTTATATGGAGGACAAAATGACCAGTGTTATGCATCAAAATATCAGAAACAGAGGTAGCCGAAATTTTTTCCTGTTCACGGCTTGAAATGAGTAGAAACACAACCAACCAATGAGACTGTGGGGTCGATGTAGGGAAAGTGTCGTCCTTCCTGTGTTATCATAACTGTGAAGATTTGACCTCTTCCATCCTAAACTTACTGTTTGTAAGCTTTAAAAACAAACTCTGGTTTCATACAATTTGGATAGTATTTTTGTAATTTTGGCCATAATTTCAATCTCTAAGAAAAACATTGGATTGATCAAATTAATTGCTAAGATCTGGGAATGTTAAATAATAAATGCTAAAATAACGTTCGGTAGGGCAAGAAACACGAGCAGTCAGACAATCAAATAAGCTTTAAACAAACTTCAGGGTGATCTTTCATGCATATCTTTCATTTCCAGGTGCTGAGTCCAAGAAAAATGTTGATACTTTCTGTTTCACACAGAAACATTGCACGTTTTCTAAATGCAATTTTTTGCGCAGATTTCACAGTTCTCCAATGCAATGAGGGATTATTATCTACATTTCAGGTGTGATCATTTTCTGTTTTTACCTCCAATTAAAGTGGTTTAGATAATCAAACTAATCATTTGTTTATAGCCTCATCTGACTGTTCATGTTTCTTGCCTCATTGGACTTAATGTCTCAAAGTTACCAAATCAAATACTCACACATCCGATTAACGTGGGTAGTATCAGAACTAAAGGATGCCTAAAACTACAGAATAGAGATGGAAATTATGAATCACTGCTGAATCGAATCATTTCACTCAGTAAAGTTCAAAGATTGTTATCATGTAGTTAATTTTTTCCTAAGCTAACAGACCACATCACAGTTCAAATGGCTGTTTCTGTTTCCAGTTCATTAGTAAGTTTAATTTGTTTTGTTCAGTTCAGCACAAACTAGGGCGATAAAAGTACTGATAAAAATCTAAATAAAACGATCCTTTAAGCATGTGGCATGTTATGTCTGATTTTCTTTTGTATCTGACTTTACACACATTAGTGATAAGTTAGCATTATAGCATCAGTTGCTTTACACGGTGATGATACATCAGACATACTGAGACCTTCCCATCTCACCTCACAGCTCTGCCACTGGTTAGGAATGTTGGGTCTCAGTTTCTGATCACACACCACTTTCTTCATGTCTTCGATGGACGGATCTGAAGGCACCAGGTCGTAGTAAGGCAGCTGGTAATCTTCATGAAGTCCTGTGAAAAAGACAAAGACAGGCATTTTGTTTATCATGCTTTTAACGATGCACAAGACTGATAATGTTCAGAGTACTGAGAAACAAGGATATAAACCACCCTGAAATAGTGTAGGCTGACACAGCACACAAAACAACGCTTGGCTGTTATTGGTATGATAACAGATTCATCAGTGCTCATGTATGTACCCTTAATGACACAGAGCAGTTTTGCAGATGACTTCTGTATTAAATATTTTTTTTAAATATCAATAAATGATTGTCTGTATGTTTTGCATGTGTGCGCATCATTTAAGTTACCTCTAATAGAGCATCTTCGGGCCAGTTCCCACAACACCAGGCCTAGCGAGTAGATATCTGCCCGCTTGAATGACTCAAAGCTGTTCATATTGATTGTCTCATCCAGGATTTCTGGGGCCATGTACCTGCAGAGGACAAAATGATTAAGGCCTATTAGAACAAAAAGCCCTGCGCTTCTTGGAATATTTTCCTAATCTACAGCAACTACTGAAAAAACAAGCTCAGTTCATTAATCTGAACGTGAACAGACTGCTTAGAGTCAAACATTACTTTTCTGGGAACTTGTTGCTTTGTTATTGTTAGGAACAAAAACTTCTCCTCTAAAAGCAGAACTAAAAGCATTCACTGATGATTTCTGGCTTACATCTGATGATGATACCAGTCTAAGGGATATTATATGCTACACAGTTTGAATCTTGTGAGCTTTTGATAGAAACACTAGGAGATGCCAAAGTCTAAAATCTTTTAATCCTGTACGTACAGGGTTTAAGTGTTCTAGTTGTATCATTCCTGCATCAATCCTCTTTAAATTCTCATGCAAAATAACTTAATGTGTCATGACTTTTGTCCAGAATTATTCTCAACAAACCTTAACACACTATTTCGCTGTGTGCACACCCAGAAAACATTTCTCTGTTAACAAACACAGCACATTATTTTAGGAATCCCTAAAGGGACTGAATTGGCTTGGCACAGTGTGTTCTTGGTAAAGGGGTTAACATGAAAACAGTGTCTAGGAAGCTCACTCCAAGTTGTTTCAAGCTTTTAGTTTCTTAAAACATAACTTCCTGATTATCATGTAAACTCAGGGGGAAATCTAACACATCAAATACACTGGAAGACGTTCGCAGTCACTGCCAGTTTCAGTTCCTGTCAGGTGGACTTTCTTGTTTGTTTATTATGTGCTGCACTTTGACGTAAATCCTACCTCTTGGTCCCCACTCTGTGGTTAGACGGTATGTCTATAGTGTTTGTGGTGGAGTCGTGCTTCACAGCCAAACCCAAATCTGCGATGACTGCCGTGCCGCTCTTCTTCACCAGGACATTTTTAGACTTCAGGTCTCTGTGAGCGATGGCAGGCTTCCCTAGAACCAAGCAGGACACACATAACGTTAAAGGCCCAAAAAATGTGCTTTATATTTGACAAAATATTTTTGATCTTTTAGTGATGAGTGCAAAAAAAATGCACCAGTGTTTCATAGAACTCTGACGTGCATCTAACCATAATATAATCACTGATAAACTATCACTGAAATAGATGATTTCTGATTTCCTGTTTATGACGGTAATGTTGAAACGATAAGCTGACTAATAATAATAAGTCAGCCAACAGAAAATGAATCACAAAAAATTTCACAATCAGTTACATCATTTATCACGCAAAAATACCAAATATTTGCTGATTCCAGCTTCTCCAATGTGAGGGTTTGCAGCTTTTGGAGTGTTGATCAGACAAAACAAGACTTCTGAAGAAATCTTTTTAGAACATTTTTTGACATTTCACAGACTCAACAATGAATTATCAAAAAAGTAATAGAAAAGTTAAATGATAATAGAAATAATCGTTAGTTGCAGCCATAAATTAAAGGCTAACAACTACTGTTTTGAGGATATACAGACTGATCATTAGTGTAGGAATCTGGGTTGAGACAATTCTCCTGTTATGTCCATTGAGATTTTAGTATATGATGGGTTTATTGTGCATCCTTTGAATCCCGCAATATGAGGTATTTGTGTTAGTTCAATAATACAGCCTTACCTTGCGTGCCAATGATTTCCATGTGGAGATGTGCCAGTCCGCTGGCTATGGACAAAGCGAGAATGACCATGCCCTCCAGAGAGACTGTGTACCTGTTCAGGTAGTCAAACAGGGAGCCATGCTCATGGTACTCTGACACCAACCACAGCTGAGTCCATGAGCCATTATCTGCAGCACACAGCAAACAGTACAGCTGAAACAGTTGTCTTACAATTATAACATGTACTCAATATTATACCTATAGAAGAAGAATTATATATCCAAAAGGTTCTGGCACCTTTATTGTCAGCAGCAATGAAGCCCAGGATGTTTTCATGTCTGAGCATGATCGTCTGATAAATCTCTGCTTCTCGGAACCAGGACCTCTCGTCCCTGGAGGAGAAGATCTTTACAGCAACATCCTCCCCTCGCCACCTGCCCCGCCACACCTCTCCAAATCGACCCTTACCAATGGTCTCCTGCAGGACAATGGTTCGAGCTATGGTTCGTTGGACCAGCAATGGCAGCCCTGCAAGACAAACAGAGATTTCCACCAGGCAGAGCATGAGCAGCGGACAACATGTTTGGTTTCTGTTTCTGCAAATCACAGATGGAGGAGTGCTATTTTTAAATCACACAACAATAAAGCCTGAAGAGTTTCTGAATTTACTTGCTTCAGTTCATTGAAGTGCAGTGGAGTAACTCAGAATAAATGGAACAGCGAATAATCGTCATCATGAATCATCATGTCAACTAAATCGGCTTACCTGATCCTGAGCCCGAGGTGCTCATGTCATAGATAAGATCTTTGAGACATTTGTCAGGTGACATGAGCATCTGGTCATCCAAGGGCTCCTCTGGGTCCTGCTTATGGGCTCTGCTGTAGGCACAGCGTTGGCCCTGCACAACAAACACACCCAGTACAATCCCCATACACAGCAGGCAAGAGGGCACGAGGATCACCACAGACAGCTGCAGCCTACTCCAGCCAGGATCTTCCAAAGGCCTTTCTGTTAACACACACACACACACATATACAACATGACAATGTAAAATCACCAGTTAATATTTTTTGCACATTACTGTTTACCAAATTGCTTATTCAATTCTAAGGACAAAAAGTCAGTTGAATGAGAGGACATTTGCAACTATATTTACAGCATTGTCACTGAGCACCCTCTGGTGGCCAAACATGGCAATGGACTGAGATGGTCCTCTCATGTAGATGATTTACATTGTCACTGGTGTATATGTACTGCTGAAATATGAAGGCAGCCTCGTCTGATGTACTGAGTTGCAGAAAAACACTTTCCTGCCACCACACAAGCTCAACAAGAATGAAGACATCAACCAGTTGACAATATTAAAACTTAGGGAACTGGAAATTGTACAATTGGCAGATGCAAATTTATGTCCTCCAACAAATGTGTTTTACATTCAAGGCACCAGAAATTTTCCTCACTGCTCCATAAATGTCATTGATCAAGAGTAATGAAGAGAAACAGAGGCAGAATCTTCTTCCAACAGTTAAAATGAAAATGCCACTCCATCGACATGCACTGAGCAAAAACAGGCACTTTGTGAGACAATGTGTGACTTAAATTGTGGGTTTGGCAAAACAATATAACCTGGCATTTCTATCGCTGACCTTCATTTTGTCTGTGGGCGGATAGAAGAGACCTGGACACAAACAAAAGTGGCAGAGCTGGTGGGCACCGTGATAATGTGGAATTTCCACACATGCTGACAAAATGTTGCACCGAGAACACTGTAATGGCATTAAAGAAAAGGGTAGGTTTGGGGAGTGATGAAACCTCATACAAGCTTTGGCTGAATGATTGCAGAGACCAATTACTCATAATATAATCATCCAGGCTTTAAAAAATCAGAACCTATCTATTAGTAGTAACATTTTTACACAATAAAGTTTTCCATGTTTCTTTACCCTTTTGATCCTCTCAAATCCCTAAAGTAAGAAATGTCCTCACCAAAACATGCAACATCTGCAGATGGCCCAATGTGCAAAGCAACACATCTTGAACTAGACCACAGTTTCCTAAGACATCTTTAGCCTTTTACCTAAAAACATATCCAGCTGTGTGTCCGACTGGAGCCCAGCAGATATGGTGCAAAACAAGACATTACTCTCCTCTGCTCCAGTGGCAAGACTGTTTCTCGGCAAACATGCATGTTACCTTTCAGCTTTTTGTCAAATGATCTGTTTGAATTTTTTGACGCAAAGGCTGAAAAAAATGTTCGGAAATTAGACTTAGAAGAAGATATCCCTGTCAAAGTGTGAAAGGTATAACAAAAAACACAAAACCTCTACCTACTACCTCTAACTGCACCGTATCACTGTCCAAGCACCTTTATAGAAGTCACGGCAAGAGCACTGATAAACATACAGTCTGAAACAACACATGGATGAGCTCACATGCTGATGTTTAGTGGAACAATGGAACAGATTGATTCTGGTTGTCCTCATTCACAGTCAATACCATAACAGCCTCAGGGTGCTGTATCAACAGTCAACAGTGGTTATTTCACACTGCGACCAGGAGTAAACATTTACAAAAGCATAAAAATGCAGGAGCAGGAAACGTGGGTTTTACTTGTCTAAAATGCACATACTGAAGTTCTGACTCTGCAGTTCCCCTCAACTTTAAAGAGCATTTCTGTTCTGTTGTTTAAGTTTTCTGACCTGCGACTCTACTGATTTGGTTCACTCTCACCGTTCTCATCAACCCCTTTTCCCAGCAGCAGCAAGCAGATGTTTTCAGCTAAAAAGCACTGATAAACCCACTGTATGCTCCCTGCCCAGCACCAAACAGCAGGCAGACACAGTTAGTGGCCAGCTGATGAACATAGCAGAGCGTTCAGCGGCTAAAGAAACAGATATATTTACCGCAGGTGTTTGTGGAGACAAAAACAGAGCTATAAAGGAGAGTGAATATTGTACTAATTCATTGTGTGGTCAGAAACTCTAAATGAATGCTAATGTTGCTCAGAGTCTATTGGACATGTTGACATGTAGGCAGTGTTGCTACCATATCTACTTTACAAAGCCATAATATGTCAACTGTGTGTAATTTTCAGCTTCATATGTTTCTACCAAGTGACAAAAACTGATTAATGGGGAGCTTTTGCCAATCTGATTTACTTCATGAATTGTCCATTTTACATTTTACATTTTACTGCACTCAAACTGGAAATGTCAGAGGGACAAACTGTTATGTTTTAGTTTATTTATTGCAGTAAAACAAGAACTATTTTTCTATTTGCAACCTCTGTCTGACCTCTCAGCATTTTCCATTGAGTTGTATATCCACAGGTGTAAGTAATCCCCCTCAGCTTTAAGGCCAACTTCCACCAAGCAGACCCAGTGAGAGGCTTTTAACTTGCACTAGGACTACATGCCTGACAAAGTATTTATAAATCAGGGGAGGGAGGGGAGGATCACTAACCGTCGTCCCATGGCCTCTGCCAGCTTTGTTATGTCACAGGATCTAGTAGGATCAGCATCCACCTCGTCTAGCCGGGGCCAGAATGAGTGGGAAATCCCACAGTGATTGGGCTAGTGTTGCTGTTGACTGCATACTGTAACTACTGAGCAGAGGAATCCATTTTCTTCTTTTTAATGCTTTTTTATGTAACCTGGTTTGTCTTTCCTACTGTGGGAAAAAAATCAGCTTTATTGAATTAAGTAAAAATACCTTAAACCAAAACTGAACTAAAACAACAACCAGTTAATATTTGCCAAGGTAATAATCATTTTCTTGTTTGCTTGTTCACACAATATCAAATAGAACATAAAAGTTAGATCAAATTATAACAGGTGTCTGCATGTGCAGGCGGAGCCAAAGAGCCAAATTGCTTCCACTAAATCACAACATCATATTCCAGGAGCAAAACAACTACAATCAGTATTCTGGCGCTCAACCAAAATCTACAATATTATTCAAAATAGAAGAGTATTAAGAGTTGACAATGAGGATTTTTTTTTAACATATTTTCTTAAATCTTTGGGTATAAGTTTACAAAATTACTAGAAATTTAATTCCTGATTTTAGGACCTCTATTAGAAATTCTAAATTAGGTATTTGCAGTTCTTGAAAGTGCAAGTTGAAGGTGATGACTGTTCCTGGTTTCATGGTTGTGAATGATGCTAAGTATGATTAAATAATCCTTTAAGACAGACGGCAGAGTGTTACTGAAATAGTGCTAAATGAACTGCTCAACCTGGAGTTTGTTCATTTGGAAAACATTGAGATTGGCAGACCTTTGGCAGACCTTACAGAGAGGGAATCTGTGTGGCTCCTGTATTCTACACAGAATAATCTTTTCTATAATCTTTTGCAATTTTGAAGGGTGTATACTCGCCCAAGCGTTATTGCAATAACTTATAGGAGAGTAAATAATGGACAATATATTTATAATGTATTGCTGAAATAATATAAGTATCTTGTTTCCTATCTGACTCAAACTTAGCTTTATGGCACTTACTCATGTTGTTCTCTCCTGACTAGATCCCTGCTTGTGTCGTATCAGCTCTCAGATGTACGTCGCTTTGGATAAAAGCGTCTGCTAAATGAAATTGTAAATTGTTTTGCCAATAATCCCTATGTTTGTTTCTATTCTAATGTGGTTTGTTTCATATTAATATGTGATTTCCAGCTCGACTTATCTATAATTACTCAAAGGAATCACATGGAAGTGCCACTCTCCAAAAGTACATTCTCCATTTAAACATTTATAGATTTCTTTTATATGAGTTAGGCCAAAATAAAATGAAATAAGTTAAGATTAAGTGAAAGTTTATTCATCTTAAGCCATTTAGATATATGGTTTAGTTCAAGCAGCACCATATCTTTAAGCCATTTTGAGATAACACCATATTAATCATACTGACTGTACCTGGATCTAAGTGCAGAGTCTTGTTGTTGCAGAAGTCAGTGAAGCAGCAGTTCCTCTTGGAGACATTGGGGGAGCTGTAGCAGAAAACCTGGCCCTTCATCTCGGAGGGCGACAGGCAAGACTTGACCGCCTCTTCTTTCCCATCGATCAACATCACAGAGTTCCAGCAGGCGCCGTCTGCCGCCGTCTCACAGGTGTGGTTGGCGCACAGCTGGCACACACATCTCAGACCTGCAACACAACGCATTACTCAAGATGGTTAGATAATTTTTTCCACAGACACTTTCCAGCACAACACAAAGTATTTAATTTATTTGTAACACTAGACATGTATCATTCACAGACTTTCATGGCCAGTAGTCTTGAACTCTTTAGGAGCAGAATGCTGCTGTTATGTAAGGAGGTCCATGCTCTTAAATGCCTGGAGGTGGAGGAACCAGAGTAATGCCTCTTAGTTTAACACCCAGATAATCTTGTGTTCTACTTGGAGCTGCTGTCATGCTTTGTTTGATAAGACTGTGAGTGATTGATAAGCTAGGCTGCACTTCCCACTCATTGGAAAAACCCGGAGATAAATGATGAGAATATTTGATTTTGATTAAACAATTTTAACAGACACGGTAGCATCATTTTAAAAAAAACTAAAATAGCCATACTAATATAAGCAACATCTACACAGTATTCAGGTATTAATGATATAATACAGTTGTAATCATAAACTTCATTGACATAACAGTAACTCTGATCATTTGAAGCATTTTTCAAATTTTGACCATTAATATTAAATCATAATCTCTTCATAATCTCATGCAGTTCAGAAAAAAAAACTTCAAGTTTCATGTTGTGTTTTTTAGTTTATATAAATTCCAATAGAAATCGTGGCTGCTGTCTGAAACTCATGTCCTGTGTGCAATTAATGGTTGGCATTCCAGTAACACTCACCAGCGAAAATCATTTTTGTCAGGAAAATTCACGGCTGATGCAAAGCATCTTGTGACAGCATGTCACCTCTTCACAGGTTTATTGCTGCCAGTTTCACATCACCCTTTCTTTAAACATCATATTTTGTCATGTACCAACAAACAGGTGAAAATTGCTTTATAATAATTTCTAAAGATGTGGATGTCTCAAATCAACCTGGTTGACATGAAAATAGAAAGTCTGGATGCAGTTGACCTTTGACACCTGTCAGAGCGTTCTGTACCACTAAACATGAAGCCTGTTTCTGCCAATTTCCTACATATTCATATATATTATATGTTGCCATACACTTTGAGTCACAGGATAGATAGGAATAAAAATAATACAGGAAAAAAGACAGAAACATACAGAGTGTTTATGATAAAAATGAATGTATGAAAAACTTGAACTCTTGACCATCTGTCCAATTTCAATGTTTTTACAGAGGGAACTCAAAAGCCACAAACTCTCTGTGATTTCAGCCTGAATTTGTGAAACATTTAAACATACTGTGGTCAGAGAACCTAAGAAGTCATCTTGAACCCTACAGACAACCACTGTAGAAAATCTACAGTAAGAGTTGTTAATGAACTGTGTGAGTATTTTGTTAAAAGTGCAGCTGTGGCATTTTTGACCCCTTGTAGCCTTGTGGTCACACAAAATATTGATTTCATTTAGGTTTTTTTCTGTTTATTGCATTATGCTGTATAAAAGTAACTGATAAGTAAAAATCATCTCTACTGCACATGTATTCTATTGCAATAGTCTTTCCAAGAAGGAAAAAAAGCAGGAGTAAACATTCTGCAGATGTTGATAGACAAGAACTGACATTGGACACGGTACATTTCACAACTGAAGGGAAACAACATTAGGACACTTTCTTGAGATGATGGTCAAAGTTCATGCTGTGATCACAAGTGACTCTTACTTTCGTAATTGTTGTTTGTATTTAATGTTCATTATCCAATGGATGGGTTCAGTGGTAGGATGTGTAGTCCTTGAGAGTTGATTTGCAAACCAGTAAGTACAGAGCTGTCATCAATGTGGCAATTAACAAAAATGAATTAAATCCAAGGAGAATAATTAAAAAAGAGGAGAGAGCGGGACCAAAGATTGATCCCTGGAGCATACTGCAAAGGAGTGGGCCAGATTATGACACACACTTGGACAGGGAAGACAGTTGAAACTTTCCTATTTAATAGGAAATTTCTGAAATAGTAAGTATTGCAAGTATTGACAAAAACTCAGTTGGATCATTCATTACTTTCTGACCTCCCCAACTGAGTTTGTTTGTGGCATTCTGCCCCCAAGCACATTTGTTTCTACTAAAGATATAAAAACAGGTCACAGGTAATTTCCTACAGCAGCTGGACACTGTAGTTTTTAGCAAACATTATTCAAAAAGGAATAAACAGTGCATTTTTGGTAACTTTTTCAGCCATGGATCAATAGACATTTGGTGCACCAGTGAGTATTTAAAGCACCGAGATGGCAAAAAGTGCAATATTTTATTGGAATGAGGGAGTATTCACAAAACATCCAAAGGCTGAAAGTAAAAACTCCTAAAACAAGCTCCTAAATTTGAGTGGGGTGAGAGGTAGTCCAGAGGACTCCTACAGTAAGTCAGCTTTTGCATGTAATGCACCTCACAGTGTCAGCATTTTGTAAGAATATAATGATTATAAACTTTTAAAAGCATATTTTGATGGTGGACGAGTTAATAAGGGTCCAATCAGCTCAACAACAAATAAACAATCCAATAATCCCAGAGAGTTTACCCAACTCTGCACTACTTTGACCCTGGAAAACTGTAGTTTACAGTGCTGATGAACTTGGAATATTTCAGCCTTGTGTCAGAATTATTCATCAAAGAAAATATGTGCTTTTTAGAGCCAGTTTGTTCAAAAATTCGTTAAGTAAATAATCAGCAATTGAAATATATACAGTACCAGTCAAAAGACACACTTTCTCATTCAAGGGAACAGGAAGGAGTGTCCAAACTTTATACAGTATTGTGAAAAAGTTTTAGGCACTTTAGATGTTTAGATTCTTTTCCATAATGTAATACTAACACAGAGGCGTCTAATGGGCCCTAAATTTATTCTGCAGCATGACAATGACCCCAAACATACAGCCAAAGTCATAAAGAACCATCTTCAGGGACAAGAAGAACAAGGAGTCTTGCAACAGATCATATGGCCCCCACAGAGCCCTGATCTCAACATCATCCAGTCAGTCTGGGATTACATGAGGACACAAAAGCAGCTGAGACGCCTGAATCCACAGAAGAACTGTGGAAAGTTCTCCAAGATGCGGGAACAACCAACCATGTACCTTGAAAAACTGTGTGCAGGTGTATTGAGGGGAATTGGGGCTGTTTTAAAGGCAAAGCGTGGTCACACAAAATATTGATTTCATTTAGGTTTTTTTCTGTTTATTGCATTATGCTGTAGAAAAGTAACTGATAAGTAAAAACCATTTACAGCATCATTTTCAAAAGCATCCTTAAAGATTAGTTTAGTCAACCGGAAAACAAAATATCACAGTATTAACACGCAGGTGGTGTTTGATGCCAGATACAATCTACTTGATAAGTAAATTTTACTTTGATTCATGTATAAAGGATATAACACAGCTTATAAAATACAATATGTTTGAAATTAAATCAATCAGTCTACAGTATCTTTATTCCCGGTCACGCTCCTGTGTATTGATGAATGTTTTCTTTTACATTCACTGACACAGACCAGTCACCTGTCAGCCATCGCTGTAGACATAGTGAATTGGTTTATTGATGAAACATGATGTCACCCATAGCAACAGGGTCCACCTCGCCCCTTCTCTTAGTTCAAGTGTTCTCTCCATTCCTTACTAAAAATAAGGTTTTTCTGACCAGCTTAAAGAGGAAACTTTTAGCTTAGGATCTTTTAGCTCCATTTAGGAGGACTCCTAGTTGTAAAATAAGACCCTTTATCAATACGCAAGTTCAAGGGACACCTGACTAGAATTTGAGAAAAAGAATAATCTTTTACAGCTTACACAGGAGTTGCTTGGCAACAACTTCTTCAAGGACAAGTATTAAATGAAGTTTGAATATATTGCTCTGTAACTGAGGTATAACAATGTTAATTTTTTAAGCTTTTTAAGAAACCAAATGACCCACTGAATACTGGTATAAATATTGAATATTTTCTTAAATCATATATTGCGACAGGGAAATAATATATTATTACAGAGTTTTTGTATTGTTTGGATGCTTTGCCAGTGACAAAAGGCCCCTTTCTTTTGGAATAGGTGCTATGACCCAACTGTTGAGTTTGCAGAACAGCAAGTGAATGCTCAAAGTGGTGTCATGTCATCAAAACATTAAAATCAGCATAATCACATAATGGTGTCTACAAAGTCACTTAATGGTGGTAAGAAAAATGAAATCAAATTCACAAACTATTACTAGGCAGTGTGTTTACTGCTCCATATCTTGCTGTCAACTGCATTTTCCGTCACATCACATTTACTGTAATATTTTCCCTGATGAGACACCTTGAATAAAACATCTTTGACTGACAAATTCAACCTTGGCATCTTTCTGCAGTGATGTCATCACAGGTAAATTGCCTCAGTGAGTGTGACCTGACATGGTTTCTATTGCCATGCTGAAAATAAATCCTCACTTGCCTTGAGGAATGGTGAGTATAGCAGAGGTAGATCTTTGATATTCTTGGACAGGATTAGAGCTTTTCTTGAAGGCTGCCCTACAGTCTGACTGAACCGCATGTTGTCCGGTATGACAATGTGAGGTTCAACAAGTGTCCAACCTGGTGTGTCCCTTTACATGGAATCAAACATTTTGCACCTATGCATATTTTCATGAACCAACACAACAGAAACAGATTTCTCTTCCTTATGAACAAGATTGAAAATATTGTGAGCAGAAGACTCACGAGAGAAGAAGTCAGGTGAAATCTGCACTCAGTGTCTAGCCTTGTGTTAAATCTGTGCAAACCAAAACCAGAAATTATCACCAGGAGTCATTTCCTTTGTCAACAAAGCTATGCATTAAGTCTTAAGTCTTGCAATGAAAGTGGACCAATTTGACTCAAAATGAGTATCAAACAGAGGCAAGGCAAGTGTATTTATATAGCACATTTCAGCAACAAGTCAATTCAAAGTGCTTTACATAAAACATTAAAAGCATCAAGACAAAGTGCAAAAGAAACACACCACAAAAGGACATTTAAATACAATTAAAAACAGTCATTAAAGAGCTAAGAGAATAGAAAACAAAATAAGCTAAAATAAAATAAAATAGGTATAAAATACAAGAATAAAAGTGCAGTGCAGTGTAAGAAATTAATAGTTAATGAGTACTTTTTTAATAAAAGGCAGCAGCAAACAGAAAAATCTTGATTTAAAAGAACTGAGGGTTGCAGCAAACCTGCAGTTTTCTGGGAAAAACTACACACTGTTTCTCCATGTTTAGTTTTCACTCTGGGAACAGAAAGCAGACTTGTCCCAGACGACCTGAGAGGTCTGGGTAGTTCATAATGTAGCAGAAGATCAGAGATGTATTTTGGCCCTAAACTATTCAGTGCTTTATAAATCAACAGCAATATATGGAAATCAATTATTTAACAGGCAGGAAACCAGTGTAAAGACCTCAGAACTGGAGTGATGTGATCTACTTTTTTGGTCTCAGTGAGGACTTGAGCAGCAGAGTTCTGAATCAGCTGCAGCTGTCTGATCGATTTTTTAGGGAGACCTGTGAAGACACTATTACAGTAGTCAAGTCTACTGAAGATAAATGCATGGACAAGTTTTTCAAGTAAGTCCTTTAATCCTTGATATATTCTTAAGGTGATGTTAGGCTGACTTTGTAATGTGGTTGCTGAAATTCAGGTCTGAGTCCATGACTACACCAAGATTTCTGGCTTGGTTTGTGGTTTTAACATTACCAAGTGAAGCTGAGTGCTGACTTTGAATCATTCTTCTTTGGCTCCAAAGACAATTACTTCAGTTTTGTCTTTGTTTAATTGAAGAAAATTCTGGCACGACCACTTGTTGATTTGTTCAATGCACTTACTCAGTGCTTGTATTGGACCATAGTCCTCTGGTGATATGTTTATGTAAATTTGTGTGTTGTCTACATAATTGTGGTAACATATTTTGTTGTTTTTCATAATCTGAGCCAGTGGAAGCATGTAGATGTTGAATAGAAGAGGCTCTAGAGTGAAGCCTTGGGGAACTCCGCATGTCACTTTTGTCCACTTAGATGTGCCATTACCTATAGACATAAAGTAGTGCCTGTCCTTTGAGTAGGAGTCAAACCAATTTAATACTGTGCCAGAAAGTCCCACCCAGTTTTCCAGTAGGTCTGGTAATATATTGTGGTCAACTGTGTCAAATGCAGCACTGAGATCCAGTAATACCAAGACTGAAATTCTGCCACTGTCTGTGTTTAAGTGGATGTCATTGAAGACCGTAACAAAAGCAGTCTCAGTGCTGTAGTGTGGTCGAAATCAAACAAACAACCAAACAAAGGGTAGTCAACTTGAGGCCAAGCAGATTCTTAGATTTAGAGAAGTAGAATTTAGAGTAGTATAGTGCTGAGAGGCTTGTACGTTTGCTAAACCTTTTTACCACAGAGGTCTACAGTAAGAATTGATAAATAGTATGAAAGGTCCCACTTAAGCATCATATTGCAATTGAAACTATTATATGCAGACACAGAATACAGCCCAGCACTGTATTAGGGCTGCAACTTAAGATTATTTTCATTATCGATTGATCTAACAATTATTTTCTCTATTACTTGATTAGTTGTTTGGTCCATAAATGTTAGAAAATGGTGAAATGGTGACTTAATTTCTTTAACTAGAGGGACAAGTCAAGGGTGTCCATTGTCACCTTTGCTTTTTGCGATGGTGATCAAACCATTGGTGTCGTGTATGAAACAATACAAACATTAGAGGACTGAAGATTAATAATAACAAACACAAATTTCCATATATGCAAATTACATAATTCTATACATAACACATCTAGAAAATTCATATTTATATAGTACAATTTGGAAGATATTCAGGATATAAGATCAATTTTAAGAAATCTAGTGCTTGCCTCTTACATATGACACCAACAGAAATATGTCTTGTCCTTTTCACTGGATACCAGGGGGTTTTAAATACTTGGGATTAAATATTACACCGCATTTAGATTATCTGCTAAAAGAAAACTAAACTCCTCTCATAGATAAGATCAAATTGATTTGTGATTTGTGTAAATGGTCCACTCTACCATTATCTGTTAGGAAGAATAAATGTTATAAGAAGACTTAATTTTTTTTTTCAGATGTTACCATGTTATTTATCATTTTTTTGAATCTCTGAACAAACATATTTCAAAATGCATCTCATGCAATAAAAAACAAGGATTAGTTTAATGACCCACAGGAAGTCAGAGCCCATGGGGGTCCTGGTCTCCCCAATCTCCAGTATTACTTTTGGTCAGCCCTATTAAGAAATTTAGTGTCATGGTTGTTGGGGAGACAGGACTCAGTGGGGGGTTCAGATGGAAGCCAGCCAGATCTGAACAAACACTTATAATCAATCAATATATGCAAATGCACAAACTTGGGTATAAAATAATTTAAAGATTTGTTTCATAAAACATGCAATTAAAATCATTCATTGATTCAAGAACAGAATATGGCGTTCCTAACACAGATTTTAAATATCTACATATTCAGAATGTGTCCGTTCACTTCACCATTCAAAAAGAAAATACGTTGAGTTTTGGATTATCTGAAGTAGAGGATATATTAATGTCCTTAATTACAATTAAAGGTAAAATTAGATAATTTTATGATATTCTATCTAAAGGAGATCATTCATCTTTCCCAACTCTATTAAAGATTTGGAAAAAAGATCTAAATGGTTTTAGATGAAAATACCTGGCTAATCATTTGTGGAAGAATATATTTCTCATTTACAAGTAAAAAAAAATCAAGGAAGATAACTTTAAGGTCATCAATAAATTCTATGTCACTCCTATAAAGAAGCATAAAATTTCCAAAGATTTTTCACCAAACTGTCCAAGATGTAGAAGGAACATGTGTGTATCTGCTCTGGCAATGTGATCTGTTGAAAAGTTTCTGGAATTCAATTCACTCCTTCACTAAATCAGTTTTGAAAATTGGATTTCAACCATTGTTTCTATTTATTAAATGACATGCCAGATTTTCAATTAGATAAAAAAAATGCAGAGTATTAATTACTATAACATACTTTGCTAGGAAATACATACTTCTATGTTGGGAAAAATGAATCTCATTCTCATTGATGTGCTGTAAGTGTAATCTAAGTATACTGAAGAACACACCTGAGATGTTTAGGAAACTTAGGTTACACTTTAGTAAATTTGTTAAAAGTGTACTATTTTGGTAGGTAAAAGTAACCAAGAACACATCAATAGTATAATTTCATCTTTGAACACACTAAGTACAACTTGAGTGGTTTCAATTTAACACAGCTTTAGATTACTTTCTGAATAGATAAAAGGGATACTAATGCATATTAAGTGGTAAAAAGGTTTCAGAAAATATACTTAAGTATACTTTCTTTCTTTGTTTTGTTTTACTTTGTTTTGTTTTGTTTTGTTTACTTGGGCATATGGGGGTAGAGGGAAGAGATGGGGGATATGAGGATACTCAGTATACTGTTATGTTTGTATGTTCACCCAATGGTGATTACTGATTATTGTACACCCCTCAGAAATGAAAAGATGTTGGAAAAAAAAGAAAATGGTGAAAAATCACTGATCACTGATTCCCAAAGCCCAAGATGCAAAATATAAAGTCTTGTTCTGTCCCGACTGGCAGTGCACAACCCAAAGATATTCAGTTTACTGTCATAAAAGACTAAAAAAACTGGAAAACATTCACATTTGAAAGGCTGGAATCAGAGAAATTTGAAATGTTCCTCTTAAAAAATGACTCAAAACAATTAATTGATCATCAAAATAGTTGCCAATTAATTTAATAGTTGTCAACAAAATGATTAATTGACTAGCTGCAGCTCTACACTGCATGTACCTAGAATATTGTTCATTTGAAAACTGTATTATCAATATGCATTATACAACCTGTTACCTGGAATGAGCACATCTCAGAGAAAAAGCACTCTGCTGATTAGCTGAATTTGTGTGTTCAATTACATCTTACAAGGGAAAGTGCACATTAAATTGGTGGCTGATAAAACAAGAAATGCCTGTTGACTGACAGAGCCGTCCTTGGGGCCAAACAGGCACATCCAGTCATCATGTTTCAGTCTGGAAAGGGTCAAAGTTAAAGCTAATACTTATAGTAAGACTGAACCATTATCAGACAATAAGACAGGAAAAGGGTCATCACAGTGCACCCTGTGTTGTCTTAAACTAAGCTTTCAGTCACACACCCATTCATCAGGGTAACACCAGGACAAAGTAGGTGGAAGACAGACAGCACTGAGTGCAGACATTCCTCTTTATATATACTGTACTTACTTGCACTTCTGGTCTAACAGGTGAGTGACTACTGATGTTTGTCAGCAACTACTGGCAACTCAATTATGATGTATTTGATCATATCAGATGCAACATGACTGGGGAAAACTTCATCATACTTAAGAAAGCAGTATGTAAATATTTGACAGGTTAACAAATTAGATATGAAACATTTCCTGAAAAGCACAACTAAAATCTTTGGAATGTAAATGAACAAACATAAAAATCTCTCAGTTTGTTTGTTGAAGGCAGCAATTTACATTCTTAGATAATAGATAGCCTATTTCCATTCAGAGCTTTAAGGTACATAAGCCTAATGGAAATGTAATTATATGTAGTTTTTAAAAGTACAATACAAGATTAAACTTGTATATATATAAAATATTTCAAAGTCACATAAACTTAAGTCATGGTGTTTGGTCACATAACAGATCACGGAGCTTTCTCAGAATACAATATGGGCAATTTAAAAAGTCAACTGAATCAACTAATTATTAGCAAACCTGCGTTGTAGCCTATGTGGTGGACAGTTAAATAACTCATGTGAGACCTTCAGTCACACAACGGTAAAGTGTAATTCACCAGATGGATACATTTAATCAACATAATGCAAACTGAGTGAGTGGGAGCTGCCTACTGTACCTGCAGTCAGCTGGGCGATGGACAGGAAGATCAACGCCGCTTGAAAGCTCTGCTTCCTGGGACAAGTCATGGCAAGAGCCGCATCTGCTCCCTCTCCGACGCACCGTTTTTACGCAGCTACTCTACAAAAAACGCAACGCTACACATCGCGGCGAAGTCTACTCGGCCATGCAACCCGCACAAACGCCTCACGCAGCAGACGAACGGGAGGAAAAACTGTGAAACGCAACGAGAGGTTCGCTCCGCCTCTGTTGACTAGAATTTAAGAGGATTAGCGCTGCAGACCTCTGATAAAGACATGTGAATGAGAGCCAGAGAGAAAGTGTCTGATGCACATCCATTTAACTGCTGCAGGTCCAGTGAAACACCCCCTCCTGTCTGCTCACTTCTCTGAGGGTGTCAGTCACTTGTTTACTGAATTCTTGCTATAGAGAAAAACACAAAACCACATTACACACAAAATTAGGTACAAGGAGATTATGAACTCCCTCCTGAGCACAGCAGACACATACACAGTCCCAAGGTTGACATAAATACTACTGAGTTTTTGGAAGATGCACTGACTCTTTTCCACCTCCCTGTATACACACATCTTGGCCAATAAATGATCTATAGGAACATTCATGCGTTTCCAAGAGACTGTAGCTATAGCTGGGTTAGTCTGATTCTGTTAGGCTCATTAAGCAGCTGTCTACACATGGCAGCTGTATCATATGCATATGTATTTCATTGTCAATTAACCTGACAATTATTTTTTCAATTAACCAATTAATCGTCAAGTCTATGAAATATCAGAAAATACTGAAAAATTTTATAATTTTATTAGTTTTATTATTTTATTAGTCTTCAAATGTTGTTTTGTTGGATCAGTTCAAAATCCAAAGAAATTGAGTTTACCATCATGTACAACAAAGAAAAGCTTCAAATCCTCACATTTGAAAAGCATTAACTTCTCGAATGTTTGGCATTTTTAGGTATCAATGACTAAAATGATTAATTGATGATCAAAATATTTGCCGGTTAATTTTCTGTTGATCTACTAATCACTGCAGCTCTAGTCTTTGCAGCTCTAATGCAAAGACTAACCAGTGCTCCTATGCTGATTTTGTGTGTTAATATGTTTGAGGTCATTTTACTTCACAGAACATTATTTAGGAAAATGCATCACATGAACGCAATACAAACTAAAATAATTATTGATCTAAAAATCTGGATTTTGACACAGGGCCCCTGTACAAGACAGATCCTCAGGATCAGGTAATAATGAAGGACCCACCTTTGTTGATAATGTACTTGCAATCAAATTACAAAACACAGATTCACAAGCAGTCAACATGAGCCATTTGTGGCTCCTGAGGGACTGGCAGTTGCCCACTTTGCCTAGTTGATAATCCAGCCTTGAAAGCGGCCTATCTTGCACCCCTGTGGCCATTGTAATTCTTCTCCCTGGATGTGAACAGAGCTCAGGTCAGCAAAATTGAAGAAACCAGGCTCGACAGATACCACTGCTAACATCCTGTCCAACCAAGCAAAGAGCAAGAACTCTCAGATGAATACTGAATCACTCTGCTGTACATCCAAAGCTCTGCGGAGTTTCAGCTCGACTCACCTGCATAAAAAGGTTATTTACAGCAGGCCATGTGTGATCAGTGCTCCTTAGCAACAACAGGTGCCAATGTCACCAGGGAGCGAGAATGAGTGAACTGAACTTGAGGCCTAAGATTACGTGCACAATATAGAGGCATAAAAAGTAAGGTTCTATGTACTGACAGTAAAGTCAAGGCAGAAAAATAGTGAGACAGTTGTTGATGACTACTGAATCAAGGAACGTCAGCTCTATTATGGCTTCTGCAAATACCATAAATGTAACGCCTGCTTCCACTGTACCACTTGTGATGGTTAGAAGGTTAAATGGTAAGCCATAGAAAAGTTTTATCTTGTACAGATACAGTGAATGTCGGTTTTATATGTCATTTTAGCCAGTTAAAAATCAATATCACTCAAGGCTGACTTCGAATAACAGATTTCTATTAGTACATTGTAGACCATTTGTAGGGCTTTCTACATTTAGGTTTTCATTTTTTAAATGTGTTGTTACCCATGAGTGAATGTGACAACATACTATATCTAGTCAGTGCAGCAGAGAATGACCCAATAAATAAAGCACTGGCAACTGTTGGTTCCTCGTTCTCATTAATCACCCAATTCATAAAAATGTATTGATTACAGCCTTTCGGGAAGAGGGGGAAACAGCTTACTGTTTCTTCCTCTCAGTTCTAATGTACATAACAAATAAACAAACCAAGTGTAGAACCTCAAGGAAAACAAGGTTTGGATTCAGGTTGGTGGAGTCCGTCCTCTGTGCACTGTGGCTGCAGGATGGATCGAATGACACTGAATATGATGTTGACGCATGTGAGCAGGGCGTCTTGGCTTCTCAGTATTCAGCTCGAGCATATTAATCAGTCAGCGAACCATCAGGAGCCCAGTTTTTTTCTTTGACATCTACCAAGATATCTGCCGCGCAGGCAGTTTCAGTTTACAGCTGGCACTGAAAATGTCCGGGCCTTTGACCTTTTCCAAAGGAATATAAATCAACTTGTTGCATGCTTATTGCAGATGTCAAGCTTTTTACAGTAAGAATAGATTATTGTGCATAATTTACTGTATTACACTGACTGAAATCACAATAAACAAACATTTCTACCTATAATGACAAAAATTTTAGTTTTTAAAGCTTCAATAGTTTGCTTCAGATGTGGATGATTTGGTCACTACCATAAGCTGTCTGCTGCATTTCCTGTTAGATTTATAAATTACAAGACAGCGGTTGGAACGTGGGATTGAATAGGATTTGATTTGAGACTATAAATGGTACAGATGGTTCCAAAATACAAATTACATGACCAACATTACTGGTTAGATGTTAAAGACCTTGAATAACTGTAATAATACTGTCATCATGAACATCAAAGCCTAAGAAGGGTAAACTCAAAATGACCAGTGAAATCAAAAGTTTAAAAAAAAAAAAAGTATATATCTACTGGATACATCATCAAGACAAATGAGACAGATAAAATACAGTTTTTTCTATTTAATCAATAGAAATCACTAGTTGATATAAAATGTTAAAGAAATTAAAAAAGGCTGAAGTTTGACTTCATTTACTTGACAATGCACGCATTAAGACAACAATGCACGCGTTAAGACAGTATACAGGCTTTACAGGCTTACTCACAGGCCTCTGGAGGAATAGAGTTCAGCATCATCTAGCAGATATTTTATTTGTTCTTTTAGCATTTGTCTCTGTAAAGCTGAAGAAACAAAACATAGAACAGGTACATAATTAATTGTAAAATCTACGGTGATATACAAAAGGTTTGCGGCAGAGTACCTTTAGTTGGACGATATCTCAGGAAAAGAAGTTCCATTGATGTAGTGTATACAACTAAATGTTACATGATTGATGAAACCCCAAGAACCCTCCTGACAGCATTGTAAACAGCAATGCACGAGAAACAAAGTAAAAGATACTGCAACACTCCTTGCTGTGATCACTGTTTATGAAAGTACGCAGATTAACTTGGCAAGTTGATGTCTTTTCCAAATAAATCCACCACAATGCAAATGAACAATGCGGCACAATTAAAGAGAAATAGTGAAATTGCTAAACATAATATGTTCAGACAGTCTTCAAACTAAAAATGTGTCAAAATCTAACAAAAGCAAGTCTACTCAAATGCCCGGGTAACTGTTTCTTCCTTGAAGAACTTCGCTAACAGTCCAGCTCCTATGTTACGAGATGAATACATATTTTCCTATTTTCCAAGACCACTGGCAGAAATGCCTGGTAAGCCATCTTTGGATGCCAAAATGTGTCCCGCCAAGTGTTTTAAAATAAATATAGGTCTGTGCCACTATAAGGGCACGGAACCAATCAAAGTCTCTTGTATTCTGAGATTTCTATAGATGGTCCACCCTCTGGATGTCCTCAAAGGCCTTTAGTTTAGTATGTGCCCTTTCTTCTCAAGGCAGGCTCAAATGTCTGTTTTGATTTTGTCCAGAGAGTTGTCGATCTTTGTCAGAGTCTTTTTGATGCGTAACGCTGTTAATCTGGCTGATGGATTCTGGTACCAGCACTCCTTCATGAGTTTAGCCATGGAGGTTAAAGTCTGGAAATAAATGAGGAAAAATGAATTAATCAGTGTGTCACATGTCAACATTAGAAAAGTGAATATTAATGAAAGGCTTTTAGTACAAAAAGCACATGGGGCTGTGCGATTTGACCAAAATCTTATATCCTGATAATGATACACATCATGATATAGCACATTTTCTGTAAATTCAATGAATAAATAGTTTCTGGTGTGTGTCTGTCCATCTTTTGCATGGATTGAATTACTCTTAAAATGCAAAAGATGGACAAATGACGAAAAATATTGCCGTAAATAGTTTGATCTGTGACACAATGAAATAAACAATAGAGCATATTATGAAATGATAGACGTTATTCTATCATCACTAGATATATATCGTCATATCACACAGCCCTAGAAGCACGCAAACTTTAATTAAAAAAAAAAAAAGGTGCTTTGAAAATACTCACCGGGTCTGAGAACCATCTGTTTGGGATGTTGGGCCGCTGCTGGTCCACACACACAACCTTCTTCATATCCTCAAAACTTGGATCACTTGGGACCACGTCATGAAAAGGCGGCTTGTAGTCTTCTACGATGCCTACATGAAGAGCAGAGTACGCAGCGATTCACTTTGAAGATCAAATCACTTCAGACAAATGCACAATGCGATTTATAGTGACGAATGAGTATCATACAGAATTCATTAATTCACAGTGTTGTCCTTAACTTGCATTAAGTGCAGCCTTGGGGAAAAACGGAGATGTGAGGTTACTGTGTCGGGAGTAAATCAATATCCCAAATGTTACTGAAAGCCTTTTCTTTACATAAAGCGATAAACCCATTTGACAGTGAAAGGAGGAAGTAGGTTTTCTTTCACATCAGATGCCTCTGGCTTCTCCGCAGACCACAGACAGTGAATGTGGGTGTGTGTACCAAGGCCAAATCTTCCCATCAACAGCAGAAAAGTTTTTACTTTGTCTTAATGAAAGCAATGATTCTGTGTTTAAGGGTAGGTTAACAGTTTTTCAAGTCTTAAAACAAATGAACATTGAAACAGGCTGTGCTCGCTGTAGTAGTTCTTCCTGTTCAGAAATTCCCCTCCGATAGCACCTTCCAATGTAAGGGACAAAATCCAGAGTCCTCATTTTGAGCATAAAAGGGGTTTAAAAGTTTATCAGAAGATAATATGAGGCTTCAGTTGTCTGAGTTAGTCAAACAAAGTGGATATCTTCCACAGTTACAGTATTTTTAGTGAAAAATTCCCTCTTTGTGTCTTGAGGGACAGTGTTTTCCTGTTCAGCAACAGTGGAAGGATAGTGCCAAAAAGAGGGACTTTGGGGACTAAAAAGACTGTAACAAATTTTTTTTTCACTTGATTAGACTAATTTGGATGACTGGAGCCTCATATTATCTTCAAACAAGCTTGTAAATACATTTCTGTGTGGACTGTGAACTTTGTCCCCCATCACTTACATTGAAAGTGCATTATGAAAGAATATCTTAACAGCCAGTATGAACAGAAGTAATGAGAAAAACGTGCTTCGATGTTTATTTGGGAGCCTGACTATTGTTTTAAGACAGACTTAAAAAACTGTGAACCCATCCTTTAATTCTGTAAAACTGGTGTAATATCAATGCGACCTGTTTTTTCTGATCATTAACATATATGATATTCATGGTTATTATTCTGCTTATAGGGAATCATTTCCCTCAGTTTATGGTATTGAGGAAAATATGTGTAAAACATTTACTGACCATTGCTGACTGTCCTCCTGGCGATCTCCCACAGGACGAGGCCCAGGGCCCAAATATCCACTCTTTTGTAGGACTCAAAGCAGTCCATCTGAATGGAGTCATCAAGCACTTCAGGGGCCATGTAACGCTTTGTGCCCACTTTCGGGTTGTTGCCCACATCCAACTCATTGGTGTCTTGAAAATGCATGACAGCCAGACCTAGCATGAAAACAAAAAACACTATGTTTTCCATCTCAGACAACTGGGGTGCGGACAAAACACCGAACACACGCTGATTTAAATGTCTTCGTAAACAGACCTGTTCCCCTACACAGGATGTACTCCTACATCATAACAACTCGCTTCAGACACAAACAGCCGCTACCATGTTTTTCAAGACAGCAAAATGCGTCATCCGGAACAGACTTTAGTACATCAGGCCTGTCGCGATGTTAGGGCTTGTACCTGGATTCGTTTTTATTCAAGTATCTGCAAATGGAACATTAGTGTATTGGATAAAGTGGTCCGAGTTCTTCCAAATGTGTTTTTGGTTAAGGGCCGGGTGGCACATCTAGCAGTGGTTGTTCTTCCTAAATTGACAATAAGTAAGGCTAAGTGGATAGATTGATATTTCTGATATTACTGCAGATGCATCTCTTATGCAACATTCATGAAACATAAGATACAATTAACTCTTTCAGGAGCTTGAGGGTGGTGAAAAACCTTTTTACACTTATGATGTATCAGCTCAGATCAGCTCTTTATTGAAGCTATATGATATTGAGTGAAATATTCAAACCCCATACTTCCTGTTTGTTATGGCTGCACCATTCAATCCAATGGAAATATTCACAATATCTTGTGCATCATTTTCTACACATTTACTGAAAATTCAGCTTGACATATTTATATCTTTGTAAACTCTGGGATCTCCACTAGAATTAAAAATGAAGTTTAGTGGGATTGAACTATGTTTGTCATGACTGGTTCAACAGGGCAGCACTGTTTGTGAAGGGATTAAAAATACATCCCATCCACATCTTAAAAGCAGATATATAAATTAAACTTTTACAACTCACCGAGGTCAGCGATACAGCACTGCCCATTCTTTTTAACCAATATATTTTTGCTCTTGAGGTCTCGGTGGGCGATGGCCGGTTTGCCCTGAGTGCCGAAGATCTCAACGTGGAGATGTGCCAGACCGCTTGCGATGGAGAGCGCCATGCGGAGGCAGCTGGACGCATCAAGGGTGCTGAGTTGAAGGTAGTCATATAAGGAGCCCATCTCGTGGAAGTGAGTGATCAGCCACAGCTGCGTACTGGAGTTCCTTGAAGTCATGTCTGAAGCTATGAAGCCTACGTTGAGACAAATAAAAATAATGTTAATTATGCTGAAAGGTTTTGATCCTACGCATGCTTGGTAACATGTAATCATCTGGACATGTTTGGACACTACAGTTCAATAAATGGTCAGGAAAGACAAAGTGCTGCTCACGTGTTGCTTACTTTTAAAATGAAGTATAAACACCTTGCTTAAGCAGGGTTTAATTAGCAATCACACATACATATGCATTTATGGGTCGGATTCGTCAGAGTCTGATCATGTGCTACGTACCAAGAATGTTCTCGTGTCTCAGCAGTACTGTGTTGTAGATCTCAGTCTCTCTGAACCAGGACTTCTCATCTCTGGAGGAGAAGATTTTGACAGCGACACTCTCTCCCTGCCACTGCCCTCTCCAGACTTCACCGTAACGGCCCTTACCTGGTGCGGAGAAACGTGGGAGAAATGACCAAACAGCACCAACGGAAACACCTTTCACAACGACGCAGAGACACGAAAAAACCTGTTCGCTGTTGGTGTGAAGGGGTGAACGAGTGTTCGGTCTGGGAAAAGGGTGAACGCAGGTTACAATAACTACATTATTAGGGAGAGTTACTGTTGTAGAAAACTGCCATAGTAAACCTATTTCAAATGTCAAGAGAGAATTGATTGTGCATCTGGAAAAAATGACAAAACAAAAAAATAACTTTAAACGATAAAAGTACTATAATCAAACTTAAACAGTGGTTGGTTTCAAAAGGTTTGATTTGATAACACTGTGTTTCCCATAATGTGTTACTTTACACTTGCATTTATCACTAGCTTAACTGTTAACATGTAATCAAATGTGTCTGTCATGAGAAAATGCTGCAGCTCTGCAAATCTTTTTTAACCTTGACCATCCTCAACAGGAAACATTTCCCAGCACAAGATGGGATAAAAGTCACTGTCTGCTGGCTGCCCTGCACCAAATAGCAGACAAAGTAACTGATTGACTAGTGAAGAAAGTCACATTCAGAAGTTGCTGGGAACAAGACAGGGCTAAAAGGATGGTGAGTATTGGAGTTACATTTATCAGGGGAGCTGAAAAACGATCCTAAAGGAATGCTGAATCAATGCATCTGTCTCCTTGATGTGTACAGGCGACAGTTTACTACCACATTCACCGTAGCAAGTTTTTAAGCCAGCGATACGGTGATGTCTGTGTAAATGATAAATCTGATTGTGCTGCCCCCTACAAAAAAAAGTCAATTCATGCAGATTTCATTTGTTAGGATTTTCTTGGGAAGTTCAGAAGCGACTACCAAATGTGACAACAGAAGTGATGTAGAGGGGCGATGAGTTAACTTCTAACTATCTTAACCTTGAACACCAATAACTGTGACGACGTTTTTGTCCGTAAGAAATTATGTTTGCTGTTGGTGATATTTTCTCTGACACTGAGCATACTGCAACCACTCTCAAAAATAAAATCTGTGCTACTTTGGCTCTGGGGACTTGATTGCTGGGACTGTTGCACATGCTTTCTGGCTCCTTTTCATAATATCCTCACAGCGCTGGCCTGTTTTGCAACCCAAATATTTATTTCAAATTTAAAAAAAAAAAAAAAGACATGCTCACAACAACAGCCAGGTGCCCATATGAACACTGAAACTGGTTTTGCTCCCTGTAATCATTCCTTCTGTTCAAGCTAATAAGAGATCCCATCCCAAGGCACTTCCTGTGTAAGTGATGAAGGACAAAATCCACAGACTGCGCTCTGAGCAAAAATGTAATCCAAAATTAATCTGATACTATTGTTGCAAAACAGACTTGTAGAATTGAAGGGTATGTTTGCTGTGGATTAAGTATTTGTATTGTATGTATTGGGTGCTCTTAGAACATCCATTTGGGAGGCAGGAATAAAAAAAAGTGTATTAGGATCAGATAAAACATGATTTACAAACCATGTTGAAGGCTTATCAGAGGCAAAGTTGCAACACAGCAGTTTATATTCCTTTGTGGCAGGTTTTAACTCTGAAAAGTCAGCGATACTTTGCTCCTCCTCCTCAAAACATCTAAGTAAACAGAATTAGCACAACTCTACACTGTATTCTGTCTATATACTCTGCTCTGCTCTGCTGCTCTGAGAGAAAAAAAGCTGAGCCAGGATCAACTTTATTTGTGGGACTTTGCCACATTTCTTTCCCCAAAGCCCTCTGTACTGGCACCCCCACTGTGCTGACACAAAGGTCTCATTGAAATGAATGAGGAGGCTGCATATTTTTACACAGTGCTAATGTCAATAACAACACAGTGTTTAAGTGGACACTTACCCACGCACTCATTGAGTGTGATTTGTCGAGCGACGGTTCTCTGAACAAGGAAGGGGAGTCCTGAGCCACTTCCTGAAGTGCAGGAGTGATCCAGCAGATCCTTAGAAAGAGAAAAACAGAAAAAAAGAGTTAAGGGCTTGTATATTTAAATGTGTGTGTGTGTGTGTATATATACATATATTTACATGTGTGCCTGTATGTTTTTCAAGTGAGCCATCTGAATGAAAACCTTCCCACAGTAATCTTGTGGCTAGAGCCTAAAAATGATGAAATAAGGAGCATCTGGGACTCAGATGGAAGCTAACAAGCAGGACGCCTTTGATGTGGCATCCACAAGGGATGGAGGGGGGCAAGCTGTGTGTATGCCAGGATATTGTTTGTGTGTGTGTGTATGTGTGTGCATGTGTGTGGGTGTGTGTCTGTGCTGGAGGTGCAGGGTGCCCCCTGCTGAGTAAACAACAGAAGTGCCACCCCCTCCCTGGTGACTGGTGTGGGCGCTGGAGATTTTATCTAATCCAAGGGCCAGACTCCCAAACAGGCGCAATGCTGCTAAGCCTTTTATTTTTATCTCAGCTATAAGACATGCAGCATCCAAGCACCGACACAGGAGGGCAGTGCGGAGCAACAGAGCCAGCAGCTGCTGAGAAAAACAAACCACTAGGATTGAAAACAACAGAGGAGAGTGATGCCTCAGATAAACAGATGCATAATGCAAGAGACAATTTGGAATGACAACACAGGAATGCAAGACAGAGGCCATAAAATGAATGAGTAGCTCTGCGGAGAGTTTAAATCCTTCTCTTTGGTACAGGAGGATTGTTTTTAGGAGAGTGTATTTGGGCCAGGCTGTTAAGTAGCAGAATGCAATCAGAATGCAGCAATATCATTATAATCAGAGACGACTTCTGGGCGGCAGGATGTAGCGGGACGAGCACATGTTTCAGTCCGATTTGCTTTTCACAGCCACACCACTGTTCCTAATAACCTCTCTCATACATGTGGTGCTGCCAAGTATTTTTTAATTATGCTGAAACAAACATTATGTGGCTCCATATTTGGGTGTTTCATTGCCAAGTGCATAGATGGACTTTGAAAATAGCTTGACAGAAAGCCAAAATCAGCTATCTCTCTCTCTCTCTGACAAACAAACACATATATACACATGTTATTTCCAAGTAACTTAATAGAATATGTATGTGATAATCTGAGATTTGAAGAGTTTAAACATGCTCACAAAAAGAGATCCTTGGTTCCACGAGAGCCGAAGAAGACATAAGATTATAACTACATATGTGACATAAATGTTTTTAATCCGATCACTTTAGTTTCTTATTGTACAAAAGTATGGTCTTGTGAGGATATGAAATCAGAAAAATGGACAGTAACAACCGTATATTTTTTTAGGGCTCATGCCAGACTGTGAGCTGTCTCTGCTGAACTTGATTACATAGTGTGTGAGCCAGTGAATGTGCTGGGTTGTCTTTCAGACTAAACGCTAACCACAGGACTCCACCTAAACTCTGGATCAGTTTAGTGGGCCTCAAAACATAAACCACTATGCAGAAAACTCACAATCCATGGTTGATGGGAGAGAAGATAAATAGAGAAAGACATTCCACTAACGGACAGGAAAAATGACGAGGAAGAAGCAAAAACAAGTTTTAAAAACTTTAAAGACTTTTTTAAAAATTCCAGCAACAGCTCTAATGCCCCCATACAGCCATATAACTGCAGCCACCATATGCTGCTTTAATGTTTTTACATAACAATTACCAAACACTCTGGAGATTATAATACACAAAGTTCATAATTGACTGTCTGTACAGTTGAATTTAATCATTTTTTGAGACTTGCACATGTTGATCTAATAAACACACTAAGCACTGTAATAAATTAAAATCTTATATATTACCAGTGTGCTTCTTACAGTTTATCTTCAGTATGTGCAGTTAATTTAACAAACGTGTGGATTCTGGGAATTATTTGTGCTCTCTATTCAGTGATTTACTCATTTAATGAGTTGCAGAAAGTAACATTTACAACTTAACAACAACAGATCCAGTTGACTGGTTTTATTTTGACTTGTATTTACTGTCAGTACGCTATGCGTGCCATGTTTGGCGTTGATCGCACTTGGCATATAAGGCTAAACTCTCCAAATACAATGACAGTGCCAAGTTTTATCGTATCAATTATTATGTCTGTATCGTGTTGTTGTGTGGAAATAGTTCAAATGTGTACAAAGAAGAGGAGGAAGTCTCCACAAACCCTAATCAAACATTGTTCTTGCTCATCAGATGAGATCCCTTAAGTTAATGCAACACATAGTTTCAGATGGGGTTTCCATTTCTGTTGTTGGAGCACATATTTGCGCTCCAGCATGACTTTAAAAGGGATTCTCTGTAATCGAAGAAAACAGCCGTCTTACCACCCACAATCATAAACAAGACTGAAAGCTGCTATCACACTCGAAATGGTTTCACAAGACAACTAAATGTAGGGTATTAATGTTTCCTGGCACAGTAAAATATTTGTTAACATCAGTATTTAAATAAAGCAGCCGAACCGGCCAATATTTTCAATTCTGATCAGGCTGAAGAAGACATGCTTTGTCATTCAAGAGAAACATTTGACTGGTACTGTGTATAACTGACCAAACTTGTATTTAACAGAGCCTGAAGTTATTTAATATAACATAATCTGTTCCTGAGTCATGGTCTATATTTTCTAACATAATACAGCTGTGAGTACAGTGCACATTTATGGTGAGGTACATTAAGTTTGTAAAACCACATCATTCAGGTATCCATTCCACCCAGTGTTTTCTTCCCAGGTGCACTGTACATACTTCAAAGATCTTCCACACAGCAGGTATTTTGTGCCTCACTAGAAGTTGTGGATAATTTACAAAACCTACAGTATATGGCAGCTGGTATAGAAAGGAAAATGAATGGGTTAAAATAAAGAAAAGAAGTTTGATTGGGCTTAATATTGCACATACTGTACCACTATTATGTATCCACTACTCACCGCCAGAGTGCTCTCCCCCACGTTGGATGCTATGAGGCCGTCGATAGTTCCATATTCAGCATCTCGAGATGTTAGTCTCTCCATTTGGTTGTGGTGGATGCGTCTAAACATCAGGATAGCGATGGCAGAGAGGATGATGAGGACAATGATGGGCGCTACGATGACGATAACCAGCGTGGTTACACTGTAGCTCGATAGCTCTTCAGCTGCGAGGGAAGAGGAAAATTTACTTCAATCAGGTCATCATTTTGGACATTTTTAGAACACAAAATAAAGGTTGTTTTTTGTGGTTTTTGCCTGTCAAGAGAGTGAGTATAGTTGCTTGAAGTAAACAAACTGGAGCATCAACTAGAACTTAACTATGATTCAAGGAGAGGTGATTATAATAAAGTACATTGGAGAGGAAACTTTTCATTGCTGTAGCTTTTTCCTCTGACTGGACCACACATGCTGAGGCTCAATAATACACAAATCACAGGTTTGCAGCACTCTGAAGACCGTCTGAAGAAACCAGCTGAGCGTGGGGGTGCACACAGAACACAAATGCGTATGAGCGTTCACACACACATACACAAACACACACACACACACACACACACACACACACACACACACACACACACACAGTGGATCTCATCAAGTCAGCAGAGGCCAGCCCGAGGAACTGACCACCATTCACACTTTCCAAACATTCCAAGGGAAAGACTGCTCAGCTCTGCCCGCAGCACAGACAATGATCCCCTTTTCTCAACTCACATAATGAACTCTTTCTCCCATAAACACATAACTAGCAACACATTCTAGGTGCTCACTAGACTTAAACCAAACACATAAGGAAATGATGCATTTAGCTAGACAAATTTATATGGAAATTTTTTTTTTTTTTCATACAATGGTATTTCTAGCAACCTCACAGGATGAGGAATGTTTACATCAGAGTGAGCGCCAGAACATTTTTCAGGACATTCAGTTAATTCTCTAAAATTAATAAGTTATCTGTAAATCATGCAAATTGTTGAGATGAACTGTTAAGATGCGGTTCACCGCATCCAACTGGAGCCTTGAGTAAGATCAACATAAATAATTCCTATTTGCTAATATTATCTCAAGTATTAGTGAGGCATTTTTGAGTCTTGTCATCACCCTGAGGTTGCCAGGCAGCCAGCAGAGACTCCAGGAAGTCACTGCTCCTGGCCAAGAAATAGTTAAACACATAACCCCTGGTAAAACCACAAATTGTCGTTTTTACACTTCTGTTTTTGTATGGATTAAGCAAAAGAGAAGCCAGCTGTTTCCAGTCTTTGTTCTAAGATGAGCAAAGCTAACCGGCTGCTAGCTGTTATTGCTAGTTTCATATTCAGTGGACTGATATGACAGTGGTATGGATCTTCTCATGTAACTCTCAGCGAGAAAGCGAATAAGCATATTTCCCTTATAATCAGAGAGAGAGAGAGCTAAGATATTTCAGGTACAACTATTTATTTATGCAATATAAAAGACTGCTGTGGAGGGAAAAGTGCAGGTAAACAGAAAAAAAGGGCAACAACAGCTCTCTGCATCTGCCTCTCTGTAATTCCCAGGTGGCTTCACCCCCTGAGCTCCTGTCAGACAGCTCTGACAGCCTCTGAGAGGACAGAGAGGAAGTGAACCATGACTAAAGAATATTCAAAACCTCCCTCTGGTTGCCCACTGTCTCTCCCATTTCTGTTTCATAAGGTGCCAGGAGTGTGACTGCACAGAGGTGTAATTCAGGTCAACAGAAAACATCCACAACAGCCGTGGCACACAGTTTCACTGCTGATGGCGGAGCCCTCTCGGTAGAGAATGCAGAAGAGGGATGAATAAATTTGACTCCAACACAGCAATAACTAACCCACGTGGTCTACTCTGAAAAGATGAAATCTAGGCAGCATTTTCTGTGGAAGGATGTTTTGGTTAAAATGGTTCAATACTGACGTCAACAGATGGAGCTCTTGAGTGTCACCTTGACAAAAAGGTGCAGAAAACAGTGCTCAAACTGCATTCTGGGAAGTATAGTACTGTACCTTTGACAGGTAGCTCCACGGTGCTGTTCATGTTACAAAGGCGTCCATGGCAGCATTCCACAATCTGGTCTCTGGAGGGTGGGGTCTTGCAAGTCAATGTGCTCTGCTCGTAGACCTTAAAGCAACCTTTCTGGTACACCAGGGAGCCGGCGTTGACAGTCAGAGATGAGAAACACTGGTGGCCCATGCAGCGATTCCCTGTCGCACATGAGCTGCCCTCGCATACACACTCATGCTCCTCTTTCACAGGCTTCACTTCCTCCTCTGCAAAGGATTCAGGTAAATGATTTAGTTGGTTAGCGGGTAAACCTCCAACAAGGATAAATAAAGCTATTCGTGCACTACAAATATTCCTGTTGTGTTTTATGGCTTTTAAAAAGTAAGCACAAATAGATTTTTGTCACTTTTGCACAGTCTTAAGTGACATAAGGTCTATAGTGAACGGTAGCCAAGAGAAATGTGTACAATGTGTACAAAGTCACCTTTCCCTGGAGCTTGCACAGTGACATTCATGTTACACAGATGGCCCTGGCAGCACTTGACAACATGGGCCGATGAGGGTGGCGTGGCACAGGTGGCTCTGCCTTCCTCGTCGTCCCTCAGGCAGCCCTTCTGTTGGACAGCCGCCCCATCAATCATCTTCAGAGAGGAGAAACAGTGCTGGCCTGTGCATCGATGGTCACGCTCACACTCGCCGCCTTCGCAAAAACACTCTTGGTCTCTGAGGACTGGTCTGCCAGCAGACGGTTCAACATCTGATAAGAGGAAACAGAGATATGGGGGGAAACCCATTAGAGCGATACCATTAGTATGCCATTATATTAAATGGCATTTACTCAGATGAGAAAACATGCAAGTTGAAAAAGTCTTTTTGTTGGCCAGTCATTGCAGAGGACACTCTAGTAAGTTGAAATGTATTTAGAGTTGTAGAGTTTTGACAGAAAATGTTTTCCATATTTAAAATCTAACACTGACATCAGTCTTTTCCACATATAGATTTTCTCCCAATCTGTTTTTTGCATGAATGTTGTATTTGTTACCTTTTTAAAACTCTGTTATCAAAGGTTTTTGGTGATGTAATGCAGAACAGTGGAACATAATTCATTGCACTGAACAGAAATGTGATTATTTTTTTATGTGATTTTGCATACATTTACCATATTAGGATATATATCAATGAAGGAAATATTGTATATCCATAAAGCATTAATATTGTGATATTGATTTGAATCACATTGCCCAGTCCTAATGGAAATACAGCTGAAACTGTTTCCTGATTAACGAGTCAACAAGAAAAGTCCTGGGCAGATTTGTAAAATTATTTCCTAAATTTGTTGCTAGGCTTGTTAATAAAGATGTTCTGCAGCAAACTCTGAAGTGTCACATCTGTCTGAGCTTCCCACCAGTACAAGACCCTCTGCAAGGTTTCAGCTACCACAAATTGCCCACTTGTGGAAAACACTCAGAAAACACAAAATTTGGAGCAAGGTAAAGGATAATGGGATGACAAAATGACCCCTTTCTCATTCCTCTGTATTCTAAAAAGACTAAATGGTTCATTTCAGATAATTAACTATTTTAAATGGCGATGATAATAAAAATCCTGGTTCTCCTGACTGACTTTTAGGCGGGGTGTTTTTCACACAATGTTACAATGCTCCCGATGCAAATGCCTCACCTTTCACTTGTGGCTGCAAGGAGATGTTCATGTTACACAAATCCCCATAGCAGCACTCCACCACCAGCTCGGCAGTCGGTGGGCTTTCGCACCGCGAGGAGCCTGCTTCATTACCCACAATGCAGCCCTTCTGGAGGACCGAAGTCCCATTAACTGTGGAGAGGGAGGTGAAGCACTGCTGGCCGAAACACCGCTCCCCGTTGATACAAGACGACCCATCACACAAACATTCAGAGTTTCTCACACTGCTCTCACCTGGAAAAGAAAAATTATGAGAACAGGTTAGAATTCGTCCTTGTACATAAGAGTGCAGCATGGGAACCAATCATATGCAAATAATATTCCCCTTCATCTTTTGTGACAGTAAATGATCAGTGCTTATCCCTCTTGTAAGTATGCATGTGTATACGTAGAGTGGCTTGCTCCACTTTTCACTGCATTCTGAATGTGCATACCACGTTGATTGTTTAAAATAACTGAGACAGCATATTAGAGCGAGACAGACTGAGCAGGGTGAGGAGAGGGGGGGAAAAAAAAGCTGTGTGAATGATTGGTCTATGCATGTAAGATGCTTGAGGGGGATAGAGAAAGACACAGAGGGTGAGAGACTGTGTGTATGTTAACTAGAATAAAAGAAATAAAAGTGGGAACACAAACGTCCACTACACACCTTTCCAGATGACAGTGTTTGAGCTCCTGTAATGTGACTAAACTCGTTTATAGTTAGTGTGAAAGCTAAATTCCTTCGTTGTCTTTTATGTCTGAAGTGTGGCGACATGCTGGAAGAGGAAGATGCTTACCTTCCAAGCTAGAGCAGGGAAGGACCAGGACGATGAAAACTAAAAGAAACATGTCCCCAGCTGTCATTGTAGACCTAGAGGGGAAAATAAAAGACAGACACAACAAAACCGCTTCATCAATATGGGTGTTTTTCAAGGAAAAAAGGTCTGCAATTGCCTCCAAAATACAGGATGGTGATTTCTACATTGATGCATTAAAATAGCTTTCATACATTTGTAAAGCATCTTTCGGGTCAGTGAGACAAAAGACCAAGAGACACAGATAGGTAATGACAGGATTTGCTGTTGACCTAAGAGTATTAGAGAGAGCAATTTTACAGAGGGAGACCTTTCTTTTTTCAGAAAAAAAAAAAAAAAAGAGTCAAAACCAAGTTTAAAATGCTCAAGTAAAGTGGGTCTCATGCCTTCCTGTTGTCCTGGCAACAAGGCAATGAGTGGCAAGCAATGGGGAGACTGGTGCTCTCCTATTGGCTGCTTCTGTGCGTGCATGAGTGTGTGTGTTGATGTTTGTGTGTGTGTGTGTGTGTGCGCGTGCATGCGTGTGTGTGTGTGTGTGTGTGTGTGTTGGAGGGACAGGCTGCTTGGCACAGAGGGGAGAGGAGCAGACAGACGTGAGGGGAGGAGGAAGAGGAGGAGGAGGAGGAGAAAGAGGAGAGGAGCACAGCAGGGAGAATGAGTGTGGGTGCCCACATACTATCGTTTAAAGACCTGGAGACAGTCTAATCCTTCAATATTTAATGTGTCTGCAGGAACGTCCACATACGCCTAGCAGTTGTTTATTTGGTTGTTTTTTTCCCCACAGTGGCAGATTTTTTACAGACCACCAGTTTAACTCACACTATAAGCCCCCCCCCCCCCCCAAAACTACCCATTTTACAAAGATGATATGTGAGTTTTGTGGAGACATCATAGCCTGGAGCGTGCCCCGTTTATGCCATACTAAGCACCGCGGCCGTTATCTTGGCAGCATGTGTGTGTGCGCCTGAGTGCATCTGTGCCACTGATAAATACCCCAGTGCCCACACCCCTCCCCCCCCCCAAGCCTTTGTGCCCGTCTCCCAGACATAAATGATTAAGCACGTAATGTTAGCATTAGCCTAACAGCGGCGTCTGTACGGGCCGCTCACACACAGACCACATGCTGCTCCTTTAATCAGAGCACAAAACAGAGGCTGCCACACAGAGATAATCAGGAGCTCTGTCTGCTCCCTTCGGACCAGGGGAGAGGGGAGCAGCGATGGGGGCAGGGAGCGGGCAGGAGGCGGTAAGGGAGGTATAGCCAGGGGGCAACTGGGGGACAGCGGGTCAGTAAAGGGCAGAGAACTGGGGCCAGTGTGGAAAAGACAGTGTGGGCCAGGGTGGGCTGCAACAGTGAGGTAGGCTACAGGGAGGGAAGTGGGACAAAGACGTGTCTGGTGTCAGTGCCCAGGGGGACAGTGGGAAGAACAGCACCATGCTGGCGGGAGACGGTCGGCTGGGCCACGGTGAAGCCAAGGGGCCGGGGGGAAGCGGGACAAAGAGACGAGCGAAAGGAGTCAGAGACAATAGTCTGGAGCGAAGCGTTATTGAGTACAAGAGCCTCGGAAAAAAAAAAGTGATTTTGTCTGACTGAGTTATCTTGATATTGACTCACATCACTCATGTAGAGAGACAACAAAGAGCACAATATCCTGACTCACACGCAGCTGACAGATCAATAACTCACCTCAATTAACTAGTAGAGCATGTCACGAAGCTCCACTTAATGGCCTCAATTAGTGTAGGTAAATGATTTGCTGCAATGATTTGTTTACATCTGCTGCTGAAAGACCCTCAACGGGACACTGAAATGATCTCACTCTCAATTCCTCTCGCCCACGCATACACTTTTTCTTAAGTAAGCTATCAAGAGCTGTGGTCTCCGAAACATGTCTATGCATGTATTTGCCAAATGCTAATTCTACTGTATGTACTACACTGCTTATTTTGCATAAGCACCCGCATTCATCCACACATGAGGCATAGCTTGCTGGTAACATATCAAACTAGCTAACAGCTTTGCTTGATGAATACGCAGCCAGGACTTGTCCTGATACTGGAAACCTCAGAAGGGATTCTTGGGAGGGAGAGAGTCAGGGCTCGCATCTGCAGAACTGATTGCGATCTGAGCAGACAACTTTATGGCGCTGTGTGTATGTGTGTGTTGCAGCCCTCTATCCCTGCGTATTGAATTCTCTGGCAGTCTTCTGCAGTATGTGTTCAAGGAGCTGACATCCTGCCAAGGGTCTGCTCTCATTTCCCCCCCCTCTATCTGTCTCAACCCCCATCTTTCCTTTTATTCCCTCTTCCTATATCCTGATGTGGTGTTGAAATAGTAAACCGGTATGAAAACCACATGGTAATTATAACTTAATACTTTTTCCGTGTTCATTCATTGGCGTTGGAGCTGATAATCTAATAGGTCTTACTATTGCATAATGCAGAGGGAAATTTCACACGAGCTTGAAAAGATGGCAAAGTGTTATTTTACATATGAACGGTGTGAAAGTTGCTTGTTTTAACATCTATTAAGCTGATCCCTTCAATTTAACTGCCTTCTTAAACCTCTGAAAGGTCAGGCAGTTCATATTCATTGCCATTTATGAGTGTCTTGAGCCAGTGTTTTGCAGTTCAACTAAGTACATTTACTGTATGTAGTGTACTAAAAACAGGTATAAGCTGTATTTTTTGAATAACAATGTCTCAAATGACATAATGTGTAACTCTAAAATTACCAATCACCCAACTCTGCGGTTCTCCTCAGCTCTACGAAACTTTATGGTGAGTTTCAGCTCATCCTTTGCTGGCTGGCTGCAACTTTACTGTTCTGGTTCACTCTCATAGCAGTTTTTGGCAAAACCATATGACAACCTACTGTACACTACTTGCTCAGCACCAGACAGCAAACAGACACAGTTAGCGAGTAGCTGGTGAACACTGTCAACAATTTAGCAGTTAAAAGAGCCAGATATTTTTCACAGGAGCCGGTAGAGACCAAAAACAGAGCTAAAAGAGAGTGAATATTTGACTTTTCATTTACCAGGTTCCCAGAGACACAACTCAAAAGTAATAATGTTGCTCCGTAACTCCTGGATGTGTACTTATGAGGTCATATGTCAAAGTGGTGTTCACTTACTAACACATTGTCTGTGTAGTCAAAGCTTGATATAGCTTATTCGACAGTGCCGTAGAGATCCATTGTTGTCTGTTTAGGTGACAATTCTTGTACTCTGCTTTTTACTGAAGTAAAATATCTGAATAGTACTTCTTCCTGTATCATGATATCAGTGCCGCTGAGATTTGTAAGCACTCAGCTTGCACATGGAAATATAAAAACCACACGGAGCTCAATACAAGATGCCCCAAGTGTGTACAGCACAAGAGAAATAGTTGAAATAGATTTGGCCCAGTGAAAAGTATGTTGGGTTGACTCCTGCTGAGTGCTGCTGGAGGGACTTGAAAGTGATCCTACATCAGCACTTGCACTTTGTGACGCCACATTTCCCTTCCCAGACTCTTTCCAGTTATCCCACTCCAGAGGCCTATCTTGATAAGCACTTCCATAAGACGTTGAGCAGATCTTAAAAGTAATAAGATAGAGATGATTAAGCATGCCACTCAAATACAGTGATTTACTCATCTTCAAATGTCATATTAAACCTATGATTTTATTACCATCTGTTGTTTCTAGGTGACATTTTAAAACTGACTGTTAAAATACCTTTTAACAGTAAAGAGAATTGTAATAGTCTAGTTGGATGCTTTATTAATTTGGTCTGTTTTGTATTCAGGTCAGGAAGAAGGAGAGAATGACAAAACACTTCTTTGCCTGATGAGCATGGTGTTTCACTAAGGTTGAGGAGGGAGGAGGCTGGAAGCCCTGCAGGAGCTGCTGAGTCATCATGCTGGCAAAGAGGGAGACGAGAGGTGGAATCTGTGTCTGAGCTGGCAGCCTGGCACAGTTACCATGGCACAAATAGCCTGGGCACCGAGGAAACTGCAGCAAACTGCAGGGCGGCGAGGGAAGAAACAGGCAGAGACTGGAGCGATGCAGAGCCTGCTGTTTGTGTCCCCGTCACTGTCCCCGACCCAGACCTAGACAGCCAAAGTGCCAGCATGCCATCAGGGACACACAGATGGTTCGCTCCTAGGTGGATGTGGGTGTAATACAGACCTGAGGGTGAAAGTCGTCCTCTTTGCAGTAGCCCACATTTATATTCGCGCTAAGGCTCAGCAAATCAACACATTCACCTCGGTCTAAAAAACACTCTCTGCCCACAGTCAAATACAACACTCTGGGTGACTAAAACTAAGTCAGAGAAAAAGGAAACAACATAAACTTTTAGAAGGGAACGAGGGAATACACACACACACACACGGACACACACAAAGTACAATATAACCTTCCATAAAAAGAAGGATGGACACTAATGACTCATATGTCAGCGTTGGATTTAAATTATATTTGAGCATCAGGAAGACAAACGCACAAATCAAATAAAAACCTGGATTAACAAAATTAAGGGCTACTTCACAACGTGTCGACAATTTACATAAAGCATAATGGTTCTCCGTTAAGTTTGGCTGTGTTAGAAATTCTTAATCAATGATATTAAATACATTATTTGTGGTGTTTGAGGAAATAAAAATCTTGTGTCATAGTGTCATCTATTAAAACAAATGAGGCAAACAAATTTAGGGCAGATCTGATGAGCCCTGTCATCTAGGACACCAGTCATCTCTGGTGGGAGGCCTGTTGTGTAGCTTTCGTTTGGCTTAAGGCCCCTGCATTCTGTGAGATATCTCTTGCAGGTTCATTGCATTTCACACTGTGCAAGATGGGTCTAATAAAATCTTGGTCACAGATCTGTGTCAGACCGTACGACATCAATTTTGAGGCATGTCAGATTGTACAATGACTGGCTGATGAATTGTTGGGCTGTAAATAGAAAAAAAGAACAGTGTTTGCAGCGGTGCTCCACCACTGCAAAATTATGAGTGCGGCTGCTAAAATTTCACACGATCATTAATATCAATAGGGTGCTAATGATTTTCACTCGCACACTGTGTGAGCATGATAACTCCCTATGTTATTGCGGAACTGTTTTGAGTCATCCTCCCTCTCCTCATTCTTCAAAGGATATCTACGTGAAAGGTACTCTTATAAGACTAGCATAGCTCCGTTAAGGAATAGGGCAGCTAGGAACGTATGTGCATAGCAAATGTGTAGTTGAGCGAATAGAGTGAGTGGCAGAAAAGTGACGGTGAAAGGTTAGCACTTAGTTGTCAATCTGGCAGTAAATGTATAGTACAGGCTAGTCAGTTAATAAATCTAGTCTATCAAAAGGGTTTAGCCTCAAAGTTAGCGACAATGCGTTAGCCTAACCTGACAAAGCTCATTTAAGGTGGACTGACCTTTAAGGTGGACCAGGACTTCTCATTTTATATCTATCACAGCCGATCTTAAACAGAGAATGGAGAGATGTGTAGCTGCTGAGTGCCTTCCAAGTTTCAGCCACTCAAAAAAACAAACTCAGGTATTGGCACCATTATAGAAATATTTTGAACTCAACACCGTACTAGTATTTCCCTGTAAATTAGTCTTGTGTAATGGTAAAATGTAAGTTGGGCATTGTTTATTTGTGCAACATAACTGCAATTACATTTTATTTCTCTGATTCACTGCTTTGTTCTCGCTACCGCCGCTCCCTCTATTCATTCACTCTCTAGCTCGCTCAACCACCACTGCCTTCTCTCTCACGTTCGCATTCTCAGCTTGCTTGCGCTTTGTCTATTTTTCCTCTTGTCTTGTATGAGTCGAGACGCTGACAAAGTCTAACTTTACTTTTAAAAGTTATCAAACAAAGAGAAATGTCCTCCCCTCGTCCTAGTAACATCTTTGTGCTCCCTCATGGCAGGGTTTTACAACTCTGGAAAGGTCATCACGGCAGCGATCAATCTCTCTTCCATCTTCACAGTTGTTCGGTAAACAGCACAATGCTACAATGCTAAACGGTAAACAAGGTTCTTCTTCCCATTGGCGTCTTTGGTCTGATCGCCAGCTTACATGATTGGCCACCGCAGCATGTAGTCGGGTTACGTTTTGGCGAAAGTTGATTCTGGTTCAACTTCTTGCTGGACGGCCGCTGTGTTTTTTTGCTGAACCCCATGCGGTCCCCACTCCTGCAGCCTAAATGCACTACCCCCATTGAAATGAATGGGAGGACTGTCGTTTTTCCCGCATTGCCGGATTTGGTGTGAATGCGGCCTTTCACAATGTCAGGAATGTAATCAAATGCAAATGCCCCCTTGCTAATGCCCAATTCTCACTAACACATTCATTGCAGCAGGCAACAGCATAGCAGGTTTTTGTTCCTTGGATACAGCGCAACCGAGAATGTGCACACACACTCACACATACAGTGTATTTGGCCTAGATCAAATGTAATCAGAGACAATAGTTGCCTTTTCTTCCTGATGTAATCCCACCCTACCTTCCACCTCTGCACAAACACCACCACCCTGACACACACTGCAACACTCTAAAATCAGACGAGCGTTTTTTATTTCACTTTTGTTTCCAATAAAATTTCATGATAAAGTTTGATTTGTTTGCAGACAAGACAGAACACCCAAAGGCAGTAGTTGTAAGAGAGACAGAGGACAACTTAAGATAGAAAGACTGGGGGTTTACGACAGTCTAACAACAAGACAATGCAAAAAGTTCTACATTATGATAAGACACAACATCACCCACACAAAAGAAGCTCAACTTGAGCAAGTATCTCCACAAGGATAGCAATTTTGTGGTTCTCGCGAGGCTTTATTATGGCTTTGTGTTGCTTGACATCTCGTGAGACACAACTTGGAAGGTTTTACAGCATTGTGAAGAAGACACTGTTAACAAGTGTTCTGTGCAATGGTCACCATAGCAATTAGACATTCATTTTCACACAGCCATCAAAACATTTGAGACAGCCAATTCAAACACCGTCTTTATGGCCCTCAGCTATGTTTGCCAACAGAGGAATGCACAAACACTTACCCTCCAAAGACCATCTCACAAAGTTCACTGCCCTGTGGCAATACTTTTCTCAAAAGGACACCTTGATTTGTACCGCAGTACACCCTTTTAAGATATTTCTCTCCTTGTGAAACATGTAAATCAAGCGAACCAACCAAAGAACTGTGTGTGCTGATACTCAAAGTTCAGGGAATATTTAGCCTTGATTGATTCTGTGCCCACTGAGCTACAGGAGTCAGAGGGCTAATATGTTACCCCTCCCTGTGTGACCCACAAACATCGACCAAACCATTCACCACCATGATGATAATCACTCAGCAAACAGCTGGCAACAAAACAATAAACGTGTATACAGCACTATGCTCCGTAGAGCAGGTGCCCTGAGCTATTACATCCTGCTGTCAACGGACTCTTTATGGCCCAGACATTTCCTGAACTTCTAGGACTAGTAGTGAACAGTTTTTAATGATTAAGTCAGAAATGGAAAGTTACAATGCTAACGTCCATGCACGAGGGCTGGGTAATAGTTCACTATCATTGTTTAGTTGATACTGTGATGATCAGGGCTGTAAACAACAGTTATGTTCATTATCAACTAATCTACCAAAAACTTCAATTAATCAATTAATTGTTTGGTCTGTAGAAATATGGGCAAATACCAATCCAATACCAGTGCAATGTAAAGTCCGTTAAGCTCTCTGTATGGAGCTGATTTTAGATACGTGTACACTAATGTGAGGCTGTAACTACAGATCGAGACATTCATACACGTCATACACAGATCAAAACTGACAAGCTGGGCAACATAGTTTCTTTGTGGTGTTTTTTCTTTTTTACTCCAGTTGCCAAAAGATGTTAACAACAGATATGTCAGTCCACATTTCTTGGGCCATTTTTTTTTTTAAAATCAGGCTTTGTTAAACATGTAATGAAACGTATTTAGTCCGACCAAAATTTCAAACAAACTCCTGACAGAAAGTGCAGAAAGCGTCTCTATATAACGTTGCAGATGATGATATGATATGGAGTACATTTTGGTAACATTGGCTAACTGTAAAAGTCACTGTCAACACTTCAGGTTCACAGTAAAGATTCACCGCTGCCTTAAATGCATGGAGGAAACTGTATTCAATTGGCCGACATCCGATTTGCTTAATAATTTCAGAATTGGCAACAATACTGATTCAGTGGATTGGATCAGATCATTCCTGCTATTCTAAAAGACATTTTAAAGCAGGAAATTTTCACATTTGAGCAACTGGGACCAGCAAATTGCTGCCATTTTTGCTTTAAAAATAACTTAAACAATTCATCAATTATCTTAACTTTTGTGAAGACGGACTAAATGATCTCACTATGATATGATCATATTGTTTTATGTCCAAATTGATGATTCAAAGCAAATTCTAATTAAGACATTTTCTATTTGCATTTATTTGTGGAACACAGCTTATTTCATTGAACGTAAAATGCTTAACATTTAACTAACTTTGCAAACAATTGCCAGACAATCTATATCTATATCTATATCTATATCTATATATATATATATATATATATATATAGATAGATAGATATAGATATATAGATAGATATATAGATAGATAGATAGGGAAAAAAATATTCATGTCAATATTATATGAACTTCAGTCATATTGCTTGATCTACTTGCATATCAAAACCACCGAATGACTGAAACATTACAACTACCCTATTTGGCTCAAACATAGGAAATCGAATGGACTAAGTCAAGTAAACCCCCATCAATGTGACTCCAAATTACAACCATCATAACAGAACTACTTCAGTTTACAACCTTATGACCCATGAAATGAAACATAAATTATTTTCAATTTGTAGACAGAGTGCCCACACCAAATAAGAGCCCATGCCTGGGACTGGGAATGAGATCAGTGAGAGGCAGCAGCCATAACTTTCCCCCCCTAACAGCTGAGCAATAAGACAAGAGCACTGAAGCGATTGAAGAGCTCATACAATGTGTATTGCAGACTGTCTCCAGTGCTGTCTGGGGTTAGTGTGGAGAGAAGAGACGAGAGGAGCCACGAGCACTGCAGATCTGTGTGTGTGTGTGTGTGTGCGCATCTGTGCAGACAGTAGTGTCTCATCTCCCTTCTCTCTGTCTCCACTGGTCTTCATCCACATTTGAACACAGAATAAGAGAGATCAATAAGTCTGTGCAGGCTAGAGCCACCAGAAGGAGTTCAAGCTCACAAACTGCAACAAAACAAGACTAAAATCTGGCAGATACACAGGCAGTCTTTTATCTCATTCTCTTTTCCCCTCCGACTTCCCGTGTCCTGCTGAGACTGCAGTGCCCGCAAGTCCCAGACAGCTCTCCTCATCGCGATATGTTTGGGCTGATAATTATTAAAAGGCTCAAGGATTTTTTGACTAAAAATATCACTGCAGACAGAGGGCCCCTTTCTATAAAATTGGACATGAGCATAGAGCAGAAGAAAATTCAACCCACATGCGGTGTTCCTCTGCAGCCTGCTGCCTCATCTGATGCCAGATCTGTTGCTAGTCAAACTTTATAGTAAGTCAGCATATATACACACGCACACACATTTGCACGTGCGCACACACGTAGACACATGGCCAAAATCTGCAGCAAGATAGCTGACAGATTCACATAAAGGTTGCTACTCTGACGCTAGACTTCAAGCCAAGTCCTTCCCCCTTTCTATCCTTCAGCTGACGCCTCCTACCCGCATACACGCATTCATATACTGTGTCTCAAACACACACACACACACACAGACACACACAGACATATCTCCTCCCTCCTCCCTCCCTTTCTTTCCTAACTTGAGAGCCACCTACATGGAAGAGCGACGAGCCTCAGACTCTTGCTCAGACTTGAAGCAGTCTATCTTGGTCTCATAACTGCAGTTCTCTCGTTAATGACAGACTGTGTAACCTGATTCCACACACACACACACACACACACACACATATGCATATATACACAGACACACACACCACCCAACCCCCACCACTCGCTCAGGGTTTTATTTTTTTGAGCTAGCGCTTCCCTCTCCCTCCACTTGCATATTGTTCCAACCCAAACTGCCAGCTGCTTCTGACAGCCAAATTACTGTGCACGAAGAGATGATTGCTATCGAAGGTCTATCGACCCCCCCCCCCTCCCCATCCCAACCTCGACATACCCCCCACCCTCGCCTCATGCTTTCTCAAGTGCTCAGACCTCTGTGGGCAAATTATACACTTTATGGCTTTCAGAAAGGAACGGCTATGACAGTGTTCTAACATAGAGGCCAAGATGTCTGCAGCCAAAGAATTCAAGAGTCATAATTTGGAAATGAAAACTTGAATGAGGTCTGTGTAAGACTCAAAACCTTCAGATTACTATTGAAGGTCTATTTCTAATAGTTTAGTATAATATGGCATGTTCAAAATAGGGCTACTGATTATTTCTACTATCAATTACACTGATGATATTTTTCTAATCAATTGTTTAATTTCACAGAGTCCAACCGATCTTCACAATGCTTGTTTTTTTTATTACTACCAGCAGCCAATCACCCAACAACATATTATTCAATTTATGAAATAGAGAAAAGCCACAAATCATTAACACTGAAGAAGCTGGAATGAGTGTGTTTGCATTTTCCTTAATAAATGACTTAAACAATTAACTGATTAACAGAATTGTTGTCGATTCATTTTCTGTCAGTCGTCTAGTTCATTAATCGACGAGTTGTTTCAATTGTTCAAAGCAACTTGTTGACAGTGAGAAACTTGATTAACAATATAAATCATTACACAGCTACCACATGTTTAAACATCCCGAAAAATAATCCTTTTGGAAACAAATTCAGGAGGAAAATATTGTCGGCCACTGCGCCTGTGCTTTTAAACGTCCTCCACACTAGTCTTATTGTTCGAGATGCACTGAGACAGATAACCTCCTAACTGGCTGTAGACTGCATTACCACAGATAGGCTGTTTGAAACAATGACACTGCCCCCAAAAGCATACAATAACATTGTTGTAGACCAAGAGACGAGAGGGCTAATCACAACAGCAACAATCAGGCCGTTGCCTCCACTGAACAGAACAGAACAGTATCCCCAAGATCCCCTGGAACTGAACCATATTTCAGGCCAGACTGTGTGACGTCCTATTATCTGACCACTATCAGCCAGACTCCATGATGCAAGCCACTGAGAACGCTGGGCGCCCACAAAGAGGCCAGACCTCAGTGACTGGTCAGCTATGGGGTTGCATTCTCCAGACTGTCAACCAACCACAAAAACACAGAGCCACTAACAAACAGCCCTCTAACCCTGTCACAGGCTGCTCTGCGAAGTCATCAACCAGTACTTCGTCAATTTCTTTCCATCCCATAATACGGCTGCTAAAAAAAGGAAAGAAAAGCTTTGTGTCTTTAATTCTCACCTACAATCAATGTATTACAGCTTCACCTGATGGAGGTCATTAGTATTCAAACACATTTTGAGAGGCTAATACACGCTGATTAAATAGTCTCCTGTTCCAGACACTATTACTGCATATGTTGGACTGTCAGATTGTCGTGCGTATACATCGGCAGCATATCAACTGAGCGGTTTAAGTGTGTCACTGTTAATTCTTTTTCAAAATTAAAAAAAGGAGCTTGGCTGCGCTCTGCTCATTCACACAGCCTACAACAGCAAATCCAAAAGAAAAAAAAAAAATCAAGCTCTCCCCAGACATTTGGGCCACTAACTGAGGAAAAAAAAAACTTGATTAGTATGTGGGAATGTGATTTTTGTGGGAGAAAGGATCTAGCACATTGTCTGAGTGGATTCTGAGAGGAACGTTACGGCGTGAGACATTCCCATTCACACATCTTTTAATCGGCACAATTATCTCTGAATGTTTTCAGCCAGCATTAACACCTTTCTAATGAAGTTTGCACCTTCTCATCAGCAGGTCTACTGGCTTTATGTTTGATTTCCTGCAATCTTATCACATCCCATTTCCTGTTTGGTCTGATTGGGAAGGAGGGAGGAGGTGGGGGGGGGGGGCATGTCAACAAATACTTTTACATGTTGTGTAGGAATTACATTTGTAATATGTAAGTGATTCTTCATTACCAACTAGTTTCAAACTGAACCCTAGATCACTGTAAGTGTTTTTGACTCCCCCTCCTCCAAAGACTGCAGGATTGTGATGTTAAAAAAGTGCTCAGCATGGGATGATGAGACACACGGTCGAGCAGAGCAGACCCTCCCAAAGACTGTTTGCATGACAATAAACTTAAAAGTCACAACTAGTTGCGATTCTGTGAGCTCGATTTGATCGCTAAATTCAAATTACATTCAATTTTTTAAAAAAAGTCGCAATGGTGAAACGGAGACTTTTCTTTTCAGTCATTTGGCCTTTAGCTCATAAACCCATTTATCAACAACCAGCCAAAAATAAATAAAAAAAAACATTTTCCTGACTCGGCCACCCCAAAAAAAAATGATAGGCTCACCTACGTGAAGGCGACTCCTCTGCCAGATCATATGCTGGCATTTGTTCACACAGTCTAAGCTTGAGGAAGATAAATAAATATATGTGTGGCGACAATGATTAAACAGGCCAAGATTTTACCAAGAAAAGCACAGAGACAGAGACAAGATTTCGTCTGTGAGCACGTCACCAGCTCATCAGCAAACTTCTAACCGCGTACACGAAAATGTCTATTAGAATATAATACTGACCGTAAAATCACAGGCCTGCGTCAATTACAATTATTTTTTACGATAAGAGGGGATTAAACTTACCTTGCGGGTAATTTTTCAAAGTGCTTTATGAGGGATCGTCAACTGGCGCAAGTCGAACTATTCTGCCATCTCCCGAGATTTCACCGACAATACCCGATTTGTTTTCCAAAGTCTGAGCAGCAGAGCCGACTACATGACGCCAACATTATCGTCCGTCGTCCGCTCGGTGAACCAAAAAAAACAAACAAAGTGAGAAATTCACTCGGTTTTCGTGTTCGGGAGTGATAAGAAATCGGGATACATGTTGTAACGCTGTCCTTCTTTACACATTAGCGCTGTCTGGACTTCACAACTCGCACTACGTCGGCGGCAGCACGAAGCCAAACAGCCAGGATTGGAGGAGGAAGTTACTATCAACTCACTGCAATTAACCTGCGCACGAGACAGGATAAACACAGGCTTTTCCGGCTAGACATTTCAAAATAAGTGTAAATGTAATCGAGCAGTTCTGTCTTTCAGTTTTGTTATTTTCAGGTGTAGAAGAAGAATTCATATATTTGAAGTAAAAAGATACTCCATCTCAACCACAGTAATAGTTGTTCTCTCTCTCTCTCTCTCTCTCTCTCTCTCTCTCTCTCTCTCTCTCTCACACACACACACACACACACACGCACACACAAATTAAAATTCAAATTGCTTTATGTGCATGGATGTCACAACAACAACATTGCCAAAGTAACAAGAGTCAATGAAACAAAATAACATTATTGCAGGATTGATATTTATTAATTATGTATAGTATATCTATGTATTATGTGTATTGTGTGTGTGTGTCTAAGTCATTCATTGTCCCTCAGGTTGTGGCATGTTGGTACATATTTGGCAGCAAGATATGCCCTGTCTCCTTCTTCCAGGAGTATTTTTAATTTTGAGAGGTCATGAACTTGTTAAAGTAAATGTTCCTTATTTTATTGAATGTTTTACATTGTAATTTCTCTCTCTCTCTCTCTCTCTCTCTCTCTCTCTCTCTCTCTCTCTGTCTCTCTCTCTCTCTCTCTCTCTCTCAGAAGTATTTATCACCCATCACTTATGTGCAGTACACTTATTTATCTATATATCACTTATGTGAAACACTACACCTGCGTACCAATGTGCAGTATTATTTATATTTGTATATATTTTTAATTCATCTCTCTCTTATCTTCCTTTTCTGTCTCATTTTATTATGTAGTGTAATTGGAACTAGAGCTCAAAGAAGTCAAATTTCACCGTCCTCAGTGTTGCCATCTGCTATGTTGCTGTGCATGTGACAATAAAACCTCTTTAATCTTGAATCTTCAACTAAACAGTGGTGGAATGTAACTAAAACAATACTGTAGTTATGAATAAATTAGAGGTACTTTTGCTTTAAGAATTTCCATTTTATGCTTCTTTCTTTTTTACGTCTACTCAACTACATTTGATGCTTCAGAAACCCTGGACCAGAAGTGATCTAGGAAAGACTGCCTTTGCTGTTAGTGTAGCAATGTCATGGCGTAATCTGCAATCTCACCTAAAAATCATATGTACTTTCTTATAATTTCCTCCATGTTACTTCAAGAACCTTCTCAGTAATCTTTCTCTGCCTGCTTGTAGCTGCTGTCACTGAGCCTGCACATTGTATATTGTCTAATTTCTGTTTTATTAATGTGTTTTTCCATTTTTGTTACTTTCCTTGTGATTTCATTTTACTGTAAACAGGGCATTGTTGATGATTGTTAAAAGAGCATATGCTAAGCCAACCTACCCTGTATAAATAAAGATTAAATACAATAAATAAACATTTCGGAGGGAAATATTGTACATTTTGCTACATTTATTTACAGCCACTCAAATATAACTCAACCAACTACAACAGTAAAATGCAACTTGTACATGAAACCATCAGTAATAATAATTCAACAATATGCTAATACTCACAAGGGCTATTATTTTTCTGAATTGAGTACCTTTATTTTTGATACTTTAGGTAAGTGTATTTCTTTAATAATGCTTACATACTTTTACTTAAAGTACCTGTCCACTCAAAATTGTGTTTTGTTTATTGTTTCTTCACTGAGTGTTTGAGCGACTATCACAATACATCATATGTTATAAGATAATTGCATGTTTTGTATGAACAATCTGAATCCGCAGAGTAGTTATATTACAGTGTAAAATAAAGGTAGTGAAATAAAATAATGTTCTCCAGTCATACACCATGCTTTTATGCTGAAGCAAAAGCGTACATTTCCTGTCACAGACTTATTCTCTCTGGGTTGCTTGACGAGTAATTAAAGGACCATTGCTATTTAATTTGCTCTACGTATTCTCCAGACTCAACATTACAGGTGTGAAGGCTTCAACTATTTGGGCATGTTTCAGACAACAAAAATTATGTTCAATATCAAACATGATCAACAAACTGAAAAATGACATCATTTCAAAATGTGCCTGCAAAATATTGTCCTATGAGAAATGTCTACTTAGAATACATAAAGAGATCGTTTTACTTCCCTTTCACTTGCAGACTTATATTAGCTATTGCATATAATTATTTCTAAAACGTTTGAGTCATTACTTTATTCATTGTAACTGCAGACTATTGTGCCTGGAAAGCTCATTCAGTATGAGTGAAAAAAAGGTTAAAAGATAGACCAATATTCAGACAGCTCATATGATAATAGAGCCAAACCATTAAGCAGTAAGTCACTGTCAAAATACTAATGGAGAATATAGGCTACTGTTATAAAAATAAAAATAAAAAAAGATTCATCTGTAATAAAACCACTGAATATCTTTTCAAATAGCGATAAAGGGCTACAGTACTCACATTAAAAGGGAAAAGTCTAATTTCACAGTAATAACCCTTTCTTCCACGAAGACCTCAATATTCATCTTTTCTGAGTGTTTAATGCAACAATGATATTTTAACCATTACTCAACACTGTCAACACCTTGCAGAACTTTGTCAGCATTTCAACACTTCAATGTAAATACAACACAGCACATCATATGTGCACATAAAAACGGTAATGCAGAGATAGCATTAAAATGTTTCCTGTAATAGAGTTTCTCATTCTTTTTCCATGTTTGAAACAGGATTTTTTTATTAAAAAGCATAAAGATGAATGATGTGAAAATGTTAGTAAGGTGTCTGAGAATAAAATCTGGTAGTCTAGAATAATTTAAAAACTTTTCCACCTTGCATACTGGGACACTTCACACACCACACGGTTTTGTTTTTGTTTTTTTTAATTGAAACTTTATTTATCATAAGACATTCCATTTAATCATAGTCCAAATTACAATAAAATAGTCCAAATTACAATCAAAAATAAATAAAGGCAATTCTATATGTTTAAAATATGATTATAACAATTGATTGTAGGTTGAATTAATGTAATGTGGGACACCTAAGCTCAAATGCATCTATCTCCTCTTCTAAGAAATGCTAATGAATAGGACTGCTGGGGTGTCATGTTATTGAAATCGCACATGTGATGCCATAGATTGGGGCCGGGCAATCTTGAAATGTCAGTAACATTTCAAGAATTTAGGTGGATGGATGGATGGATGGATGGATAGATAGATAGATAGATAGATAGATAGATAGATAGATAGATAGATAGATAGATAGATAGATAGATAGATAGATAGAGTACTTTAATAATCCCAAAGGGAAATTAAAGTGTTACAGCAGCCACTCGATATAGATTAAAATATAAAAACAATGAGGTAGGTAAAAGAAACATAGACAATTAAAGGCTAAATTATATACAATAGCTAAATAGACTTAACTCAAATATAAAAAATAAATAGGATAACTAAAAATAGAATATAGACTAGAGATATAACCATAATTGATTAGTCTAAGTAATTTAATGTTAGGGATTATTGTTACTGTACATTCATTGTATGAATTAAGGTGATTTAGACCTTTCAGCATAGATTTTTCAGCCTCACAATGAGTGTCCCACTTTTTAGCCTGAACTGTCCCACTTTAGAAAAGGCTCATAACCTGGGACAATTTTGCACAAGAAACACTTTTATATTTGCCATTCCTTCTCCAAATGTGATATCTTCTTTCTCTTATATGATATGATTGGAAAACACCCTAGGGATTTCAGAATGGTATTGGGCGGGGATAAAATTATTGGCTTCATATGGAAATATATTGCTGAAGTGCCAATTGCAAAAACTGTTCCACATTACTCTAATTCACCCTACATAATATGTTCTTTTTGTTTCGAAATCATTGAGAAAATAATGGTAATTTCTTTGAAAAACGACATTTGTGAATAAAAAACGTACCCATTATGATCATAACATTAAAATAAAAATACATTTTACACACCACCACACACTTAAAGCTGATTTATGGTAGGTCGCTTGACACTTTTGATAAGTGTCTATCGACAGAAATTAAACAGTCGCACGACGTTTTTAATTCAAATTAATAATTAATAAGATTTCAGTCGTCTCCATGGTAACCAGGCGCTATCATCCAGTCGGTTTGTTTAGTTACATACTAAACTAGTTTAGGGACTAATTAAACATGGACGTTACAGGTTATCTAAGGCTACAGACCAAAATATCAATAAGGAAGTTCAGCGAAAACTACAACCTACATGGCGACGTTAGCAACACTACCCAATTACACTGCGCGACAAAATATGACGGTGTCCGCGACATAACAAAATTCTCCAGTTGCGCTACTTGAAAGTGTCGAGCTGAACTTTTTTTTTCTGTCGATAGTACATCAGTTTTGTCGAGCGGCACTTATCAAAAGTGTCGAGCGAACTACCATAAATCAAACTTTTAACCTGAGCTATCTTTGAGGACGCGTTTTACAGTTTCAACGGGCACCTGGCAGTTAATCAGACAGTATTTTCCATATTGTAAGAGAACATCAACCACTCTCCAGACTGTAAAGTCCGTTTCCATGGCAACGTGGACCCAAGTTCCAAACAGTCAACGCTTTGCAGACAACAGTTTTTCTCCGCGTCCAAAATGTATTCAGAGTAAGTAAGAGACTATTTAATGTAGTTAAATAACAACTTTTGTGTAATTGCTGCGTTTTAAAGTTTTTCCTGAGACTAATTAGCGCCGTCATCTAACCACTCGTTGAGCTAAACTTGAGGCTTGCTAGACAAATTGACGGCAGCCAGCTAGCTAAGCTAAGTTACCGTTAATGTCAACGTTCATGAAGTAACAGTTAACCTAACAGCTAATGGCGATGCTCGCTCGTACAAGGTAATGCCAGAGAATTTGACATTGTGCTGGGTTTTGTTTCCATTTCCACTAGACCTTCTCCAGTTCTCATGAGTAACGATCTCCAACCGACAAAGTCTGGCAAGTACAACCGTTCATATTAACTTAGTTTAGTTGGTTCTTTCACGTTATAGCCTGTGTAGTCTTCAGGGAGACTCCTCTGCTGGGAAGATGCTGCTACTTTGACCCCTACATTGGTCAAAATATTACGTTACAGGTGTTTTTCATATAAAGCAATAATTACAAATTGCATATTTTTCTTTCTTCACCTTGTGTGTGTGTGTGTGTGTGTGTGTGTGTGTGTGTGTGTGTGTGTGTGTTTTAACATTACAGGTATGAAAACAGGGTACCATGGCATAAATGGCCAGATCTCCCAGATCCCAGGACTTTCCCCAACTGTCAGCTCTGTTTGTGAGGAGAAGGCCCGTGGGAGGAGAGGAGGAGTCCTAGACAGTGATTCTGACTATGTCAAGCTTGCAAAACAAGGAGGACACAAGGGTAGAGCCATCCTGTTTGCCTTGTGCCTACACATATCCATCTGGCTTGATTATGCCTTTTGCCTACATTTATTTTTGTCTTTTTTATTCATCCTTGTTGAACAGGACTCCTGTGGCATGAGGAGTCATTTACTTCTCAACCTATTTCCTACAAACCTCCAAACTGGTTCTGCACCTCATCAGAAGACGACAGCGGACCCAGGTACTTGTAACATTTGACATATTATTAGGATATACACTGAGTAGTTGCCACAGTTTATGATTAAAATACTTCCACCTCTATTACTAACATCTGCTGCTGCAAGTATTATTACTTGCTCCTTGTACTGCTAATATTCTACCACTGCCAGTACTGCTACTTGAAAGGACAAGTTCACAATTTTTCAAGTCTGTTTTAAAAACAGTTAGTTGCCCAAATGAACATTGAAACAGGTTTTTGTTGCCATAATCATTGCCCCTGTTCATACAGACCATTAGAAGATTCCTTCATAATGCACTTACAATTGAAGTGATGGGGGATAAAATCCACAGTCCTCCAGCTGTGCAAAAATGTACTTAAAAAGTTTACCTGAAGCTAATATGAAGCTTCAAATCAAGTATATATCTTTAAACGTTGCAGTCTTTTTAGTGCCAAAGTCCCTCTTTAATACTTCCACTGCAGCTCAACAGGGAAACACTGTCCAAGGAAACACAAAGAGGGGTATTTATGCTAAAAAAGACTGTAAATGTGGCAGATATCCACTTCATATGACTAGGTCAGACTGCTGAAACATCATATAAGCTTCAGATAATCTTTTAAATGCATTTTTGCACAAAATGACTGTTGACACACTGTGGATTTTGGCCCCCATCACTTACATTGAAAGCGCATTTGAAGGGGATCTTTTAACAGCCAGTATGAACAGGAGGAATGATTACAGCGAGGAAAACCTCTTTCAGTGTTCATATGGTCACCTGACTGTTGTTTTATGACAGACTTGAAATTGAAGCACCTGTAACAAGCTTTCAAAGTCCTGTGAAATAAATAGAAAAAATAAACAGTAATAACCCGCTATTATAACAGAAAGATTTCTCTTCATTTTCTTCATTATGTATTCCAGCTATCAGTAGGTGACGGATACATTTCATATCTCTATATTGTGTTTTTCCATCAGCCTAATTACCATCGAAAAGAAGAAAAGCCCTGGAGCTTTTCAGCACATGGAACCACCTTTTGGGACTGACAATATGTCAGCTTGGGAGAGGGATGATAGCAGCAATGGCGAAGAGAAGGTAAACAGAGAATTGCCAGGACATTTAGAAAGTAATTTAGCCACATGAGCCATCATAGTATCAATTTATTGTATATTCTGTGCTGCTTTAAACTGTTCTGACCCTTTTTTTTAAGAAAAAGGTTGTTAGTGAAACTGCAGTGTTACACACTTCATTCATTTGTTACTTGTTCTGGCAAACCTACTTTGTGCTTAAGGTCCATGTTTCTCAATGATTAACTGTAAAAGTAATAGGATACTGCCATATTCTATGAAAAAAGAGATTATGATTATATTACCCTGGTTTTTATTAATATTCACAAAATGACCACCACACACTGTAACTTTGTGTTCTGCAGAACAACAATGTTCATAACAACCAGATGGAGAATTTGCAGTCACCCAGTCATCATGAGACCAGCAAATTCAAGAGGATGTAAGTTGCTGTTTACACAAGATGGCGCTGTTGTTTTGTATCATGTTCAGTGATGGTGGCTGGTGTCTCAGAACGCCACCTTTTACAACTCTCAGCAAAAGAGAGCATAAAATAGAATGTATTCACAGACTAATGATCTTAATGATCTTATTCAATCGGCCTATATCAGCCATTTTTAATTGAAAGTAAGTGAATGAAAGGAAAACATGCTTTTAGGAGTCATTACTGTAAAGCAGTTGTATCAATACAAAACATACTTAACCTAAACTATAATTATTGTAAGTTTTCATGTGCAATTTAGTTAAATATGCATATAAATGTTATTAAAACGGTACTTAAGTGGCCTATTTATGTGATGTTTGGCATGTTGACTATGAGCAATTTCATAGTCTACAGGTGTTTTGTCAGATTGTTTGGGTTTCAACATTATATAATTTCATTAATATTTCAGTAATAGCAAGTCTGAAACAACATTTCAACATTAGTGTATTTCAGTGGGAAGTTTTAGTACATTCTAGTCTCCATGTTGTGGTGACTTAGCAGAAATGCTCATGGGCAGGCTGCAGTCAGGTCAAAGGAAACAGCACACAGAGTAATGGTCTCTGGATGTTCACCTGACTGTTTGCTTTGGCTCACAGCTTGTCGGTATCAGTGCTGTGTGTTCCCTGTAGCTTTGGGAAAATGTCAATGACTTGTCAAGAACCGAAAATAATCTCTTATACAACACTGCAGAGACAAGAACATAAAGACTATGATCATACAGCGTGTATGGTTATGACACGGATGTTATGATATTGTGAGTACACAAAGGATCCACTGCAGAAAAGTTATTTAAGTCCTAAAGTCATATTTGTTAAAACAAGCAAAACAAAGGGCAGATGGGGTGAAATGATTTCACCTGTTTCCGGAACAAATTATCTCGTTTACAGTTATAGTCTTGCTGGAAGATATTAACTTGAGAGCTAATAGAACAGAGTCTAGAAATGTCCCGAAACAAGAGTGACTTACTGAGTAAAAAAATAATTATTGCTTTGTTTAAAGAAAAACAATTATTGTAGGCAGAGGTGGTGCTTCGTTACAAGATGAGGACAAAACTGACAAATGTAAAGAACAGTTGATGTCCCTGTGCTCTTCGTTGGTAGAATCGTTTGATGATGAGTTGCCAGATTTTGTCTCAGTATACAGTGTTGGGCTCATATTCAGTGTTTAAAGTGAGTCTCTCTCTGAGTTAATCTGAAAGGCAATACATGGTGATGACAAAACATTATATAACATTTGTAACTACAAAAGCAGCATTGTTTGATCCCCAAAACTGTGTTTCTGTTACATTTGTGCGCAGAGTATTTGACAAGAAACCAGCTCCCGTCGACATGTCGAAGCTGTTGAGTTTTGGTTACGCAGATGACAACAAACCAACAGTCGACACTTTTGTGTCAAGTAAGTGGCACACTGTTTCTGAATGCACTTTGAGTTACTACTAGGTAATTAGATAAATCATTTCTTTTACTGCTTTTTCATTATGCTTTCAAAATCCATGTCTAGTATAATAAAAGGGAATGAAGCTAAGCTGGTGAGCAGTGTGTGGATTTTATGTGACTTAATAAATGAAAGTCCATTATGAAATGAAAGGTTTCAGCCATTAAAAATGTATGATGCTTCTTGACAATGCCATGTAGGGATGAAAAATATTGCATTATTATGTATTATATATCATTATATATTATTAATGAATGTTGTGATAGTGATGAGGTGAATGTGTTTTCTATGTCAACAGATTAGAAGACTGCCAGTGATTGGGACAAGGATGCACCATTTTAAATGTTTCCAACAGGATTAGCTGTCATCCTCTTTTCTGACAACAATTAACTTGTATCCAGTCATGCTGAGCCACATCAAATGTTACTGAGTTTCACTTGTGTTGTCATTTCAGATGTGTTCCTCAAGTGTGAAACTGTTTCACTGAATTAAAGTTAGGACCTTTTATATTTATTGTGTCTGTTAGCGGTGCCACGTTAACTGTATTTCTTAAATAAGGAAGACACAAGTTGAGTCCTGTGTTAAGTTTTTTGCTGTGTCTGTAACTCTGTAAAAGGCAGTTTATTGTAAGGAATGTTTGATAATTCAAATAAATTCAAAGTGATTCAACATTTATCTTATCGTTAATCTTTTTTACTTTCGACTTTATACCAAAATTGGTATTTGCTCTCACAGACTGAAATTTGAATGTAAATAATTTATTACATAATGTAGTAAGCAAATACGCAAATGTTGCCCCATTTTCTGGGACACAATAGAAACGTAATATTGCTCTTTAGGCAAATGATAAAATGCATAATTTGATTTAGTTGATTTTTGCAGGACTCTTGTACACTGATGCGCATTTCTGTTGGTTGTGTATTATGTTGGCTCTGTTTTAACATGCCAGCGTTAGAGGTAATTTCTGTTCTTTGGAAATGCTGTATTTCATAACGTTAGGTAGACACAGCAGCTCATGTTATGGAAAGGTTAACTCATAAACAGCAGTTTACGTCATATCAGTTCTATTGGTTGCCGCCGGTATGGTCTGCTTTATGAATGTTTACAGACGCTGTGGAATTGGGACAATCATTTCCTATTTGATTGATCTTGCTCTGTTTATTTAGGCTGGGGGATGTTTTTGTGAGAGCGAAGACTCCTCTTTCTTGGACCAATCAGTGGCAAGGTCAGAGGTCACCACTATATCAGCTCTGCGGCGAGACATAACTCTTATTCGAAAAACAGCTGCATTTAGAATTTGAAGAATTTACAGAAGAACAGACTTTACAACTTGATTTAACTTTGTCTCCTGCAAACATGGCACCAATTCTACTGAACTGTATGGGGAATGATCACAAAGATTATATCAAGTAAGTATTTTGGAACCTTTCTCTTCAAAAAAGCCTTTTTCTTCAACATAATTATCATCATTGTGCTTGATAGTTCATTCAGAGCATATACTTAGTACACATTTAGGGCTCACTTTAGCCTTCAGTCCATGTTTTAATATGCTGCACTAAATTGCTCTTAGACAACCAGTCCAAGTGAAAAATCCCTACTTGGATACCATGGAGGAAGATATTCTCTACCACTTCAGCTTGAGCACCAAGACTCACAACCTCCCAGAAATGTTTGGAGATATTAAGGTTTGTGAAATAAAACCAGATTAAAGAAACACAATAACTCATACAAATGCTAGAAACCAGAATATAATTCTCTTTCTTTCTCTTTGTTTCCTGTAGTTTGTGTGTGTTGGTGGCAGCGCGAATCGAATGAAGGCCTTTGCCCAGTTCATCCACCAGGAGCTGGAACTGCCAGGAAACCCAGAGGAAATCAGAGATATCTGTGAGGGAACTGATCGCTACTGCATGTACAAAGTGGGACCAGTGCTCTCTATAAGTGTAAGTATTCCATAACCAGTTTGAACAGAACAATGACAAGTACTTCAAATATTACATTACTGGTGTAAAGATTAGTCCTTTCCTCTTGTTTGAAAATAATTTGTATCCTGATCTTGTTTCCATCTCAGCATGGTATGGGTGTTCCCTCAATCTCCATCATGCTGCATGAGCTCATCAAACTGCTGCACCATGCCCAATGCCGTGATGTGGTCCTGTTTCGCCTGGGAACATCTGGTGGAGTTGGTAAGAACATTTTTCCTGTTTTGAAAGTGATGGAAAACCATATTTTCACAAACCAATAATTATGTTGTAAAGAAGAAATCACTCCCTGTTTTTTCTGTCTTTTTTTCTGTGCGTGTTCTTCTTATGAAAAGTACTATTTTAAGATTTGTGCATATGATGTAAACATACAGTATCTAGAATACATCTCATGTTAATGTCTGCTTGATACTGATTGTCAATGAAAAAATAAATTACAAAAAAGAAAGTGATGGAAAACTTCTCCAAATGGTGCTTTCCTTGAATGACTCCTCTATCCTCACTAATAGTTTTAAAATTTCTATCTGCCGTGGCCTCCAGGTCTGGCTCCAGGGACGGTGGTGATCACGGATAAAGCGGTGGACTATGCCTTCCAGCCCCAGTTTGAACAGGTGGTTCTGGGTAAAGTTATCACCCGCAGCACTGAGCTGGACGAAGGGGTAGCCAAAGAGCTTCTGCAGTACTCCTCCGAGCTGCAAAACTTTCCAACAGTGATCGGAAACACCATGTGCACCCATGATTTCTATGAAGGTATGAACAGCATCTCATGCTCAGGTTGTTTGTTACACCTACAGTACTGGCAAGAACTTCAACAGGTTCAATCCATTGGTCAGTTAGTGAAACATCCTGTGCTGTGCTCTCTCTAGGTCAAGGCCGACTTGATGGCGCTCTGTGCTCCTTCTCTCATGAAGAAAAACTGGAGTATCTAAGGAAAGCTTATGAAGCTGGAGTGAGGAATATTGAAATGGAGTCCACCGTCTTTGCTGCTATGTGCCGTGTGTGTGGCCTCAAAGGTATTTTTTTTATGTTATATCATGCAGAATATTCTGTATAGTGCTGCAGCTCATTAATGGTTTTGCAACCTATTGATGTCCATATTTATGATTAAAGATACATTTTGGAGAGTAAATGTCTACTTCATTTTATTAGTTACTTATATATTAGTCATTAAAGATGAAAGTTGTAGAAAATAGTGTGTGTCTCACTTCTACTGACTCACCTGACTTTGATCCAATGACTTTCAACATGAAGAACAAGGACATTTCAAACACAATACTAAATGACTGTTATTCTCTTTTTTACCCCACAGCGGCTGTGATCTGTGTAGCATTGCTGAACCGCTTTGATGGAGACCAGATCACATCTCCTCATGATGTTCTGGTGGAGTACCAGCAGAGACCTCAGGTCCTGGTGTCCTACTTTATCAAGAAACGCCTGGGACAGATTGTCTGAGACCTCAACACCTATTATTGCAACCCCAGACCTCCCAAATGAGTGTATATAGCTTTGACTGATATGTGTATATACTGTACTTAACATGTTGATATGTGCATTAGACACTTATTTAAAAAGTTAAGATTTGTATGATTTCTTTGATGAAACTAAAATATTATGTATGTTGCACATGTATATGTAAGTATGTATTGTATATTTTACTATTTAATAGTTTGCAACCTATGTATGGTAATAATAATTTTCTAAATAATGTGTTCTGTATGTTGATTTTAATATTTGACTTTTCAACCTTTAGTTTGTCTGTCAACAGTGAGGAACTATTGATTATGTTTTTGTTGTTGTCCAAGTGCAGAACTTCTAGATAATAATCAAGCTAACAGATATAGAGAATATTTCCTAACATCCTAAGGGGATGTTTGTAGGATTAAGAAACCCACTAAACATTTGAATGACTGGAATAAAAGTCAAGTTCCATAACATGTTAGGAAATGTGCACTAGTAGTGAAGGTTTGCAATCTGTTTAGTGACTTTTAGTTTTTCCCGTTGTTAGATGAGAGGCACATACAAATCCTTTCCTTTATGACACATAAAGATGGAATGGACCATCTCACAATGTATTTCAGTGATGAATGTGTTATTAAATACTCAGAGATGTACATTATATTTAGTGGTTTCTGTCATACAAGCTTGTTTATGCAATGTAAACCTCACATAAGAAGTCAATAAATATTGATCAGTGTGAAGAGGGATCATTTTCATTTGTTGGAGGTACATGTTTATCATCAATCAGAGACACTGTACGATACCTATTGCTCATGAAGTGCTGTAGAGTATAAAACCTAAAATAAAAAATAATAATAGTGATCGTACTGTGTCATTTGGTGGTCAATACTGTAGCTGAAAAAGTACCTTGTCAGTCAGACTCGCTGTTGTAACTGTCCAGCTGTGAATCTGACAGTTACACATTCAGCTCAGTAAAAAAGTATTATTTATAATTCATATAATGCTCAATGCCAGAACAAGGCTCACTTGGACTTGACAGTGTGATCCCCAGCAACACCTCAGTCAGAATTTGAGTATGGATTTGGTGTCTCGTCGAGGGGGTTTGGGGGGCTTGATAACAGACAGAACCTCTTTGGCATACTGGCTGTGTTGCAGACCAGCCTCCCGCAGAGCCTGCTCGACCCGCAATCTTGGATCAGACACAATCTGGAAAACAGATGTTAAAAAAACATCCGCAGTAAATAATACATTTCCTGCTGTTTCACACTATGCCTCACATCTAAAGGTTACAATTGTTTGATTTTATGTTTTACTACAGGTCATACTTGAAACAAGATTAATCATTAATCCTTCATGGTTTGGTTTTGGGGAAGAACATTTTCACAGTTTGACAATCATTAGTCATTGCCTGTAATACAATAACCAAATACTAACCTGTTCTCCACAGCAATGACAACATTTCCCCCCCCCCCACACACAAGACTCTCAGTACACTGATTGACTAAGTGGCCTTGAGATAGATCAAGGCTGTGTAAAGGTCTCTATGATGAGGACAAACATTGTTTGACTAGCCAGTTGGCTTGCATAATTTATACCATTGCACGGGTCACCGGTCATTCTCACCCACAATCATGGGCATAGATTTGGGTATGGATGGTAAGGACATGTCCCTACCAATATCAAGTTGTTGCTGGATTGTCCCTTCCAATATTTTTACCAATCTCAAACAATCCGCTTTAACTCCACGTATTGTAAATGGTAAGATCTCTGCAGAGTTGCCAGGTTTGTGTGTTTTCTGCAAAAAAAGTGTGCTATTATGATAAAGAGTGATATGGTGGATATGGGGGGCGGCTGTGGCTCATTAGATAGAGCCGATCATCCACTAATTGGAAGATCAGTGGTTAGATCCCCAGTTCCTGCAGTCTGCATGTCGAAGTGTCCTTGGGCAAGACACTGAACCCCGAATTGCTCCAGAAGGCTGTGCCATCAGTGTGTGAGTGTGTGTGAATGATTAGAAACTCCTCCTGATGAGCAGGCACCTTGCATGGCAGCCTTTGCCATCAGCATATGAATATGTGCATATGTGGGTGAATGTGGCATGTAGTGTAAAGCGCTTTGAATGGTTGGAAGACTAGAATGGCGCTATATAAATGCAGTCCATTTACCATACTCGACATAATGATCTGGCAACCCTCAACTTCAAGCTGTACGCATTGTTGACTAGCTGCAGCCCGGCAGCAGCAGCAGTAGTGGAGTCAGTGAGGCTGAAGATCTGAAGTGTTTAGTATTTATAATTTAAATGTTCCAAATGTCACAGAATTTAAAATGACTTCGCTGTACAAAACTAAGATCATTTGATATTATATTTAATTTCAGGCGTTAGGTGTTAGGAGCTAATTTGTGACTGTTGCTCAGACATGCTGTTTCATTAAACAACTTTATTACTGTTGGTGAAAATTCCAACCAAAAGGAAATTAAGACATCTGGTGCTTTTTAAAGAAGAAACAAAGTGTCAGTAACAGTTGAGCTTTGTTAATAAGAATGTTCTGTTATCAATCCAAACATTAATCTTTGAAATTACTGGAAGAAATATTTACTATTTAACGCCATCTCTCCCCTTTTTCATGAGTGGATCAAGAGTAAAGTTATTATTGCATGTGTGTAATTAAGACATGAACATTATTCATAAGCTAAATTAGCCACAGCATGTCCAACTGATTTGTTTGTGATTGTCAGGTATCATTTTATTATGAAAATCTTGTCAGCAGCAGCCTGAGCAGCACAGAGACGTACAGACAGGTGAGCTGCAGTCTCTCACGTGAGCTGTGATGTCACAGAGACACACAAACAGGTGAGCTGCAGGAGTTGAATGAAAAATAATACAAATAGAAGTTCTAGATGATTTAAAGAGAGGTTTGAGCATCACTGTGTCATGAAACTCTTGAGTTTGGTCACCCAAACCTATGTTACCTACAGGTTTCTATACATTTATTGTATTGTAATATTTACTGTGACAGTCTATGATATGTTATTTTTAAATATTAATCTTGGTCTCAGGTTTATAGTTAAGTAGTCTATTAATAAAATAACATGTAACAGTGAAAAAAATCATGATCCAAGTCTGGTTTCAGGCAGCAAATACAGAGTCAGACTCTTTATGTGTGTCCGTGTGTGCGCACATGTGCCTATGTAAGGGAAAAGAGTAATAGAGTGCAAGTACACATACACAATTATTTTGGCAGTCCAACAAATGTCAAACAAATGTCCCTGCCAAAGTAAAAACCAAATTTCTGCTCTTGCTCAAGATAAAACAAAACATAAACAACTGGATTTAATCAAGGAATCTTGAGAAAGAGGCCTTGTAGGCTCTAAATATCTAGAGCATAGATAAGGAGTTTGGGGTAAATGACCATGCAGCTGCAGAGGTTTTGTAATCACACAAACAAAAGTTAAAGGTGCTTGGAGGGTAGATGTTATCATGCCTCACCTGTGTGTCTGTGTATGTGTTTATACTGTAGAGGGGCTTTTGGAGCTCAAACTCTTTTATATTCAAGTGTCGACTCCTCCAAGCCTCTGTATCTGCCATCATCCTCTCTGGGTCTCCCTCTGCCACTACCCCAACCTAAGATAATAGGGAAAAACATGTAATGTTGTGATAACATACAATTGTTTTCTTACTTGCTGCCAAAGGGTGGCAGTGATGCCTCAACTCAGATAAGGATGAGTCCAGGTTTTCCCTTGTGGGTCATTTCAACTGACAGAGAAAATCAGTGTGGTTAAAAGAGTGAAGAGCAGATAATGATCCACCTGCTTTCTGAGAGCGTCCAGACGATTCTGCCTCTCTTCTTCTTCTCTCAGCTGCTCAGCCTCTCTTGCCTCTCTCTCCTCTATGCGGCGCTGCAACAAATCTGCCCGAAACCGCACCCTAAGGGGAGCACAGAGGGTGAGGACATCAGACCTAAACAGCCTTTCTCTTCCTCTTCCGATGCCACGACCAACATTACCAATCGCTCCTGACACAGCAGGCCTCCGGGCTGTGGAGGGTTTTATGGAGCTGCCAGTGTGCAGCTCCCTCTCCCATCATGTGTTTTTATCTCCTCAGACCTCATGATTCTCATTCCTGCCAGAGTTCATTCTCACAGCCGAAATCAACAACATTATCTGGTATTAACACCAGTCCCTGTGAGGGTCTGAAGAGCGCAGAGAAATGCTATGCTAAACCATGCCAAACAGGAGATGTTTGAGTGCTTGGGGTGCCCTCCAAAGCCTGCCTTGCACACTGCTGGTTTGTGTCAGTTGGGTGTGGTTTCCACTTCATTGCAATTTGCAGGCTCTGTGTGGCAAGTAAACAAAATACCACATGTATCAACAGCATCATGAAATGTGTAGACTAATGAACACGCATTTCACATGGCTTGAATCCAAATCAAATTAAATTAAATTAAATTAAAAGCTGAAAAGATTAAATTAATGTTTACTACAGTAGCCCGATCTGCTGCTGCCGCGTGGTTACCAACTGATAGATTCAGCATTATACCTGCCATTTTATATGCCGCCTGCACTCCAAATAACCAGGTTTTCCTACCCTCGCTGCCACCTTACAAGTGGCACGCCAACAGGGGCAAATTGAGTGCAGTCTCTGTTGCACCTAAAACCACACCCAACAGTGATGTCACAATGTACCAACACACCCTGGAGTACACTTTGACATCACTGCAGCAAGTTAGACAAATGGAAGTCAGCACAAACAAGATTTCTAGCTGATGTTAAGTTGCTCTTAAGTGCACATGTCGAGTAAATCAGGAGTCATAAAATACAGATGTTAAAGGGTAGGTTCACAATTTTTCAAGTCTGTCTTAAAACAACAGTCAGGTGCCCATATGAACACTGAAAGAGGTTTTCCTCACTGTAATCATTCCTCCTGTTCATGCTGGCTGTTAAAAGATCCCCTTCAAATGTGCTTTCAATGTAAGGTGAAAGGTAAAATTCACCCTCAGATACATTGTTTTACATCATCAGTCTGTGATGTTTGATGCAATTCAGGAACTATTTTGAGGCAAGATGCGGTATTTCATCACTCTCCCTTACTCTTGTGTACGTCTATTTCAGTTAAAGGGGTATTCCAGAAAATTTGTGTTGCACTTCCATAAAGTTGAGGAACTCAAGAGAAGTCAGATTAAAAAAGAATGGTCAGAATCGAAGCAGCAGAGGCTGAGATGTCCTGACTTTCATTTCAGAGTACAGCTCAAGCTACACAGCTTCTGGATCCTACATTTCCCATAATGCAACCGAAAGCACCTTTTTGCTTTTTTTTGCCCTCTCTTCCTGGTGTCTTTTAAACTCCACACCTCCAGTTAGCGACTCAGGCTTTCTGTTATAAATTTGTAGTCTTCAAGCCCATGCTGAGACAACTCTGATGACATCACTGTGACATCAAGGTTATTCCCTCAGACTCTCAACCTAGTTTCTATACAAATATTTCTCAGGCTACATACTACTCCCTATGACTGGTAAACTGATCTGGACATGTAAACATTTCATACCTATGAGTGAATTTATGTGACATTCAAAGAATAAAGTTTGATATTGGATATATCAACAGAAAAACATAAATATGTATTTTTAATATACCTGTAATTGTAAGTGGTTGTAAGCCCATAAACAAGGTGGTCAATACCATACCTGATAATGTGCAAACAAGGTATTTTAGGATTCCTTTTTAGCAACCTTGATGCACTAAGGAATGAAAGCTCAAGGTCCCAGAGTGCAACACTCACCTCTCTTTATCTCGCCTCGCCTGTTCTTCCATGTTGCTCCTTAGATTAGCGAGTCTCTCCTGATCTCTCTGCTCCAACACCTCCCTTCTCTTCTGCTGCTTTAAATAAAACTGTCGGACCTGGGGGGCGGGGGGAGGGGAACATCACTTTAGAAAGAATGACGACAAAAAGTTAACAGTAGCCACACTCCCCCTAATCTGACTCCCACAGAACTCTTAGGATCGTCATGTCCTATTGATTGTGACAAAGTTGGAATCAGATAAGTGTAAACAGAGAGAATGAGATGATATTTCAATGTCTGGCAGACTGTTGTGCTAAATTATATGGAATCCAATGCAGCCTAAATGCTCTCATTAATCAGAGTGTCTCAGGTTTCCCAAGCTCTCCTTGCAGACCCCTGAGGAGAGAGTTGTCAGACACACACACACGCATATTCTGATGTTGTACCTGTGAGGACTTTAACTAAATTGAATAATCAAAATATCCATATAACTGTAACAACATATGCTTTCAATTTGATCTCCGTGTGTGCTCACAGTTAAATCCTTCAGACAATGTAGCCACAAATGGTAAGCAACCTGTGTATTTTTATTGAATGGCTGCTGCATATTGAAAACCCTGTGGTGTCGGAAATAAGGTTATGGAGCCTCTGATGCTATTTTTTAATTTATGTTATGTGAACTAGTTATTTAAAAGGGTGCACAGGTTTGGAACAGCTAACAAGCATTTCTCATGCCCCCCAATAACTTTTAAGTCATTGTTTGTTTTGTAGACATTTGATCAGATTGTTTTCCGTGAGGAGTCTCACATGAAAAGGTCTTAACAGGAGTTGACACGCCACTCATAATTAGTGCTTTTGACAAGTTCTGTCTCTTCTAGGAAGTTGTTGCTATTTGTGTGCTGAGTGCTTGAGATCCAGCTCAGCTACTCTCTTAACTTTTGAGAATTTTCCTACCACAAATATCCATCTAACTCTATAGATTTTTTCGAACCAGGTTATTGATCATGAAGTCTTTGACATGGTCTTATCAGCAAAGCCCTTCCATTAACCAAGCATATATTTTCTGTTAAAATAGCAGATGTTTCCTGCTGAGGACAGTCCAGTGCTTGATTAACAAGTTCTCTCCTTTCTGAGATGGCTGCGTGGATCTGAAGTGGATAAGCTCTATGATAGCAAGGTAAAAAATTATACTGTTGCGAAAACATGAGTGATTTATGCTAACAACATATGGATATTGTAAGAACAGGATAGAAAATATTATCTTTTGCGGAGCTACCTGTGTATCTATTAAGCTTAGAGAGAATATATGCTGTTATGTACCTGTTGATGGAGATCTTTTAATCTATCCAATGTAATAAACCTATTTTGGATATTGATACTCATAGTGTGCACACATGCACTATTATATCTACAAATACAACTTCACAATAATTGTGCATAACATATGTTATGACAAGAGTTTGTGTGTAACCCATTTCTCCCTGATAACACTTAGAAATCTTAGAATCCAGGAAATGGACTCTTGCACACCTGTATGCGACTTTATGCATAAGGCAAGTGCTGTAGGATGAAACTGGCACATTACTGTGTGATGAAAGACCTTACTTTGTCTTTCTGCTGTAACCTGATGGTGGCTTCTTTCTCCTGCTCCCTCTTTAACTTTGCCTCCTCTTCCTCTTGTTGTCTGGCAGCTATAGCTGCCTCCAGCTTCGCCACCTCCTCCTGCTGGGCCCGCCACTGCTGCAGCTACAAACACACATGCAAATACACACCAGAGAGCAACAAAAAGCAGGTTATTGTCCATCATCAGCTGTCTTGAAAGAATCACTCACAGGGAGATAACCAGCTGAGCCCCAACACCAAAGTGTGGCATGAACTTTAGAAGAGGTGTCAAAGCTGCCTCTCACACATCAATTCAGGACCTGTCAAAGCATTGAATGGTAAAGAAAACCCTTGTGATTGAGCCCTATGAAAAACAGAGCTTATTCTAGTAAGGAAAAATACTGTAAAAAAAGTACACATAATTCCAAAAACTCAAGCTTTAAAAGAGTAATTTATGCACATCTTCTAAACTAGAGCATTACTTTCAGCCAAAATTTAAGTCCAAGTATCTTTATTGTCATTGTATAAAACAATGAAACAGCAAAGCATCTCCCTGAGCCACGTAGTGCAAAATATAAGATAAATAGATGAATAGTTGGGTATTGGGACAGTACAGGAGGGGTGTGGGCTGGGGAGTTTTGTTTAGCAGCCTCACTGCTATTCTGGTAGTCCTTGCTCAGATAGACCTGTATCTTCTTCCTGAGGGCAGGAGGTCAAACAAGTGATGGGCTGGATGTGATTGGTCTCTGATGATGCTGCGAGATCAGTGTAGGCAGCAGGAAGTCTAGATGGTGGTGATGTCTGGTAACTGGGCCCTGATGATTTTTCCAGCAGTCTTTATTACTCCCTGAAGAACTTGCTGCTCCGCCTTTGTGCAACAGCTGAGCTAGAATGGGCTGTGGTAGTGTTGTCCTGACCTGCAAAAGTCTTCAATCACTTCCTTGATGTTCAGAGCCAGGTTGTGACTGTTACACCATACTGCCAGCTTTTGTACTTCACTCCTATATGCAGACTCATCGTTGTTTGAGATGAGGCCGAGCACTGTGGTATCATCTGCGAATTTAATGATGGAGTCAGAAGGATAGGAGGGGGAGCAGTCATGTGTACAGAGGGTGTAAAGTAGTGGGCTAAGCACACATCCCTGTGGAGTACCAGTGCTTAGGGATAAAGTGGATGATACGTGCTTGGCTTGCCGAGTCTGAAAGACTGCGTGCGGTTTGTTAAGAAGTCCAATACCCAGTTGCATAATGAGGTATTAAGTCCCAGATCCTGTCATTTGGTATTGAGTTTATTTGATTTTTTAAGAAAAAAAATTTTGTTTACTTCTTATAAACAAAGAAAATCAGCTTGATAACTATGCACTTGTCATTATCCAATCAAGTTCTGAGGGCTTTTATGAAATTAAGAGCTTGTGTGAACTCTGAAAACATAGAGATACCGGGTTTTCACAGGACAGCAACATGTTTGCAGAGGAGGCTGCCTTCACTCAACCAACTAGACAGTGAAGACAGACTGCCTAAACTTTCAGCACACACACACAGACACACACACGGTCCAACATTTTCTGGGGAGTGAGTGACAGGTTCGTTATGCAGCAGCCTCTCTGTGGCGTGCCGGGTATTAAAGTGCTGCATTCCGAGCGGGCAGACAGATTCACAGATCTATCAGAGGAGGGCTTAGGAATCCCTGTAGGAATGAACTGCAAATTAACATGGTCTCACACACATTAGCACCAGCGGTATCTTCAAGTCAATCACACTTGGCGTCCAACTGAGATGCAGCAGCAGCTGTGTGTTGAAGAGAGGACTTAGAACAATCCCGCCTCTAATCCACTTCCGTTTGACACTGTTGAAGTTGGAGCTACAACAAGCTTCGTATTTAGAAATCAAAACATTGTCTCATGCAGACATTTAGAGCTCCATTTTCTTGAAACTGGGTGCAATGTGCAATTTTCGTGAACAGAAGAGCAATCCTGAACTGACAGCATTGTGCCAATATTTGTGCTGAGTATACTGTGAGCACTTAACTGTTTTTCACTGCTTATGTGTGTTTACAGTACCAGTCAAAGGTTTGGACACACTTTCTCATTCAAGTAAATGGGAAAGTGTGTCCAAACCTTTGACTGGTGCTGTATAATGTCGACGTTGGTGTTAATTCCAATATTGCCTTGTGTAATATAATCTTGTAACTGTGAAAGGTCACTGTAATGATTTTCAAAGACTACTGGTGTTCCCCTGAGCAATAACACTAGACCTATATAAAACCTCAACAGCACACTGTTTAAATTTAAATTTAGATTAAAAAGATGCTTTTCTTGCAACATTTATTTCTGGCCTTAGGAACAAAGTGCTCAAGTGTATAAAAGAAACCATAATTTTGGAACCTGAGCAATGCTGAGTGTTTAGGTGTTATGTTTAATCTCACAGTTTATTACTTACTCAATAAAGTGTTGTGTTGTATTCTACTTGAAACATATTAATATACAGAGCACATATAAAGGATTTCAATACATTTGAAAATATCCATATTTCAGAGCCTGAAACGTTTTTAGGGGTCTGAGACGTTGACCATGTCATCACAACCTCCCTGGTTTGAGTCCGGCTGGGGACCGTCCTCTCTCTCCCTCATTTCCTATCACATCTCTATTATCAAATTAAGGAAAAAGTGATCAAAAAACACATACAAAGTCCAAAACAAAAGTCCAAATTCAATGTTTATGTCTCTACTGGTCAGTGGCAATTCTGCCCCATAAAATTTCTCAACCTGCGTGACAGTAGTCATGTATGGATTCTGTGCTATGTAAGCAGAAGAAGCCTAAAAAAATCAAATTAAAGATGCATACATAATTGCTGCGGTCTGGCCCAGATAAGATACCTGTTTGTTTGATGCAGGAAACCTTGAGAAATGGGGTGTGTAAACAACCTGGTGAGAGTGTCTGCAAAGCATATTTTGAGACATACAAACAAGCATGTGTTTAATCTAAGGTTCAGTTGCAAGTCACCCAAGATCACAGAATAATCTGAAATGTATCTTTATAGTTTGAACACTGTGAGAACCATTACGTCTTTCTCGTTTAGGTAGAAATGAAAATGCATTTTAGGGAGCACAAAGAAAATAAAATGGTCATTATGTGCAGTCTACAGTAATTTGTCACTGGAATTTCATTTTCTGTGAATTCAAAGAGAAATAGTGCACCCTCCCTTTTTCATGGCAGCACAAAAAAAGACTGCAGAGATGTCAGAATAACAAAAGAATGATGGTCTCTTTATCTGCACGCTGCAGCCTGCTAAAAGCCTTTGTTAATATAACTGTACAGTGATGTCTTCTGTCAGGGGGCGTTGCAGCAGTCATCATAACTTTCTATTGCAGGTCGTTTATTGACAGACTTTAGATGTTTAACAGATGAGCCAAACAGATTAGGAAGGAATTCCAGCAAAAAACAAAAACAAATGTTGAACCAGTATCATTGCTGTGAAATATAGCAGCAAACTAGAGAGAATGAGTGATTTATTAATTATAATGACTGGAACAACCCTCCATATGTGCAACCACTCTACTGAGTGGCATTAATGACACATGAGATTTACAGAATCTTCCAAGGGACAAGAACTGCTATCCATTAGGAGATATGAAAAATGAAACCATGCAATTATCTTTGTATTGCCATAGCTGGCATGATAAGAATTTTCCTGAGGTTCATAAAAGGTTCAACACATTGCAGAGGAAAAATTATACACATATGAGCAATTAACTCCTCAGAGATTTGTCAGCTGAAACACTGTGTGGCCCACACACTGTCTCAATACACTGGGACTCTGCTGGGTCCATCAAGCCACCAGAAGGATGAAGAGCTATACTTGCCAGTCACTCACTCAGTGATGGGATTCGCTAACACACAGTGCCTATAGACTTACACTGATTACTGCAGGAAGGTCACACAGATCATCTGGGCATAAGTCAATCTGTAATAATGCTGTTCACATTGCAAAGGACTCTGGAGATCAGGAAATGAAAAATGAGCTCTTTCAATAAAAGAAACCCTCTCGTCTTATGAAAATCTTTCTTCCTTTTATTGTTGTGTCGCTTTTCCTGTTGGCCCGCTCATCCCTTTCCCACCTGAGCCTGTTGCAACAATCTGCCATCCCCTGCAGGCGTTATTTACTCATGTGGAAAACACAATCACTCATCAAAGATGCCTGGGAGTGAGATATAAGTGGGAGGCAAAATGAAAGCAAGGACGGAATAAAAGGCTGGAATGAACAGTAACACCAAGAACAATGGCAGCTAATTACAGCACCCAGAATACGGCAGAACAAACAGATGATGATTTGAAAAGAAGAGTCTGTCTTTCAGTGATAAATTGGAACAAAATAAGCCATATCTCATGCACAAAATGTTAGCTAGTTATCTTAATCATCCATTTCATTTAACCTCTCATGACATACACCGTCTATCAGATCTCTACTGTATATCACATCTGGAGCTTGTTCTGAAACTAAACAACTGCTATGTGATCAGTTATTTCATCTGTGTCCAGACATGTGGATCAAGCCGGTCGTCTTTGCACGGTCAATCTGCGGTCCTCAAGAATAAGCAGTGGTCTACGTGACAGACGTGACCTTCACAAAACAGGGGGGTACAAGCTAACTCAGAAGACAGCTGAGTGGGCTGGCAGCACAAGATCCCTAATGAGGTCAGAACCAAACTGCCACTGACCAAAAATCTCCCAAAATATGCCATCATCCGAACCAATTTAGGCACAGAGAAGGTGAGATAGGTGCTTGAAGGGTGGTTATTTGCATAATCACTGATAGAAAATTTGCCTACAAGCATCATTACAGGAGTTCTTTATCTTCTTTATTTGTTACAAAAATGCTGTAGCTTAAACTAATAAACCTCTGGAAGAGCTGTTGCAGGAGGGTCTGTGTTAGATATGTTTGTATATTCACTTTAATGAAGCATCATCTCAGCTACATTGTGTCAAATACACAATGCAGGCAAGCAAAGTTAAATAGGTGAGGGGGGACCACTCATAAATTATGGATCATGATTGTGACCATAAATCCTCCATGAAATATAAATTTTGACCAATTTAGAGGTGGCCTGCAGCTACACTGCAGGCCAATGTGAGTGTTCTGCTAAATCATATTTTACTCTACATGTAATAAATAGGAATAAAAAGGGATTTTATCCTTGGAGGGGTGAGTGACTCACAACAGAGTCAGGAGAGTTCCTTGGGTCAGAGGGAGCAGCTGCAGAAAGCAAAGCGTTAAGGAAGCAGATGTGGCGGGAGGAGAATCCATCTTGTCTCGCCGCTGTCGCTGCGCTGGGATGATAAAGGCAGTGGAAAGAGAGATTGGATGCAAACAGGCATCCATCGGAGCCTCTACGCAAATTCAAATATGTGCACACGGCATGCATAAACAGAAAATGTGGATGTGGAAAAGTCATGGGAATGAAAATGCCTGTGTGATTTTCTTTTCCGTATTGGCTCAGACAGCCATGAAAAAAAAAACTCAGTTTGTTTGCCACAGTTAGAAGTATGTAGTTAATGTTCTACCAGAGGTTTACAGAAATCACTGGAAGTCAGAGGCTCCTTTTGTTCTCAAAAATACTTGTGTAAGTGTATTTCATCATTTTAAATACCCATGATGTCTTTTTTTTCTAACACAACTTCATTATGCCACAGTCAATGCAGCTGAGGTCTCCAAAACTGAATGTGAAGCAATCATTGCCCGTGAATATGCCTCAGTAGTAAATGACAGTGTACAGTGAAGGACAATGTGAAAACTGTTCAATTAAATGTAATAATCAGTGGCATAATGAAAAACAAGTTAGGAAAAAAAAACAATACGACAATACAACACACATCCTGTCTACATTGTTGCTCCTACAGGTGGAAACTCTTCTAGGACTTAAAGCAAACAAGTAGCTTCTAACTGTGGCAAATACACTGTTGAGTTGCTTTTCATGGAGAAATGATGGCAGTGGCGAAAAATACATTGATAATATTCTTAAAGACACTGCTTGAAGTGGGATATTTTAGGTCCAGCTTTCCAGTTTGTGGAGAAACATGTTTACCCATAACAACATTTGAACATTTAAGTGAGACACAGATGTGGAAAACCAACTATTGTACAAGGCAAGTGGTACAAGCAGTGTCCTTTATGCCTGAGAGAGACTGAGCTTTTTTATGGTCTTATATTGTGTTCTGTTCCCACTGTCCAGGCTTGTACGGGCGACTTGAGAAAAGATCCCAACAGTAGTCCTGTTTGTTTGTATCAAAACATACTCGGGTTGACCTCCAACGATTTCTTTCTACATATAGTGGATATTAAGGGTGGAAAGTTCTTACTTCTTAAACAATGGATTAGGCTCATAACTCCTCATGACCATAGTAGTAGTACATAATAATAATGATAAAACATTTCTGTAGGACAATTCATGCATAAAATGTAACACAAACTGCTTAACATACAAGCAAATAATCATACCATTTACAGTAAAACACTAAGCAAGGATACATTCAATAAAACAGGATAAAATTCAATTAAAATGACAGGATAACCATTAGGTAAAAACACTGTAGGAGAAAGCAGTGTCCAAAAGTAACTGTTTCAGGACAAGAGACTACATTTCGGGACACTCGGGATGGAAGAACATGGACCATACAGATTATTAATTGATGTAAAGGAAGGGAGAGCGTGAACTCGACTAAATCCCAAGGAATCAAACTGAGGTTCTTGTTCCTGCAGGGCATGTGCTGTTCTTTGACAAATCTAGTCTCAGCGGTGATGGCGCACACCAACCCTACCTCAGCACATCAGAGTGTCTTCTTATCTGATCAGCCACAGGGTATAAGCACCATTTTTTAAAATAAACTGGCAAGCGAAGCAAATTCAATTTGTACAGTACTGCATCTACAATGCATGGATTTGTTCACATGAGTAACTTGTTTGTTGTGAGAATGTGAACAAGCACTCCTCGGAGACAGCAACATCATGTTTGCGAGACCATACTTATTAGGTTGTTTGCATTCACGGCCCATCCCAAGTGGCAGCTAAAGCAAGAGATGCTGTCAGGCAGCCTGGCATGTTGTGCAGCCTCGTCAGCAGATATACTGTACACGAGCAGGCACTCAGATGCTGCTGCCTGTCTGGTCCCTCACACATCTCTCACAGCAACTATCACATCTACACATGTTCTTTAGAGGAACATATCACGCCAAATACCATGAAACCAGTTCGATATTGTCCACTCCAGTAGTAGATGTGAGTGAATGTGTCTTATAAATGAAAGAGGTATAAAAGTAGACCTGAGAGACTTCATACTGGCTAAGCTGCAGAACAATGAACAAGTGTTATATTATAGTTATAGGTCCACTTCCTGGTGGGATTAAACATGGTGTGCAGGCACATAACTGTAGCATAATTGCCAACATAAAAAGTGCCGTCTCATAAAGTTGGAAATGTTCCTGAAATATGTGACAACTCCTGATGTGAAGGTGTACCAGACACTGACCTTGTCTCTGAGGTGCGAGCAGATGTCCTGCTGGTGTTGGCGGTCTCTGTGGAGCTCCAGCTCCTCCTGGTGGGCATGCCTGGCTTCCTGCAGGGTGACCAGGGCTTTAGCAAGCAGTTCTCCCTGGTCCCGCTGCCACTGCTGGGTCACCACTCTCAGCTGTGCCCGGGTGAAGCGCTGCCAGTCCCACACACGTTCATACTCCATCTGGAAGAACAAGATTGATGGAGAAGGTATTGTTTGCACATGGGGTGACACAAAAAGGCATTGCTGAATGTCTATGTTGGTTAAGTATCTTATTTATTCTTGGAAACATGAAACAAAAATCCCACCTAAAATAAAAATTGAAAGAAGAATATGACGATTGTAAGATTGAGGTACTGCAGCCCAAATGGCAAATACTGCTGTACTATACTCTTGCACCAAATTGATGACATGCAAACAGAAAACCACAAACACCTCTACATGATATACTGTCTATAATAATAGCAGTATGACCGAAGGGAAAAAGTCTTTGTCAGATCTAGCTGTGCTGGTGTATAAAATGGTCCTTCTCTCCTGACTGTGAAATGTCCTGAAGGAAAACAGTTCCTTTCTGCGTGAGGGCTGCCTGTAGCTATTCATCATTGTGTCAGCGCTCACAGAGGCTGCATCACTTGGCTGCTTCATTGTAACAGAGGGAATGATATTCATCTATGGGCTAATAGCGGCTAACTGACGGTGGGAAGGCATTAGACGGCTGACTGATTTTATTGAAAATGAGTGAGCTGACAGACCTGCCAACGGAACAGAAGTGGCAGAAGCAGTGAAGCAAATCCTGTTTATTAATGCACAACTTTAGAAGTTAAGGAAGATCCACCCTTTGTTCTTCATTTTCTCCCACCCTCTCCTTTAGTACCCTTGCCTTCCTTGTATTGTTTGAAGTGAGAGAGTTTGCGTGTTTGCACTTAACATGCAATGTGTGTTTGCACACAGGCATGCGTGCACTTGAGCCAACACATTGCAGACAGCTTGTAAAGTACAGTATTGCTACATGCTGTACGTGGAAGCATCTGCTGCACTTTGTCTGCAGTACACAGTGCTGTCTCCATGAAGACTGAGCCATACAAAGAGAAGATAAAAATGTCTCCCCTCTGATATGTCCAGACAGGGTAAGAGGTATGAATTATTTTCACTATTGCCATGGAACAATTTTAGGGCATATGAAATCCTGCTGGTACTCTGTTGGCTTCCTACTTATCATGAGACAACATCAAAGAGTAAGTCATAATAGACCACAAAGAGCCCCATCCAGCAGAGGGAGATCTCCACTCTAAACTACAATAGATGGAGTACCACAATCTGACAGAGTGATACTAGAAAACAAAAAGAGAAAAAAAAGAAAAGAAATGGGTGACAGGACACAAAAACCATGTCTGCACACTGCCACCTATAAAATAGCACTTTGCAGTGACAGTTACATGCACTTAGATTGCGATTGCAGGTCACGATCAAACAAGAAATGATTTTGTTCCTATAGTTTGGGAGTAAGAGAGCAAAGTAAATCAATGTCACTAATGCAACTATCCAGTCAAATTCTGCCCTTCTTTACTTTGGGTATTTCTCTGCACAATCAGTGAAAGAAACTGAAATGACCATTCCTCCAAGTAAAGCTTAAGTAAAACTCCTGAAAAGGGGCCTCACTTAAACAATTCTCAATCTTTTTCTACAAAAATGGGAAATTACTCAAAACAGCTGGTCCTGCAAGCAAATGAGGAGCACATAGGAGCTGATTTATCACCAAGGCTTTTAAATTATCACATTGCGCAAACCCTTTAACTGTGGTAATATGTCATCCCTGCTTCTGTGCAACAGTGCTGTTTTATCTGGCATTAGTATTTAAAGAGCACTGACAAAGCAGGAGAAAATGATGCTATCATCCTGAAATTATTACGTGCAGATGGAACTGAATGGCAGGTGAGCGAAATATTAAGGCTCAAGTGGGAACAGCCTTCAGCAATCTAATTGAAAATAAAACATAAGAAAGCATAGAGCTAAAAACAATTCTGTAGGTGGTAACCATAGAGTTTTCTATCAAACCATATGTCTGCAAGAACAATGGGAATTATTTTTCCCACAATAAATACAAGGGAAATATGCGCCCAAAGCAAACTGCTCATGATTCTTTTTTTCCACTATATTTCTAGTGGAGCCAAGTATTCACAGGCACACAGCTCACTTCATCTAGAGGACCATCCTTTGAGCTTACTGGATACTAATCAATGTCATGCTTGTTGACTTCATTTAGATTTCAGATAAAGAAGATGTAAAAAACACCTATTTGAAATCAGGACTTTTTAAACACATCTAAAAAAAGCCTGTTTGAAATCAGGATTTTTTTGTACAATTTTTTTTTACAAATTAATGATCAGAGTAGCATTTATACAGTTAATCAGTGAGGTTTCAGCAAACCAATCTGTAGTTCAAACTGATTATTCACTGCATGCAAGCAAGCTTAATTATGACTAATAGCTGAATTAGGTGGAGTCTGCACTACATCAACTCTGGGTCTGTTTCTGAGGAAGTGAAGAGTGTCTCTCTCCTTCTCCCCCCCATGCCTCCCACACACACACACACACACACACACACACACACACACACACACACGCACACACACACACACGCACACGCACACGCACACACGCACAAGGCTGAACGATCACAGCTCTAAATGCAGCTCCCAGCTGGAACTGATATGAGGACAGGACAGGTCTCTGGGTGCGGGTGAGGGAGGAGAGCAGGGCTGGCGGTTGTCATGGCGATGCTAGGCGGTGGTGTGAGCGAGATGTCCACAGACGGTGACATGGCACATCCTGCACTGCGCTGAACAGATCATTGTCTAGGCTTATCTGTCTGCTCAGTTCAGGGTAGTGAGCTGCATTGATCAGGGAGCCTGGGAGTCACACTGCAGGGATGCTTCAGACTGGGGAAGGGAGATTTTACACAGGTGTCTGTGGGAGTGTGTGTGTGCATAAATATACAGTATGTTAAAGTGGGCGTGTACAGTATGTGTGTGTTTTGTGTGCAGTACAAAAATGAGGAAAAAATATAATAGGGGAGAGTTGGGAAATAGTGGCATAAATGTTAGAGATGCAGGCTTCTCTAATCCTGTCAAGGGATCCCCTGCAGGATAAATCTAGCCCTTGAGCAAGGCACTTAACCCCCAACTGCTCAGTGGTCAGCAGATCAGTGTTTGTACTGGGCAGTTTCCTGGTGTGAATATGTGTAACTGTGTGAGAGTGAGAGCTTGCTCTCCTGGATAAACAAAGATTTTTTTAAAAAAAAAAGTCTATCAGTAATGTGTGTTCAGGTGAGTGGGGTGTACATGCATCATAAACATTGTATACACAATGTGCCAGGCCAAGACATAACAGTGTGTGTGTACATCCCTAATTGTTTTAGATAAACAACTAAATCAATAATGCTTTTTGTTTTTCTTCAACAAACAATGCCAAGGTACTGACCAGCTCATGTCTCGTTTTCTCAGGGAAGAGTCTTTGAAGCATGTCTGTGCAGAGTGCTCTGTGGTTGGGAACATCATGAGTGTACTGAGACAATATGAACTGGAAACGTAGGTGGTCATCTGCACACCAGCCACAGAACCTGGAACGGATTCAACAGAGGTTCAACCCAGAAAATATGATAGTAAAGCAAAGGAAAAAAACACTGTTTCCTTTCCTTCATTTCACTTCACTTGAGCGTACATTTACTAATTGCATTTCATTCTAAGAGTTAAACTTATACTTTACTTTATAGCGATCATATGGAAATCAAGTTATGAAGTGGCTCTGAGACGTTGATGTAATCAACTTGCTCAACAGCTTGCTTCTAGAGAGAGAAGAGACTGTGCTTCTATATGCTGCTGATGTCCTGCTGAGTTTTTAATCTCATTTTAATCTGCCCAGTTACACCAGCATTCTGCCTCTACATGTACTATATTTATCAAAACAGATTGCTGAAAATCATTAAAAGCCCATTTCTGGCTGAGCAAGATATTGAAGGGATTGTCATCATACTTTTATTTCATATTGTCTGGAAAAATAACAATTTTCTAATTCAATCAATGTGCGAGCACTTAGAATAATAAAAGAAGAAACATTTTTAACTTTAGAGCTTCAGGCCTACCCGTCACTTTTTTGCAGTTGCTCCTGAAGACTCTGCAGCCGGCTCTGATACCTTTCTGACAGGGAGTGGAAGGCCTGGATCAGGGAGTCCTTCAGCTCTGGGTAGGGACAGTATGAATCCAAAACATCCTCTGGAACGCTGTCTATGTTCACCGGAATATCTGAAGTAGTAAGATATTTCTGCAGAGGACAAGATGGCCATCTTTGAGGAACGTAAGGACATGTTTAGACATGTGCTTTGGTGTGGCAATTGTGACACAGCGCTAAAGTGTGACACTCAAGCTGTACATGAAAAGATATTGGTGATTGGTGAGAGAGCAGTGAGAAATTTACCTCCAAACCAAGGGCCACGATTTCCTCCTCCAAGGTCTGATACTCTGCTTGAAGCTTTGCAATTACGTCAACTTGCTGGTCTTTCACAAAGTTTATCTGGTAGTTCAAGGATAAAACCATTAAAAAATACTCTTGAAAGCAGGCTTAGAAAACAAATATGATAGTCAAAGCCCATACACTATCCAGGGAGGTCAAACTGGCAAATTTGAACTGTCATTTAATACCAAACGGACTAAATGTGTCTTGACTTGACTTTCCAGGAATTCCTCTGATATCCATAATGGTTTAAAAAAAGACTCTTATGAAATTCTTACAGCTTAAAGAAATTTGGGACTGTAGGATTACACAGAGCAGACTCAAGAGATCACAGCTATCCTCTGCAGCACTCTCTTCCCTCTCTCATTATATTATGTCTCCTTAAATCAACTCAGTGGTCACAGTACTGATTGAATGCAGCGCCTCCCTGTTCTCTCAGTCGTCTCGATTCAAAAACATCTGTCATCAGAGTGATTTAGTAATAGCAAGTAATCAGTAATTAGGCCCTGCTTATAGTCCAAGATACTACATATCAAAAGGAGGAAAACAGCGTGTTGGAAATGGAGACATGCTTATCAAATAATAATAATTAGGCCTGTTTTACGATTTTATAAAAGGAGCATATGTAAAAAAATAGAATTAATAATGCAAGTAGCTATTATGTTATATATATATTTATATAAATAGTACAAGAATAGTCACATTTAGAGACTATTTCCCCAATATTCACTGAAAAACTCCTCACTAATGGTTGGAAACCATTCAAAAAAGTAGAGCAATGAAAGTAATTGCTTCTCTCAATTCTCAAGTGGCATGTGCTGTGAGTCCTTCATCCTGTAAGCTTCACGTTTGGTTCAGCACTAACTGAAGACCTCTATCAAAGTATCCTTTAGTCTCTTCTCCAGTGTCTTGCTGCTGGCCTTCACAGCGTGATCACATCATGTGTCCCCTATTTTATAGCTGTAGCTATCTTGCCAAATGTGATTTTGATCACTCATTCTGGACACTGGATACTTAACTGTTCATGCACTTCACAGGATCAGCAAAGGCAAGTGAATGTTCCATCTACTGGTGCATTTCATCAGATATAATGTACATTTTCTGATGAATATAACAGATAAATCCTGAGCTTCATTGTTTTTTGTGATGTGATATTGCTTTAATGTGGTGCTATGACTTCAGTAGTGGTGTCAGTAGTGGTAGTTAACATCAATCTGTTATGTGAATGAGTGAATATTCAAATAATTTGACATTTGAGAGGAAGCAGGGTCATAACATCAAATTTATAGATGTGCACCATGTTCTAACAACTGTAACTACTTTTTAAGTATGTTGCAGCACTCAACACCCACTAACCAGAAACCATCAAATCTTAAAATGAGACAGTTATCTTTTTATTAAATCTGAAAGTCAGTAAGAATCAGTTGCCAGTAACATGACGAGTTAATTTTTATATATATATATGTGTGTGTGTGTGTGATTATATACAGTATATACCCCTAAAAACCCCTAAAAAGCCTTGTTTTCTGATTTATTTTAAATGATAAAGTAAGAATCAGAGAAAAAGGGACAAAAGACATGAAGCACAAGAAAAAGACAAAAAGGAGAGGCATTGTGGTTGGGTGTGGAAGGGGGGGTTGTCCTGTTGTGAACATACAATCAGGTGGGTAAGGGCTGTGGACCAGCAAGAGTAGGGGGGTCATGGGAAAGAAACAAGCATGAGTGAGCCACACAGAGGAGACAAAATAGCTGGCAGACAGTTCATTCCAAGTATCTTCCGTCTTTAAAGACCCCCGCTTACTCCTTAATCTTGCCATTCATCTCTGGAGCTTGCAAAAAGCTTTCTGGAGTCAAAGGCAGAACTGGTGACTTAGGGACTGTGGATATCTAACAAACAAGAGATTAATGAAAAGTGAATACGGGCGCCCTGGTGGCCTCATGGTTGAGACACATACCACAAAACCACAATGTCTACAGCTCAACTCCCAGCTGGGTGACCCATGTTGCATGTCTCATACCTGTTGCTCTCTCCCTAGTTTCTTGCCTCTACACTGTCTGTCAAATAAAGGCAGAAAAGCCTCACAAAAATATCTTTAAAAAAACTAAAAAAGTGAATACAACACTGTGTGCAAGCTGAGATCTTTGTGGGAACAAGCAGGAGAGTGGTTTATTTAACCTTTGTTGGATGTGACAGACTGTTGTTGTTGTTTTGGTACACGTAGAGAGTGAGCTCAGCTACGATTAACTGTTGAAGGCTTTTTACCGTACTGACAGGATAAAATACTGCAAAATGGTTCGCTAACAACCAAGGACATGAGTTGCAAAATCCAAGTATTCTCTAAAGATGAAAGACCACAAATCTATTTTCCTTGAGATTGATTTAGAAATCTTGTCATTCTTGTGATACTCACTTCCTACAAATCAAGCCCATTTAGGATTTGTCTGTAGAAGTTACTGTGATGTCCTGCAGTGGACATTCAGACATGTCTCTATTTCATAACACACAGGTACCTGTTGTTTTACTGGTTCCCAGTTTGATGGATGGCGACTAAGCTTCTGATGTTGTACTTCGCCCAGTCTGAAGCACAAGTCGTCCCTGAGCTGATGAAAAGGCTGCACAGTGGCTGTCCTAAATGCCTCCCGCTCCCTCCCTAGGAACAGCTCTAAACACAGGACACATATTAGTACAGTACTTACAGTATAAAGAGAACAGACTGATGGTGATACACAGTAACTATTTACCATAATCTTGAAGTGAGAAGATGGCAGTGTCTGTTATGCTGTTTGGCCTGATCTGCTCTAGAAAATCATGGATGTCATTCTCAGCCTTCTCCCTGTTGCACAGGAGAAGAGAAAGATGCATTAAATACAACCACATTACATTATTTATTATAGCTAACAACATACCCCATCAAGACAGCAAGACAATGGCACTCTGTTCAAATGTTTGCTGTAAAAAAATCTAATTTTCAACACATATATGCCTGAGGTTAGTTAGGAGTATTGCTAAGCTAACCTACCTACCACATATTGTGTGCACAAGATAAAAAAATATCTTTCAGGACTTTGGAGACTCTGTACATTTGGGATCTTTACCAAACTAGCAAACTAGCCTACACTTTTGCTTTCTCCTCACCAGATCAAATATTCCAGCTGTTACAATAAAAGACCGATTTGCCAAGACAATAATGTAGCTATGAGCTGACCTAGCATTCTCCTTATTGAATACAAAAACTGGTATGATTAGTTTTTGAGATATAGGAGAAGGATGGGGGCTAGGTCTGTCCTTCCATTCGTCCATCACACACACCATCTCGGACTCAGCCGGCAGAATCTTCCTTTGACATTAGAGACATTAAACTGGGGACATGATGTCTTGCTGCTGTGGGCAGCATTACACTTACTGGCCTACAGAGGGTACTACAGTAATTGTTTACTTCTTACTCACTGGCCCGAGGGGTGACACGATTGTGAATAAAGAAAGAGTAACCATAGAGATATACTTGCCTGTTTTCCCATTTGACAAGGTGGCTTTTGAATCCCAAGGTAATTTAACTAGATATACAGTATGTGTAGAGAGTTGCAAGCAATGGCACATCTTTATGACTAGGCTCATTACCAAGGCTCACACTTGTGTACATCATTAACCTTGGGTGGCTCAGACACAGTCATTATGCAGCCAAACACACTGCACCCCAGAGCTAGCGCTGCCCTTCTCACTTCACAAGGCATGACACCGCTGGGGCCCCAGACCCACACTTCTGCCTCAGCAGGCAGAGGAAAAAAAGCTGCCTTTTCTCCATTCGGTATACCCCCCTGTCTCCACACAGCTATAACCCCCATTTCTCTGTTTCTCTCCCCTTGCTACCCTAATTCAGTATCATCACTGCAAGAAAACCAGCTCAAATAACCCTTTTCTTTCCTTCCGTTTTCTCCCTGGTAGATTTTTCTCTTTGGGCTTACTTTTGTCCCCCTTTTTATGCTTGCCTTTCTACCCTTTTTTCATATAGATTCTTGTCTGGGCTCAATGGTTGTGTGGTGTAATAGCAGATTCAGAAAACTGCAGCAGATAATGACAGGGAGTAAATGGGGGCTCTTACTCAGCCTTTTGCAGCCTGGAGCACTCTCTGCTCCACACCTGTCTGTGCTGCCGTAATATGGAGCTCTCCTTGGTTGCCTTGGCTCTACAGCGAGTCTTCTGAACCTATAAGACAAGGTTTAAGGAATAAACTGCTTCTCTGGAGCTGTAATATGCACTGAAAATAGTCTCTGCAGTGCTGGCTTTTAAATTCACTTTGGCCATGCCATTCAATCCCTCCTACAAATAATTAACTTTATCTGGACAAACCTGTCTCTGGAGTGCTGAATAAATGCAAGGATGGTGCAACATGAAATGGGTAATTTTCTTCTGGTTAAAAGTAAATTGTTCCCTGTTTTTCTGCATATCAGGGATATTTTTCAGTCTTTATTAGCATTATTGTGTGTGAAAGGCTCATAAACTCAGGTAATTCAAGTGAAACAGTATTAGTGTCGAAGCACAAGAGCAAAATAAACAGCAGCAAATTAAAATAATCAAGCAGAAACACGCATGACACGCATGAGGCATGTTATTAGGAGAGCAGAGGGTGCAGGGGTGGCGTCAGGGGGGGATAAAAGTCTTAATCTACTCTCATTTGTTTTCCTTTTTCATCATGAAAGAACAAGGCCCTCCTTCACAGCAGTCTCAGTGTGGCAATTCATTGTCTTCTATCAGTGTTTTTGTACACAGGCCACTGGCTCAGATAATTGTACAAAAGAAAATCTCACACAGCTAATACATGGGTACAATCTATTTCATAATAATAGGGAATACAAAGGAGTTAGGATGTTGATTTACGTCAATGACAGTCTATCTAAGTGTCAAGCTGCTAGTGCTGCTGTTGCCAAAAAAAAGTTTTAATATATTGTGCTGGACATGGAGCCGAACTTCTGATGAGATTTTTATTCTCACTAGTCCAAATAAATCTAATGCATTCAAATCCATACTTATCAGTCACACATTAATCATTAAAACACAGTGTTCAGTCAGATATCCATTCACATTTTATCAAGAAAAGCTATCTCTTTTATTCACACAGATATATATATATATATATATATATATATATATATATATATATGGCAGATATATATATATATATATATATATATATATATATATATATATATATATATATATATATATATATATATATATATATATATATATATATATATATATATATATATATATATATATATATATATATATATATATATATATATATATATATATATCTGCCATGCCACATTGTAATGTACACTTTTAGGCATATCACATTATATATCTCATTTTATAATCTTTTAATCCAGCCACTAAGGATTTAAAGTCTGATCATGATGGCTTTATAGATTTCACAACCTCGACACTGTTAAACAAAATGTCTTTTGTGTTATTTTCAAGATCCCAGATATAATATTTCAGGGCTCTCAAAGTGGAAATGTGCTTAAAATCTACAAACATTTAGAAATCTGGCTGGATAAAAGACTTTCTTTTAAGAACCATTTGGAGCAATTTAGTCGAAGGTCAAAAATAAATTCTTATAAGAACAAATTATGCTGCTCTTTTGCTAGTCAGAAGACCACTGTATGGTTAAAAAAAGATGTCTGTACTTGACTGTAGGGATACTGTGTATAGTCATAGTTCTCCATAAGATCACATTGCACTGTATTTTATACATTTCTCACTTACCACAGGCTTTTTTCACTGCAGACAGTTTGACTTAGTAAGAAAAGCACAAGTGTTACTAATGACACTAATGATGGCTCCGTTTTCAAGTTTTTCTCTGTAATCAAGTTTCCCCATAAGCCGTGACAATGTGAATGAGTCAGCATGCACAATACCAGGACCCTGAAACTGAAGCAACTAAATGGAATCCAGCCATAATTGATTGTATTATTTATACCTGTGCTTTTCCTACTGTAACATGTCCAAATGTCTTCCATTAAAAGGACATATTATATCTCTATTAAAAGAGGGGGTGGTCCTCTTTAATGGAATAGGGAAATTGGGTAATTTATATTGTGAATTTAAAGAGGACTTTAAGTTTGAAAAGTATCTACTTTGTGAAAACAGGAGGTATGGCCAGGCTATTTGTAATTTCCAAGTTTCTAATAGCAGAATTCATAAAATAACAGGAACATACAAAAGTCTGGAAAGGAATAAAACATTTTGTAATTTAACTGTAACTTGTAAATAACTGTCTGGGGAATGAATATCATGTTTTGTTCAAATGTAAAAACACAAGCATCATTGAGTATAGAAAGAAGTACCTGCCAAAATATTTTGTAAACCATCCATCTATGTTTAAACTTATATTATTATTGCAGACAGTAAACCAAGGATAGTATGTAAATTAGTTGCATTTTTGAGTAATGTTCTGCTCCTCTTTAAGTGACTTAGTCTGTGCTAAAGATCTATTCTGGTTGTTTACTATTGTACTGCTGTTTTGATTTATGTTTGTACTCCATACCACAATGTGTGGTGTAGAGTAAATAAAATCTGAATCTGAAAAGCATATTGTATTGTACAATATTTACATCCCCTATAAGGCTCTGCTTTAAAAACTGCCCTTTAATCTTTGCTCTCAGATTACATCAAAATTATAGGTCAGGTCACATAATTGTTTTAACTTAAGTTGACCCACATGTTTAATCTAAACTTTATATACCCTGTTTTAAAGGTCCTGTACACCCACACAGGTGCATTTTATTCTGATTAGACTTCTGCTCAGGTTGTTGTTGGGTGGAACTATACTGGAATTACTGAGGTCCCCAGTTCTCAAATCAGTAAGAAAGCAAAGGTGTAACTTTTCCCACACAAACAGATGTGACAAAACTAATAGGGGGATCCGAAAGATGTCAATCAAGCTGTCTTTACATGCTCACACCATGGTGGACCATGCATCCATCCATACAAGCCTTTAAATACAATGTTCCTTATAAATGCAATGACATTAAAAAAAATAAATTTATATTTTAAAGAGATTTCAAAGCTTAATGTCACAGGCTTGTCTACACAGAAGACATTTCAACTGTGTTTTTCAGTCGTTTTTCACATGCATCTGACGGTTCAGAAAAAATCATTATGTGATAACTATATCACAAATATTGGAACTAATAACCTTATAAACAGTTCTTTATAGGCCTAGGTTTGTACTGAACTGAAGGTAACAGCTTGAACTAGCAAGAGACTGAACGTAGGAATCAGTGCCAGCAGTATGAACCGTGACACGTTCACTTACTGTAGTACATACAGAAGTGCATTTAAATTGTGTTGCTATTGTGAATGTAATGAACGAACCACATAGTGACTATGCATCTTTGAACTGAACTGAACAAATTGACTCAAATCAGCAAAATGATTCATAATTTGTAATTGTTTTCTTAAATTTTGGGCTTTGTGGTTATTCTGATCTTGAAATAGAGATAATCTCTGAATGTATGTACATGATGGATTGGCAACATAACAATTGGCCTATACAGTGAAGACGCATCCACAGCATTGTTGTGTTTCAATTATGCCCCTTCATATCTTCTAATTGGGCCATGGTGCTTTAGTAATAACACAGAAACATTACTATAGTTGAATATGTACAATCACTAGGAAAAAATGTAGCAATATTGTGCTTGCATGCTGCTTATATAATTATATTCAAAACAGTATTAGATAGACTGCATTTCTTCTCTCTAATTTGTTAACCTTCAGTGTTGAATAATTTTTACTGTAGTACAAGGTAGCCTCTCATTTCAGTGGATGCATCTACCAATTTTCAGTACAGATGAACGCACATTTGTTTCAAATTTTTGTACAGTGCTACTAAGATTTAGAATCTTATCAAGAGGAAAAATGTCAAGGTTTCCGTATCTGAAGCAGATAATACTGCCAGTCTCTTCCTGGAGAGCACAAATGATCCCATGCTTGAGGCGACTCATGGTCATTTATTTACCCTCCATCACATCACCAATGGGAGATGCACAGAAAGCCTGCCTTTCAGGCTGGAGACTGAATGTGAACATAGCCTGTCTTATCTAGGTTATGCAGAGAGCAGGGTTGGAAGGAGCCACAGGCTAACGTAATGATACTAAAAGGCTCCTGCTGCCACAGTTTACCAATTAAAACACCGCAGGTCTAAAAGCCTAATCTCCATTGCCCCTAGCATTAACTTTTTGCTCTGCTCTGAGTCAGACAACTATGAACTTCAAACAGGTTTATAGTAAACCCCAGGCAGCCTAATGAATATTCATGAAACTGGCAATGCTATTGTGTATGGCACTGATATTACTGCTGTGTTTCATGTTGTTGGACAAACTATAAAGGTTATGCAATGCCTGCTTTATATGGAATGAAATCCCTTTACAATATGTTGTGTGTAAGAAAGAAGAGAGAAAGGTAGACAAACCAATAGAAATTACACTGTTTACTACTACTGGAGACGTGCTGTTTTATCACCTCGCTTTAAAATCAGGTTTTGTCAGTTGAAGCTCCTCCTGCGGTGGCTAATGAGGACTGTTTGTTCACTGTTTGCATTTTATATTGTTGTTGCACATTCTTCTTCATTTGCTGCTGAATCACCATATTATTAAGTGATATGGGAATTGATTTTATAATTACATTGCTGCACAGGCATGATATTGATAATTACCCGAATTTACCTTTTGTCCAATTAAATCAGACTCCATGCGTTTGGCATCAACAATGGCTTGTAGTCTTTTATATTCAGCTGGCTTGTACTTTGAGCTGCCAAGACCATTTCTCAGTCGCACAGTCAGTTTTTCTGCATGGATGAAAGCAAATGATATGGCTGAATTAGGATCATTGGGATTGTTGAAAAGCTCATCGCTTTTGATGTCTGAAGTAAAGTCTTAATGCTGACTTCAGCAAAGAAAGAAATAGAGGAAAAGACAGGGAAGCAGTACAAGCTGAGCACTAATGGATTGTATGGGTAATTCAGAAATGACTGCATTGGGGGGGGTTGGGGGGGGTTCAATGCTAAGCTTTTTTTGAGTATCAGCTGTGACTCAAAGAGACAGGTGAAAAAACAAGCAATGCTGCATCTGACAAAGGCATCAAAGACTTGACAGTACCTGGAGAATTCAACATAGGAACCTCAGGTCAAATCTGTTCAGCAGGTCAATGGGCTACGATGTCACAAGTCAACAATGTTTCAGACCCAAAAAAACTGACTTACCCACATCTTCGGCTTTGTAGTTTGTGATGAACGTATGCAGATCTCTTCCACTCATCATTCAAGAGCTGCATTTGCATTTACTATACAATATGTGAAATTGGTATAGTGCCTGCAAAATGAGGATATAAATCACTGCATGTAAGGATACAGGAGTTGTGCAAAGCTGTGGGCTCAGGCCAAATTTACTATCCTATTACACTACACAAAAACTAAATGTTACCATCAAGGTCTTCATGACATTGTGAGAATATCAGTCAACTCTGGCACGTTTTAGTGTATGGGAGTAGACAGATGGTGCACTCAGTAAGATCAGATATGCCGCTGGAATATCACAATGTCTTTGCTTTGGATTAAGTATTGAAAAATTCGGGCCACAAAGGCATTGTGTCCGTTAAGGCATGCAGTGTGAAGGGTGGGTTTGAAGTATGCAGGAATGGATTGAATCTGTGAGTGAAATGAAAATTGACGCTCTGTTCTGGACCAATCGAAGATATCTTGCTCATGTCTCCAGCAGACATTAAGGCTTTGTTTTTCTTCTTTTACAGAATTCGACTTTATATTTTATTGACACCCAATGGTGAGAAAAGGTTAGGATTCAGAACATAATAGCAGCCTAACATTAGCTGCTGATTTTCACAGGAGGATTGTCCATAATTTATAGGGACCACCCATCACTTAACTACAGTTAGCTATAGTTTACAGCTGATATGATTGATCGATTAATTAGTCAGTTTATTAACTGTTTCACTTATTTTTAAAGTAAAAATTCCTTAAATTCAGTGGTCTCATATCTTGTGTCTCATGAACATGTTTTGGTCCATATGATAGTAAACTTGGGTTGGGCTTTTGATTGTTGTTCGGACAAGCCAAGAAATTTAAACATGTCTGCTTGGCCTCTAAAAAAATGGCGATAGGCATTTTTCACCAACTCGTCGGTTAATCTAGAAAATAATCGATCAATAATCGAAAATGATATAGTTGCAGCCCTTTTTATGGTTCAACAATAACACAGGGAAAGGAAAAGTTATACAAACATACAGAGAGGAAAATCAGATGAAGGCGTTAAGGAGGAGCAGTTAGGCTAATTTATTATCTTGACAAAAGTTTGGTCTGCAAGTCAGACACATTAAAATATGTCAAACCTAGTGAACAGAAACACATATAGCTACTCCTCGTAAGATAATTTAATGCAACACACACGACTGCTATCAAGCCTTTTGCTGTGAGATTAAAATTAACGTTTATCCACACTTTAGCTTACCGTGTAGTATCCCTCTCTCAACAGCGAGTGTATAGGTAGACAAAATTTGTAACCAAGGCAACTATCGCCTCCGTCTGCCATTGGCTAATTCAACAAAACGAACCTCCTCGGAAACGCCCCCTTCTCCCATCTGAACCAATCAGGAGTGCTCGCTGCTCTCCCACATTCCCACTGACGTCATGCACGCTCGCATTGCCTGGGACTGCTGGTGGAGGCAGGGGAGTAGCGGAGCGGAGGGGTTCGTCTTCTACTCGGCTATGGAGGCGAGTTTCACTCTTGTACATGCATGGGACTAAGCGACGGGACTTTACCGATGAAGTTACGTGTTCCAATGTAGATCCGAGCCGCAGCTCAGCCAGGGAAACAACAGTCCTCCAAAGGTAATTAACTGTTTTCTCTTTACTCGCTCTTTGATTAATTGCTGAATAATTTGGGGAGAAACGTTGGGGAAAAAAATGAAAGCATCTGTGCGCAAGGCAGGAGTGTATGGACTGCTACTTTTACTCAGAAAGTCTTGCATTCACCGAGGAGAAAGTGGCTGGCCTTTGTGTGTGTGTGTGTGAGTGTGTGTGTTTGGCACAAGATAGCTTTTTTAGGCTTCTTCACAGCGGACGAGAATCTAATACTAAGCTAATTTTTTTCTTGTGACCAATTCATCGCCAACAACGCACACCTTTGAGGGACCTTCACGCGCTGTCTTCGATGTCGTCCTTTAACCGTTGGGATCAAACTCCGGCTAATATGTACATAAACTGTTTCGGGCGTTAGTTTCCCGGTGGCGAAGAAACTCACATTTCCCTAAATATTGTCCTTGAAAACGTGCCGCTAAGAAGTGAAAGAAAAAAGGGGCAGGTGAGCTTAGAGTGTGGGAATCTCTGGTATGCGAGGTCGCCGAGAGGCGGAGATCCAGACTCTGCTCCCACAAGATAAGCTTACCTTTACCCTCACGTCCACTCGCTACATTCAAAGTACGCCATATTTAATGACCTTAATCTGCATTTTAAGTAGGGGCGTTTCTTTAAACGTGAACCATGACAGAATGGTATTGCTTTGCAATGTGCAAAATCAGCCTACCTTTCAGGACAAGATAGACTCACCTTTAATATCCCGGAGGCTGTAAAAGCTGTGTAGCCGAGGCTATAAGAGGACATTACACAACCCTATTGCATGACAGTGCCATATATTTTATCCTGGTTAATAAGATAGTTTTCATAAAACCTATAGGCTATCAAACAGTCAGCATTTACACTCTCAGACAAGGCACATGTCCTTACCTGGGTTTGATTTAAATTCACAATAATATAAATGTCTCACATAAAACCGGCTCAGTCTTCAACTCATATATCTAATATTCCAGGATTTATATATGACCATATGCTTTAATCCTTTTGTGTCTGGCTGAACCCAAGTGGTGAAAAGATTGAAGAACCAGTTTTATTCATTTTGTTATGATGGATAATCACCAAAGGTCAAGTCTTACACTCCTATTATTAGATGATAGATGCTGGGAGCACTGCCTCACGTCTCTCCAGTTGCCATGCAGGTGTGGAAAGGTTATCTTACTGCATCAGCGATGTGACCACAGTGCAAGTTAATTTAATTTCAGCCAATTAGCAGCGAAAAGGCATATAGCAATTGAGATCATATGCGAACTCCCCTCTTACACTGCCTCAAGCACACACAGTCAGACACAAGCATACACAGCCCAGAGGAATCTCTAGGTTACCCTCCTCGTGATTCACATTACTGCACAAGACTGCCTCACAGCTGACAACCATTGAGGCTGGTTTATTGTGGAGCTGAAGCAACAGCGGGATGTTAGTGTACAGTCTCTCTCTGTTTTTGTTTTTGAGTAGTTTTCTGCTCGTACTCTAAGCAGTGACAGTGTGTTTGGCACGAGGAGAGAAGTTTTAGCATGTCAGACATTCAGCCAACGGGTCGTCAGTTTCATTTGTCATGCTGCTTGCCATTCAAAATGGTGATGCATGCTTGTGAAACTTTCTGTATTGATTATGCGAGGAGATGTACCAAAAAAAAAAAAAGTTTTGTTTGCACAAGATGAACCCCGTGCCTCATTCAAAAACACAAACATGCTTGCGAAAGACTGTATTGGTTGTGATTGTTTGATCCAGTCTTCACGGTGAGTTCTTTTTAATGGGAACTGACAACAGTTGAATAGTTTAGCGCCCTTTGGTAGGCCTCTCCCCTGTGTTCGTTTTTCACCTCCCAATTCTGGACCAACATCAAGGCTTAAGGCCTCACCCCTATGTTTCATGTCAGATTTACTTCTTTTTTTTTTTTTTTTGCTATGATCACAAGTCATTCCCACCCCCCCCTCTTTTAAGAAAGGGAAAGTATTTCCAGTCTTGGCCTCACAGTCTGGATGGCTAGGCACAAAATGGTTATTTGCCTTGTGCGTGCTTGTGTATATGTAAGTAAAGTGCTGAAGTATCAGCCTCTTCCCACAGCCAGTCAGAGGAAGGTCAGCATCCCTTGTGCACAATTACTATAAGTCAGTCAAGTGCTCTTAAAAGTAGAGCTCTTGCTGAGTGGCAGTCAGCTTTTTGTGTTTTATTTATTCCATTACCAACCCTTGAATGTGTCATTTTTTTTATGATATTTGTGTATTCATTCCACATAAATGCAAAATGTATAGGTATACACAGATACAGTACTGTGCACACTTGAGTGAGTGGATATGATGAAGTGATAAATGGCTTTTTTACATTATGCTAGTCAGTCTTTTACTGAATAACTTGTGAGGGTTTGCATGATGATGCAAATTTTTCCAAAAGTGTAAAAGATATTAAGTAGAAATGCATTTTTTTTTTTGAGTTGAGGAGGACTCTCAGCTACTTCTGCATGGCTCCACTGTGGGATGATAATAATAGGTCATAGTCGCAATCAACCAATGAGGAGTTTGTATTCATCCTTTGGCGTGGAAATTGTTTTCATCAAATCCACCCCACATAGCTTCTTTCCAACCCACATTTTCATGGTGTGGTCTAAAGGGAGTTGATCTTTCTCTCCTGCCTGCCTTGAGAGCAAACCATCTGTATTAAAGTAGGGAATTTCCATTTTGAGCTTTGTTCTATCACTTTGGAGGCTTGTGGAATAAAATCAGACAAATTATTGATAAATTGTATTGTTAAGATTTAACACAGTATCAGTAAGCAGGAGCACTGCAAGGTTACAACTGTTAATCCTGAATTTCAACACAGCCCACTCCTATTTTAGCCGTGCATTCATATCATATCTATGAATAAAACAAATTAAGGAACCATACTGCATATATAGAGTGCATTCAGCCTTGCAATCACTTGTGTGGATAAGCCTTGACATGTGCAGCTGCTGGCTGATGGTTGATTTAACTGGAAATGTAGATAGATTCCTGAAAGAGTCCCAGATTTCATGCTTTGGTTGGATCCCAGACAGCTAAAGATAATACAGAACACAAAGCATGTCAGCGCTTTTGGAGCTTAGGTGCACAATAGATTTTTTTCCAGTAAAATAGCCCTCCATGGGCCTGACATGCTGAGTCTGAAAGACGGCCCCTCGCCAGTGTCTGCTATGTGGACAGCAGCAGTGAAGGGGCAGGGCTTTTCCACTGTCGTTTGCTCAACATGTAGCCTTACTACTACTCTCAAACACTGCATGTATCTGAGTCCATCTGGCTGCAGATTTACCTCAACAGGACACGTAATACCTTGTTGAATATTTCAAAACGCTATTCACATTATCACCACAGGCGAAGGGTTCTCTCTTTACTGATGGTAAAAGGAAGAGTGGTCCAGGACTCCATCCCAGTGAAGTGCATGACATAACAAATAAGCACCACTGGGAAAACATTACCATGGCCTTTATGGTCATGAAAGCATGACAGGTCCAAGAGTGACACTTAATGCTGAAGAGTGAATTTTTGAGCTAGATGCCATGCTGTATATTTCTAGTGTCTATATTGAAGGGTTTTTATACACTAAGCTTTTTAAAATGAGGGAACTATAAGACGTTTCTTGGTCATCACAATTTCCCAGAGTCCTAGTGACATCTTCAGATTGCTTGTTTTGTCAAACCAACCATCTTAAACCCAAAGATGTCTAGGGCTGCAACAGACATTTATTTTCATTATCGATTTATCTGCTGATTATTTTATTGATTAATTGATTCGTCGTTTGGTCTTGAAAATGTCAGAAAATATTGAAAAGATACAGTTATAATTTTCCAGAGTCAAAGGTGATGTCTTCAGATGTCTTGTTTTGTCCGACCAACAGTCCACAACTAAATGATAATCAGTTTATGATCATAAAACAGTAAATAAACCAGAAATTTCAGATGCTGGAGCCAGAGAGTTTTGGCGTTTTTTCTTAAAGTCCCCCTCCACTCAAAAATACGTTTTTCTTCTTGTTCTTACATTTGGATGTTTAAGCTTCACTGTGCAGAATGATGTATGTGCAGTTTGACACTAGAAGGCTGTTTTCACATTCATCTGCTGAAGGGGGAAAGTTTCTCCGTGCTCATTGAAAATCTGATTTTAAGGGGTGAGCATATGGTCGTGATTTGGGACATCACGACTAGTTTTGAAGCCAATAGTGGTCCGATATTTAACTTACACAAGTGTGATGCGGAAACTTGAAGCCTCCAGTGCAAAAACACTGAGAATGGACTTCACAACAGCAGTTAAACTTCGGAAATTAAATATATTTGCATATTCATAGATTCTGGATTTTTAATGAGGGAGGAGGAGTGGATGTCATTTTAAGGATTTTAATGTGGTAATTAAACTGGAAAAACCATATCAGACACACATTACTGTTCCAAGCAGAGTATTTTTGTATGTTTTGATATATGTGTGGAGGGTATTTTTTTTAAAAATGACTAGAATGACTAATCGATTTTCAAAATAGTTGTCGATTAATTCTTTGTCAATTACCTAATTGATTAAACAACTTATTGCTGCAGCTCTAAAGACCTATATATTAATTATCTGCAGTTGACTAATTGCTTAATGGTCTAATTGTTACAGCACTATTTCTACATAAGTTACAAACATATAAAGGCTGTGTCCTTCTTGGTTTAGACTTTTTTGAAGCTCAAATTGCTTGTTTGTGGGATCAGGTGTCATCCCAGAGTGGTATGTATGTGCTCGGTGGCTGGATTTAGTCAGAAGGTGAAGGCATCTTGCCAATGTCAGGTTACATTCTAGTGACCATGCAGGCTGATGTCAGAGGGTTATGCCTGTTCCCAGACTACAACTGAAAACTGAAACGATCCGCAAGGTTTGTCTGCTTCACCTGTTTCCATAAAAGTCTGCCAAGAAGCAGAAGGTTCAGTTCTTAAATGTCAAGGCATTTAAAAGACTGCCACAAAGTAAAATTGACTCTGGGAAAAAAAAAGAGTAGTTGACATTGAAGATGAACAAATACAGTTCAAGCACATGACATTTAAAATGACATTTAATGCCTAAGCTTTGCATTGGTTGTACAGTTGAGAGGCAGATGTGGGCTGTGTGATATCAAAGATTATACTGTATCTGTTCTTCCTCTGTCAGAGTAACTTGTTATCGTAACATCAAAGCTGACAAACCTGTAGCCTTAAGGCAATAGTGCACAAATTGATGCAACTTAAACAAGTCGGATTCTACTCTTAAACTTTACTAAACCTTAGTTAGCAAACCTACTCCAAGAAGAAGAGAAATATCCCAGAATGACCAGCAAATTTCTAGGTCTTAAGAGTTGAGTCACTAAACTATGACTGCTATGCTACCAGCTTACAAACCCATCCAACCTGTTAAAGAGCTTTCTCTGAAGTGGTCTCTCCCCTGCATGCACCAGTAACCCTTAACAATACCAACCCCTCTTATTTTTGGATGGACTTTCATTCCCCGGTGCTCACACATCATTTAAGATTTCCAATTGTAGCAGAAATAAACCCCAAAATGCGTTAAAAAAAAAAAAAAAAACCCACTCACACACAGAAGAAGAGGTGCCCAATCTTTACTGGCCCACGGCATGAGAAATAACATATTGTTTTGTCATACATAGGATATAAGAAAAGACTTGAAGAAGTATCTTGGTTTGATATGATGAACGTGATGGCGCCCACACTTGTACTCTATAGCACCCTAAGGATATAAATTCTAGGCAATACCTCAAATAAAATCATACGTACCTCTGCATAACTGCAAAGTCATACACATCCTCCATGAATCATCTCAGAGTACAAGTAAAGGGGAATTTATTTTACTAAGTTGTGGGGTGTGATTTATTTTTTCAATTAAATCCCCTTTGATAGATTATCCATATGGTGCCATCTCGCAGAAAGCCTACATTCCCTGCAGTATGCAGTGACAGTGCAGTCTGAGGTATTTGCCTTTTTGTCAGTCTGTGTCCCAGGAATGTTTGTTAAACTACAGCGGTAGATTAAAAAAGTTTGGATATCCAAAACAGTGTAAACTCACCTGAACTAAATCATTATTTCAAAAGGCCAGCTGGTGCTGGTTGGCTGACCTGACATTTAGTTCAGTAACTAAATTCCTTCTGTCTTTCTGCATCAATGCATGTCAATGTCGTGTTGCTTAAGGTACAGGAATTGATTTCATTTATTTCAATTATTTTTCTTTCAGTTCTACTTGAATGCAGATAATTTTAACTCATTCTGTTGTAAATAATCTTAAAGTTAATGTGAATTCTTTTCGTACAAGTCCTTGGCAATTTGGCCATTTTGTTTAACTTTATGGCAGATGGAAACTTGTGTTGATTTGATCTATCATTTTACAGGAAATACCCATAAAAGTTATTTTTAACTCTCAAATTTTTGACCATAGCCTCTTTAGCTTCATTATTTATAGTAAGTACCCTGCCATTTCAGAAACATCTCACATGCAACAACCCCCTGCTGCAGGTTAACTGCAAAATAATCAGCGAACAGAAAAGCAATAATTTTAACAAGTCTGCTCATGATTTAATTATGTACTTAAAAATATATATAATTTTAACGTCATTCTCAATCACAGAAAGAGAAAATTAATGTGAAGTTGATATTAAGGAGGCGCTCATAGTAGGCCAATACTAGGTCACTAGCTGAGGGGACTCGACCAATCTGAAGTGTTCAAAATTATACATGAGGTTTACCTCAGGACATCGAGAGATCACATTCCAACCAGCAAGCCAGAACTGGTGGAGGCCCATAAAAGTTATAATACAGTGTTGGAATGCGTGTTTCTTCAATCAACTTAAGCATGAGGGAATTTCTATTGTGAGGGTACAAATGAACTAGATTGTCACTCAAATGTTAAGAGAAAAATGGTGCCCAAGTCATGTTTCACATTTGCACATGCACAGGTATAGCAGTAAGTAAGTAAACTTAATTTATAAAGCACCTTTCAAAACCAGAGTTATAAGGTGCAGTACAATGCAAACAATTGAGGAAAAAAATAGAAAGTTACAAAGAGGGTATATCAATATAAAAAAACAATAAAAACCATAGAGCTACAAAGAGTGTAAACACGAAAGTCAGATACACAAACAATAAAAACGATTAAAGCTACACAGAAATCAATCACACATTATGGGGAAAAAATGCTTACGAAACAGGTGAGTTTTTAACAGCTTATCGTCTGACTCAGCATTTTTTTTATAACTAGGGGAAGATGGTTAGATAGAAGATGGATAGAGCACGGTCACCTTTGGTTTTAAGCCTAGATTTCAGGACAGCCAGAAGGAATTGAATAGTGAAATGTTTGCCCCATATAGCCCGACTGTGGAGAACAGTTTTGCAGCAGGCTGAGGTGGGTAAAACACAGAGTGCAGTAAAGAAAAGATCGGTATTAGATCATATTTATTATCTGATACCAATTTGATTGGCTCAGGACATTCCTAAACACTACCATAACTTATTGATGATCTGGCTTGTTTCATTCAGGAGGAATTTACTGCCAGTCACCACGATTCTGTTTAAATGTTTGTTCGTGCTGTTATCAGTAGCTGCACTCAAATTTGAATGGATAGCAGCACATTGTTCCGTGGCCAATGTCTCTCCATTGTTAAGCACAGAGCATTGAGTAGGCAGTGCCTGTGCAGTGTCTGCTTATCCATATCCCTTTTAAAGCTGATTTTCATAATACTTCACAGGAATAGGAGTTTCCTCTCTTGCTATCTGTTTTTCCAAGTTCACCCCAATTCAGAAGCCAGTGTCACGTAGAGGAATTAAATCTTTCACTCTCAATATTTTATTCTAGTCGTCTAAAACGGCCTGTTCACTGAGCAACTTTTTAGCAAAACTTGAAGCCAGAAGCCAGAGTGTATCAGGACAGATGTTGGGCCCCGAGGCTGTCATTTAAAATGAAAAGAGGAGTGGTTTTGTGTCAATATAAAATGATAATCTTTGTATCCTAGAGCAGAAACGTCAACAGAACAGTCTCCTCAGCCAGGTGGAAAAAAATGTGTGCATATATTGGTATTGGCATTGGCAAAAATGAGATGGAAAATATCGGCATATTGATAAAAAATGTGTGCATCCCTACAAAATAACATTGGTAAAACAGGTTTATAGTGAAGGGATTTGAACAGCGATTTGCTCATCCTCCGAAAGTCAGGGTGTATCCACTAACCAGCTGTAGAGGCCGAGGAGGAGCGAAGCCCCTCCCTCAGTGAACCCCGACACACAGCATCGCGCCGTAAATGACACCAAAACACTCAGCATAGCTTTTTTTCTAACCCTGATTTTTATAAATTGTCTTCAGAATATATTATTCTGCGATATTCTGTGTTTTACAGTTGATATTATTATTATCAAAGTCCGCAATTCTTTCTGTGTTTTCTGCATCGTGGAAATCATAGGGCCGTAGCGATAGAATAAATCATTCTAAGCCATATCGTCCTCACTGGTTTCCCATCACACTTTCATACTTTGACTGGAATGATTGTGAAGCGGATATCAAATTTAACTTTGTGAACCCTGCAGAAACCCTGTAGAACCTACAAAGAACTAGTCACGTCGAGCTTCACCTCATCCTTTAAAGGGCGGGTACATTATTTTTTGAGTTTTTAGTTTTTATATCATTCTGTAGCTTCCATGTGTATTCAAATCCGAAAATTCAAATTTTGGTCAAAGTACGTATGTTTTAGTGTCAAAATGCTTATTTCCCGAGCCTTTCTAAAAACTTTTTCCCACATGACCTAACGTAGGTTTCTGTATGATGATGTTGCTACATATAAATCAATATAAACGACACACACAGTCGGAGCACTCACTGTTGCTGCTGCTCAAAGTTTAACAAATAAACTCTGAGCTCTCCTCTCGCCATGAAACAGCCTCAGATCAGAACACAATCCGGTGTGACTCGCAGGTGTTATTTGTCCCCAAAGCTCCAGCTTTGCTCCGGGCTCTCTCCTCCAGACCTCCCAGCACTCAGTATCTGTCCGTCCCTCTGCTCTGTCCGGTGCATTTATAAACATCTTACACACTCAGACTCAGTTCTGCAACATCGCTCGTATTATATCTGGTCAATTTTTTATGCTCTAACTTACAGCGAGCAATTATGTTAGGAAGACACTGTCAGCGAACTGTGTGTGTGTGTGTGTGTGTGTGTGTGTGGGGTGGTGGTGGAGGGGGGGGGGAGGCAGGGCATCAGCGCTCTGGCTCTAACCCACATCACTGCTTTTTGCTAACAGCTGAGTGGGCGTTTGCATTTGAAAAACCCGGAAAGGAACACAGGTGGAGTCGTCCTTTAAATGTGAAATCCAAAATGTGACAGATTTTGGATCACGCTGGACAAGGTTTGCCAGAATTGTCATCCATGTGTGTTTTTCGCTTTGTGTCCGTTCAGTTGAGGGTCAGAATCTGTTTTGACAGACTGTAATCAGTTTTAATAGTCTTAATATGTAGTGAGCAAGCTCAGTTATTCACCTCAGAGACACACACTTACATTGTGAGAGACAGGATACGACAAATAACAGGACATTTGCTATGCTAATTTTTGTTGCTAATTTTTCCCATTTGGATGAACTCTGTATTTCTGTGTAACCTCTCTCAGATTCCGGTATGACATGTAATCTTAACATGTCCATTTGATAACTATCTGAAATGCTTAGCAATGGAAAAATGTTTTACTTAGCAACAGGAAGTTGATAAAACTGCATCATCAGTTTTAACTGAACTGTTAAATGAGGTCAAAAAATGAACAATACAAACTGTCATGATCTCATTCTGTTTAATCATACATTTATTTGTCCTCATCAATTAGCACAGTACATAAAATCTCCTGTTAAATTCAACTGCTCTGCAGATGTACAGCGTTATGCTGTAATTCCTTCTTGGGAAGCGTGGCTTCTGAAGTTGTTGTGTTTGCGTTGTAATTGTATGCAGAAAGGCATTAGTGTGTTAAATGTATTTTGTCTAACAATGTGTGACAGGATGAAGCTCGTCTGTTTAGCACAAATACTGATTCTATTTCAGGGATTTACATCCAATAAGAATAATTTATGTCCACTTCTGTCACAACATATTACTGCTGGTGACATGTCGGAAACAACTGATGTGCCTGCAGTTGAGCCTCTCTGCTCCCCATTAGTTGAGGTTTTTATTGTGAAGAAATGATGAAGAGGGTGAATGATCATAGTAGGAAGCTGTGCATGGTAAGTTAGCCCTTTGTTTTTACTGCTGCACAGTGCAAACATGGATTATTTGGTTTGCAGTAATCTTTCCCCCTTGTCCTCTTCGAGTATACATATCTGGCAAGATAAAGTGCAGCTCCGGGAGTATGCATACAGTGTGTGGCATTAGTCTGCATGCATTTGTTTGTTGCATAGACTCTACAATGACTATGTTTCCTGCCTTTTACTCATAGCCGTGCCCTGCCCTGTGGATACACATGCTGAGATCGGCCACAGGTTATTGCAACATTTGTTGGGTGAAGTTCAAGGTATGAAGTGGGCATGGGTGCAGCCTCTGAATGGTTTCCTTTTTCATGTCCAGTCAGTTGAGAAGGTGTAGGCGATGTTATTGGACTACTATCTCCCATCCATACAGGATCAAACATCTCACCTTGTTTAATCCTGCATCAACAGAAAACCAGGTATGTCCCTATTTAAAAGGAGGCTACATCATTCTCTGCAGCTTGTTCATGATAATGATCGATGGAGTGATTGTGTGTGCGTGTTTGACTGTTTCTGCTCTGGAAAGGAGGCATTTCTTTGCTTTTGGGTGTGTCAATATAAGCAAAGCATTTTCAGCTGTTGAGAGAAGTAAAAAGTCAAACATCTAGGGATCTAATAATAACTTTTTGTGTTTTGCCGCTGGAAAGTCCATCCTGCAGGACGCTTACCGAAAAGTCCTCATCCTCAAAAGAGTTTTCCATGTGTGACACCTACCAAGATGTCACAGAATGTGGATACTTGATGGGTGTACTGTCTTGGGTAATAGTTCATCAGTAACATGTAGTATGTATAGGACCATTATATTCTCAAACCAGCCCAGAGCAATTACTTCTGTCAGGGCTTCAGTCAGCACATCCTAACCATGTGTTTAGATTAGTAGAGTGTGCAGTAGGGGATTTCAGAAATTGTTTCATAATTCATGGTCTGTAAAAATAATGCTGCTGTTGTGAATGCCTTATGACTTGATGCAAACTTGTTTTGTTTTGTTTTTTTTACCTCCGTCTTCATTCTAGGGATTTGTTGGGGCTGAAATATGTAATTTATCATAAATCCTGATAAATTACTCTGGACCATAAATGTTAGTTTTATACAGAGAAGTCAATACACTGTTTGAAAGACGCTATTAAAGGTCCAGTGTGTAGAATTTAGTGGTATCTAGTGGTGAGGTTGCAGATTGGAACCAACTGAATACCCCTTTCCTCACCCTCTCCTTCCAAGCGTGTAGAAGAACCTACGGTGGCTGCGAAACTTGCGAAAAACATGAAAAGCCCTCGCTAGAGCAAGTGTTTGGGTTGTCCCTTCTGGGCTACTGTAGAAACATGGTGGTGCAACATGGCAGCTTCCATAGAAGGGGACCCACTCTCTATGTAGATATAAAGGGCTCATTCTAAGGTAACGAAAACACAACGATTCTCATTTTCATGGAATTATACACTAATTAAATTAATTAATTTAATTAATTAATTAATACTTATGAATATTATATGACATTTCTGCCAAGTCTGTGCCACTAAATTCTACGCAGTGGACCTTTAAGTATTGTGGTCTTTTTGGACTATGTTGTAGCTGTAGAGAGTTTAGTAATGTGACTGCATGGTTGACTGACTGTTGGTATGTTTGTTTGGATGAAACCTGCACAGTGTCAGTCCTCTGTGCCTCATGGTTGCCCACAGTCAATCCAGTTTACATGGATATCGAGCACACAGTTTGTTTGATAATTTCATATTTGTTTAAGACATCCTGAGGAGTGGATATGTTAAGCCCCTTTCAGACATGCGCTCCTTCACGTTAATCCGATATCAATTTAACATCATGTCACAACGGCAATCTTACAAGGTCAGAGCTAGTAACATTTTTTGTAACACTTTCAACACGGCACAAATCTCAATGCTGTAAGATTAATGTAAAGAAAAGAGAGAGAGAGAGAGAAATTGACTTCTTGTTCTGTCTTCTAAGATCACATTATCTCAATCTTCATCTCTTATGAACAAAGACAATAAAATCAGTTTAATACATTTTGGGAATGCTGGGAAAGAGCCAAGTCGTTTTTTTAAATAATATTACTGTAAATATTATTTGATTGCTGAAAGTGCAGACACACAGGAAATGGGGGTAGAGAAAGATAGACAGAGAGAGAGAGGGTATGACATGCAACAAAGGTCTGTGGCAGGAATCGAACCGGCGTCTCATATCAGATCAGTCTATCAAAACAATTGTCCGCTTGCACAACCACAATCGGTTATACAATAGAAACGTTTTACTACATACAGCTAGTGAGCTAATAGGAATTAACCCAGATCTCAACATCCTGTCATTCAGTGCTCATGCATGTCGAACTTGATCAAACAGGCAGCAGCATTCGCTCTCTTAATGATTTTAAATTATGAAACCGATGGAAAAAAATGTACTAGTGGATTCACTGGTGCGGTTCCTCACGCTGAGGTCATTAATTAAGACTTCAACGGCAGAACAAGTTTGAAAATCCACCAGTGATTCAGCCTTTTTGAAAGAGCAAAAAAACAGCCCTCATCCCTCTTAATCATGACATTTGAAGTCACACCTTCGCTCTCTCACCAGGTGATAAATATCGTGTTAGCATGCAGCTCTCTCTCTGCAAATGTCCTGTCTTGTCTGAATGATGCCGTAAGGAAAGATGACGTAAAATACACCTATGCTTGGATGACAAAAAGCCATCACTTTAACAGATAGATGAAGCCAGGAATGTTTTTGTTCCATTTCTGAATAAAAAGGGCGTTAGAGGTATAAAGGTTTAGTGGGATATTAAACTTGATACACAGTAAAACACTTAGCTCGCTGCACAAAACGTGGCTCTCAAGTTTACTACTTTATACTCCATGGATTGCCAAGTTTGGTTTGATATGTCAAATTTAAATTGAGTTTTAAGAAGATGACAATTGACACACATCAATATCACTTATCAGTTATTCTCTGTCCAAAAAGAGGTGCAGTAGATGTGCCTGATGTAGGCTCTCCGGCAGCTTTCAGCTCTGTCTGTGCTCTAAATTTTCCAGCCCTTTTAGCTCAGCAAATCAGAGCAATCAGCAGTTGAAGTACTGCTTCGCTGAGACTCCCTGCAATTGAAATTCAGGCTAATGTATAATTATTTTTCCGCTCATCTCCATTTGTCTGTGTGACCTGGTGTCACTCAGCCTCCTGAAGACAAATCTTCCTCCTGCTGACTGACAGATGGTGAGTCTTCATTTACAGGGACACCTCGTGTTCGTGGCAGTTTATCTCTTCTTGAAGTAAAAGTGAGAAATAAAGGAATACACCAGACTGCCCGACTAATCTTCAGACTTACATGCCCTTCAGTCACCTGATTTGTGTTTGATTTCTGAAGTAACCTGAGTTCTTAAATGTTAAACACGGCTAGATTTTTGCTGGAGAAACCTGATTTCTCAATCAGTTATGTGTTTAACCAGATTGTTTTTAACAGTGACTATACAACAAAAACTAAAACTAGACAGTTAGTATCAATTTGACAGCAGTACAGGAAAAAAGGCGGTGTGACATTGTATCCAAGGTAATCAAATTGAAAGTCAAACTAAAACAGACACTGAAATAAATGAGTCTTGATAAGCTGATTAAAACTGTGTAGCAGCAGGCTATTTGAACATTTCAGACACCGCAGCCAAGAAAACTGTGTGTTCTGCCACTATAGAGCCTGACCTCGCACCACAACATCAGTTCAAATTCTCCGACCAGAAAAGTAAGCAGTTCTCCGGGCCTCAGAATGATAAATTACAAATACACTTGAAATATGCAGCCTCACTCAGAAATATGCCCTGGGTGTGAGATTACTGACCAGCTCCGTGTCGACACAGGTTCTACAATCTAATGCGTTGTTGCGATGCATGTAAACGAGCTCTCTGCTCTTTCCTGCTTTAACCTGATTTCTCTCAGTAACCTGGTTTTTATGTGTGCATGTAAACGTAGTCTGTGTGACGGCTAATATTAGATTTGCTACTGCAGTGCTCCCTGGGGAAGGTGACACAAAGCACAGGTGGCTTTCAGAGGGATCAGAGGACTGATTGAATTCATGTCTATCAAAAATCACTCTAGCAACATTCCCTTCAAAAACACAGTCATTCATAAAGACATCTAAACAGAGCCAGGCAAACACTTTCAGCACATTCACTTACATTTCCTCTTCCTTTAATGCACCATAAACTACAGACTGAGTCATGGAAATAAGGGTTGTGTAAGGAGCTCCAAGGAGTGGCCGGAGTCTGAGGTCAGAAGAGCAGACCACGTGATCCGATGAGTCAGGGTGGGGTCAGACTAAGACTTTTCTTGGCAGACTTGGAGACATTGAGGATTACAGTACTTTAAAGGGCAGATTTAGCTTTGACTCGAAAGCATGTCTAGTAAAACAGATGTGTATTATTCCATGTTGAATAGTTAGACAAATCTATTACTGAAAGAAATATTGTTTGAAATAATCAGATTTGTTTTGAAAGTCACAGTCATTAGCTGTGCTCAAAGATCTTGTCACATGGTCGTACATGGTGCGTTTGTTTTCTGCTCAGTCAAGGGAAATAACCATGATGGTAATAATTAGACACTAGTTTGCCTCTTTATTTTGACCAGAATGAGGTCATCTTTACTCTGTGGGAACTACGTAGTGTGTTCCTCAGGCATTAACCTAATGACAGCCTTGAAAGCTGCACAGATTGGGCTTGCCTTCTTAACTTTCTCACCTACTTCTCAGCCTTGTGCTGGCTCTCTGGACTCTCTAAAGGCTTGACATACCAAAGTTTTTAACAGCCAGGCAGTTCAGTGAGGTTATTTTCCCCCTCAGCATTTAGAAGGAAACACAAAGAGCAATGTTGAAGAACCAGTCAGCTGTGTGCTTATAAGACTGTGGTAGGTTGGCAGCAGCAGCAGCAGCGTTGTCTTCTCTCCTTATCTCAAAGCTGCTGAGAACTCCAAGCTAAGCAGAGTGAAATCATTCTGGACCAAATGTAATGGGGAATTTCAGAGGTAGGCTCAGATACAAATCACTGTTTTACTTTGCTTAGATAGGGTTTGCTTTCCTTTTTGTATGTTATTTTTTCTGCGGTTCCATTTCCTACATGTCTGCTTAGTGTGCACTTTCCTACAACGCAAGTTTAGACTGCTGAGAAATATTCATTTAGCTAGATTATATACACAGATTCTGGTAAAACTGTAAGGCCAGTAAGTCACTTTTGATGGATGGTGGTGTTTTATCATACAGTGAAGGGTTATAGAAAGGTCAAGCATGATGAGGGCCATTTTATACTTAATCTGTGGTGATTTCAAAGACGGTTATCATGACAGTGCCAAGCTTCCAGAGCTGCACACCTCTTTTTGTCCTTACTGAAGAGAAAGATGAAAGCATTTTATCCCCCCTGACTGGGTTGGCAACTTCTATCAGTTTTAAAATATGCCCTGTGTCCCGTCTGTTTTGCTCTCCTCGGTGTTGTACAGAAGTCAGGGAGGAGGAGCTCTGTCAAATTTGAAACCGTTTTTTCCCTTTTCCTCTTGCTGTGTTTTCTGGGAATAAAGGGCCATGTCCTTGATTCAAAGGCTGGAGCTGAGGTGGGAGGGAGGCGGGCGGTATGTTGCAATACTATGAATGAGCAGGAAAGGAATTTGGGAGACTGACAGCGGGATACATGGAATATCCTGCATGGACTAACAAACCTGGTAGTAGTAAGACCTTCTCTGTCATTTAACACCAGGGCTGACTCTATTCAGCTCAGACACCTTGAAATGCTCACGCTGCCTTGGTGACAGACTCCCAGAATACCTCAGGGTCACATTTCTTTGAAATGTCTGGGGGACCTCCCACGTATTTCATGCAACCCCCACTGCCTCATCCACAGCCAAAAACTTTTGTATTCTCACTGTAAACAACCCAAGCAGCTCACACAAACTGGCTGTCAGCCTGAGCTAAATGATTCCTTACTTGTCTCTGTGTTAGCGCAGGCACATTCAAGTTGGCGAGTGCATTTACATGACAGTGTATGACCCTTTAACCCTTTAAAATGATGTCTGTCTGCACAAAATTGACTCACTCGGTAGAGCTACTGTGTATTGGGCTTTCCAGTCACCCTCAGGCTATTAATCCAATAATGGATTAAGCCACTTTAATGGAGGGAGTATTAAGTTGTAATGCTAGCGGCAAGGCAATTTTGTAAATTACCATATGGTTATTTCATGGTGGTTTTAGCAGCTAATATTCCACAACATATTCATACCAACATGCAGCACCTTGGCTCCAACCAGTCTGGTTTAGTAAAGTAAATCATGTAGGTCAAGATATACATGTAGAAAACAAGGGGTGGAATGTGTCTTTATATCCGTAGCTCGGAGATGACAGCAGCAGTGGATCTCTAAGGCAGTAAAAGTCATAGTAAAATCCCCGTTTCCCTTAAGTCACACAGCTCCTGTGTTATTAGACCCCTTGCTTTTGTCTGCTGCTGCTGCAACCCTGTGCTGTGAGGCAGCCATCACAGCCTTTTGCTGCCCTGTCTGGCTCAACAGGCTCTTTCTAGTAAATATGGATCCACCTTGAGCAATGTTCCCTTGACACTCTCCCTGTCAACAGATATAATGAGACCATAACTATTCGTTCCGCTTTCTCATTTCAATCCTGGACAAGAGGCCAGAGAGAGCGAAGGAGACAAGAACACCTTATCTCCTCCGTCGGACTGCTGACTTGTTTGTTTTTGTTTTTTTTCAAAGGCCTGCTCCTACTCATCTTCTGTAAGCCTTCCACTATATCAAACACACAAACATATGCAGTATTAACATCTGCACACACACACATTTGATATTTCAGTGTAGCTTTTGCATTGTCAGGAGTAGAATTTCCATTCTTTTGTGGCTTCACTACAGTTGTTGGCTGTCGTTCTGTTGTCGTCTGTGTTGTATCTTTTTAATGTCACTGTTTTACATACGCAAATCCTTATTTAACTCATGTGTTGCCTCTAGGCCATATGGCATTGATTTGCACTGTCACAGACAAGAAACACTGACAGTCTTTCGGCCATATGGCATGTGTGGGTGTGTGTTTGCGTATTGCTGGTGATGGCATGTGACCATTGATAGTTACTTCTCAGCTATCGGTGAGGGGTTGATTCGAGTGTGTATTTGTCAGTGGAGTGTGCTCGCACACGCATGCACACACTCTGCTATACGTGTACAAGATTGTGATTTTTCTGCAGAGTGCCTGTGGTGACCAGATCGTGGTTATGTGTGTATGTGTGTGTGTGTTGTTATGCACAGGAGGAATGCCAGTTCCTGAGCAGAGCCCAGTGACGGAGGAGGGGCTTCTGCTGACCATCCGCAACGGTTCAACTGGCCACAACATGGAGGCTGACAACACCGCCAACAACATCCTGGCCTCCGTTAAAGAACAGGTAATGTGTTTCTTCCGTTCGTAATCCGCCCATTGAGTCGTTTTATATCTCTCATATTATGGCCCTGTTGAAGTTTTTATGAACCATTTATGTACAGTGACATTTATAGAAAGCTAAATTGTCTGGTGACTCACACATCTTACTAAGATGCAATCCACTGGGCAAACTATGTGGACGTTTTTTGTTTTTTTTTCTTTCGCATTTGAGTCACACACACTGTTATCACTGTAATCATATCAACTTACCTCTGTGGCACAAAGCCCAAAGTACAACATGGTCATTTCTCTGCGTGCAGGATGGTGAGCAGATTTTTGTTTATAGCAGAGCTGTGCTTGGAATGGACTTTGTTTACTGTCTCATAGAAAGATTGAAGTACAATAAGCTTGACTAGGAGCTTTTTGTTGTTTTATTGCCTGCAGTCACGGTCTGGCTTTTATCAATGGAAAACCAGGAAGACCATCTCTTGTAGGGTGTGTGAGCCTATGGAGGGACATGCATATTATCTTAACTCTCCTCAGTAACATTTCATACACCTTTTCTTTTTTTTTTTTTTTGGATGACAGTTGAGTTGAGCTATAATTGGAGATGAATGAAAAGCTTTCTCTGGTATTTATTAACAAATACAAAGAAGTCCCATTTAGGCTTTCTGTAGGACAGTAGGTATTGTTTACATGAGTACGGAAGGAAGGAGGGAGCACCTGTCGATGTCACTTCCTTCCCCAGAGTATTCCTTAGTGGCTCGTCCGGTTAGAGCAGATATCCATGCAGACAAGCAGGAAGAGCAAGTAGCCTGCCTGAGCTTTTGCTTTCAGAGTGACTGGCTGGAGACATGCCTCACAGGGGATTCCTGCTAAAGAGTCGAGACCGTAAAATGATCGTTCTCCTCACTATTTAACAGAGTTGGGAAAGGCAAATAAGAGGGTGAGTGAGAGAGAAAAGATGGAGGAAGTCCGAGACTAGGCTAGTGTGTGTTTTTTTTTTTTTTCCTCTCTGTGCTTTTGCGTGAGGTTTTCCTGTGATTGTTGAGAAGCAGACCTTCGAGGGATCCCGCTCTCGTAAGCATGCAAGTCTTCTGTGCTGTAGCTGTGGTCGCGGTTAGGGCTGGGGCTGGGGCTTAAGATGACTGAGTGTTTGGTAAGTGTTTACTCTATTGCTCTTCTATCTTTTTTCATGTGTTTTTTTTCTGTCTATTCGTCGGACGGTTTCCTTCCCCGTAGTCGTCTTATTCTCTTTTTTTCCATTCATTTGTCTTTCTCTTTCTTTCCAAACTTTTTTTTTCTCTGTCACTGCTGTAGTTACAGCTGTGCAGGCTTTGCCCAGATGCCCAAACAAGGACAGATTCACTAACATATCATGATTTCATTCTTTCTGTGCGTTCATTTGCTCGGACTTGTGTCTTCTGTCTTTCTTTCCTCCTAACTACTAACAAGCCCCGGTCTTTTTACTGTTAATTTGAGGATTTTGTCGTGTTGCGCTACTGTTTCTGGTTATTAGGGTCCTGTCTTTGCTCTGTGCTTCTGCTTTAATAGCACTGATCCACCATCTGGATGACACATCCATAATGGTTTATTACAGACCCCATTTAAGTGTTTAAATGTCAATGTTTTTCTTGCTGCATTTTCATACTTCCATACAAGCTATTTTTCAAGCTTGACTCAAACACAAAACCAGAGAATGCATTGTAATTCAGGAGATAATTTTAACAAGTTCTCCCTCTTCAGTATTTATCATCTCATTAAGATTTAATTTAACTGAATCTAGTGTTTCATGGATTATCCAGAACCTGTTTTTTTTTTTATGTTTCATTTTAAGTGTAATTGAAGCGATGGGAGTGCTGTGGCACTCATCCAGACACTTTGTGTGTGCAGATTCAGCAATAATGATGCATTTGTGTGTCTTGTCAATGTCTTTTACTTTGTTTATTTTTTATTATTCCAAAAACCACAGAGGTTTTTGGTATTTATTTGTATTTGTAAAAAGTGGTGAAGAAAACCAATAGCCAGTTGTTCAGATGAGAATCATTTAGCAAAATACAATTTGAAGCACAAACATTGTTGTTATCGTTTTATTGTTTATTACTGTTGTTATTTTTATTTTCTTATTAAATCAAGGAACTCTGGCAGAATAATCAGCAGCTTTTTTGCATTCTCTTCCCATTTTTCTTTTAACTGTCTGCTACTGAAAGCATAATCTGAGCTACAATCTCTTTATTCTAAACTGCAGTAGGAAACAACAACTCTTTGGTGCATGGGAACATAAAATCATTTGTGCAATTGTTTTAAATTGCATTTTCTCTGACTGTAAACATTGCAACAACAAGCCTTAAGCCTTTATGGGGTGATTTTTTTTTTTTCTTGAAAGTATAATTGAATTAATGGCATCTGACATGGATGACAGATACTGCTTGACTTGATGTCAGATGCTGCCTCAATGCCACAACAACAGTATGTTACAACACTAAATGTGACAGCCTATTTTCTTTAGTGTTCATTCACAGAAAATGTGTCTTCTGTGCTATATATCCTGGTTCTCTTCTGCTTCCTTGACTCTAAAGGGTGGGCTCGTAACACAATGCAATATTATTCTAAACTAAGGAAGTTCTTATCATACAGTGCAGATGCTTTCATACAAAGGAGAATAAAATCTATTCTGTTGTCTGTTCCAGGATGACAGTGCCACCATCCACAGGGCACAAGTGGTCACTGAATTGTTTGATGTGTATGAAAATTATTTGAATTATATTCTGTGGCCTTCACTGTCACCGGACCTTAATTGAACCCTTAAAGGAGATTTGGGACCAACGTTTTAGACAGCGCAGTCCTCTACCATCATCAAAACAGCAGATGAATGAATATCATTTGGAAGAATGGTGTTTAATCCTTCCTGTAGAGTTTCAGAGACTTGGTGAATCTATACCAAGGAGCACTGAAGCTGAAGACACTTGGTGGCCAAGAACTAAGGCACTTCATTTGCCGTCTATGTATCTGTACATTGTTACAGAGCTGACAGTGATAGACTGATTTTGTAATGCATAAATTTGAAACAAAGTTGAGGCATTATAGTGAAAAATCTAAAAAAAAATTACAGTTAAATTTAGTGTGCATTAAATGATAAAAACAATGAGTTTGATGGGGAAAGTAAAGTCAGGTGTTTTTATGATCTCCAAATTGCCACGAATAGAGAGCATGGAAAGAATATAACTGACAACAATAACAATTATGAGACACTAGAAAAAACATTCATTATCATGCATCCTTGGCAAGTTGCTGTGCCCTCTAGTTATGTTATTAATTCTGAATACATGTTGGACATTTTGAAAGCACAAAATGTGCTTCCTGATACCGATCCGATACCTGAACTTGCGTATCAGCTGATTCTGAGTACCAATCCGATACCATTGTGTTAAAAAAATTTCAACAGCTGTATACTACTAACCTTGTATGGATGTGATTATAATTGCTATCTTTCATGTGATGCATCTTCAAATGTTTTATAACATTACTGGTGTTGAAATTGGCAACACTCATGCCACCCCATGAAACTAAAGCCTTGCATACTGTACACGTTGCCTCTTTACTGGTGGGATTCCAATGTAAAATATTGCCAAATTGCTGACATTTTGCTAAAATTACACTATTTACCAGACATCAATTCTTCGCTGCTCTAAAACAGTAGTTGCCAGTGGCTGCACCACGTAGGTTGCTGTGTAGGCTGATTGTTTAGAGTGGTGAAGAAGAATTGATTTCCGGGAAAAGTGCCATTTTTCTCTGAGTGTGAAACTACGTTAAAGTTTATTAATAAATTACGTGATATCGGATTGGTGCATAGACTTGCGTACCCACCGGTGCCCGATCCAGCGTTTTAGGCAGTATGGAAGGCATTTCCGATACTGGTATCAGTATGGGAACAACTCTAATATATTTGGATTGGTAGAAACAAGAAACTACTACATTTGTCAGTTTGTCATACAAGCTGTTGGCAGAATTTGCAGAAATAGTTTTCACTTCTTTTTTTATTTAAAGTATTACCCTGCTTTTGTTACTCACTCTGCCATTAAAGGTCAGTTTTTGCTCGATCAGAAATAGTTTGTATGACGGCCACACTTGACAGTGGAGAGAAAAGTCATCTGTCAAAGAGAGGGCAGAGATGTGATATTGTTTAAAAGAAGGGATAATGGTGCACATTTTCAGACTGCCTTCTCTTGGAAGGCATTCATAGTGTTGCACTCAGTTGTTCACATGAAAAGTGACAGAAATCGTTGTGTCAAGAATGAAAAAAGACAGCTAGAAGTTCAAACCCTGGCTGCTTTCTCACCTCAGTGCAGCTGGCCAATCATGGCGTGAAGTGGGTGTGAATGTCAGATCGTCTGTTTTGGAAAGTTACACAAATGTGTTTATGCCTTATCCAATATTGGAAAGGTGTGGAGGGAGGAAGTTTCTGAAGCTATTCAACCATCTGACAAGCAGTTCTGATGAAGTGTACTGGGCCCTTAAGGCTATTATGGCCTCATCTGGCCATGCCTGCTATGGGAGAAACAGGGTGGGTCCTTTAGAGCTGCAAACAGCCGAAGAACTCCTCAAGTTGGATACTGCAGCTTCTTACTTTTGCTTTTTTGTCATTTAGCTCACGCTTGTATCCATTGTACCTTTTGCGAGGAGTGCAGGTACAGGTTCAGTGTAGCGTACGCTGATAGTGAAGTGTGTTGATGGCCACAATCAATCAAGTGGCTTTTAACCACTTGGCCATCATCAGTTTACAGCTGTTTAATGAATAAAATGGTTGACTGCTTACCCTATGTGTATTTACATGCACATAAAAAACACCATATCATTGCCTGATTAGGAAACCTCTCTAGAGTGTTTGAGTATATTCAGTGTGAAGAAGCTATGTTTACAATGTCAAAAGCTTTTAACATGACATTTTCTTTTCTGTCTGGTTTAAATATTTCAACAGCTGAACACACTGATGTGTGTCAACAGATACTATATGAGATGTGATTAAAAACTTGAATGCATGGAATATATTTTATAGACTGATCTGTGAAGTAATTGGCTTGAAAATTTGACCTGTTGTTATTTTGCTCAGCTTTGAGTTGATGTGACTGTCCTAAGGTATGTTTCTATCCAAATTACATGCAAATTTCAAGGGTTATAACACAATGGTAAATGCAAATCAATGTGTGTTTCTGACAGTTACAATTATGTAAATATTGGGAGAAGACTGCCCAAAGATTACATCAGCAGAAGGCCAATTATGAAAGCTGAGATATATTCAAAACAAACAAGAATGCAACTTTGCAACACATCCAAAATGCAAAGTCAATTTGTCTTTTTTCTTTTTTGGATTGGCTTTCCTCAAAGGTTGGGCAAGATGCTGGTTGTGTGGCTTGAATATATTACCTCAAATCCATATTTTAATTAATTGTCACATTTATCTTTATCAAGATAAATGAAACAATATTTTTTCAGTACATTTGTTTTGTTACATTTTGTCTGTTCGAGTTAAACCGGGCGCTCGTAGTTAATTACATTGCTGCGCTCCCATGTTTAGAATGAACCCACACAAAGGACACAGTCACACACTGTGCAGCTGTGCAGTGGGCGGTTGTGGCTTGGGAGGTAGAGTCCACTAATCAGAAGGTCAGTGGTTCGATCTCCGGCTCCTCCAATCCGCTTGTCGAAGTGTCCTTGGGCAAGATACTAAACCCCAAATTGCTCCTGATGGCTGCACCATCCTGTTTGAATGGGTGAGTGAGCATGAGAAACACTGTGAAGCGCTATATATCGCTCCCGATGAGCAGGTTGGCACCTTGCACGGCAGCCTCTGCCATCAGTATACGAATGTGTGTGTGAATGGGTGAATGTTGGCATGTGCTGTAAAATGCTTTGAGTGGTCGGTAGACTAGAAAAGTGCTATATAAATGCAGTCCTTTTACACTGACTGACAGTGATTAGTCAGGGTTACATAAGATTCATTGTACTTTCAGGTGCATCAAAGGGGTAGGCATTGACGGCGTGTCTAAAGGAATTAATCTGACAAATATACCAACATGACTTAAATTAGGTCAATGGGAGACTCGATCTGTTTTTCTTTGAATTTCTGTCTATTACTCAGTCCTAGCTGGTAGTCATAGAGAGGGGGATATTAGACCAGAAATTGTTCTTGATAGTTCTTGATACAAAAAAGAAAGTTGGGTTTTCTGTTCAGGCAGGAACCATCTACTACAATGAATGATATTGTTACTGCTAAAAAAGGATTATTTATTTGTGAAGAAATAACTGGCATTTCCATTCAAGTGTTCTTATCCACATAATTTAAATGCACATACTGTGGCAAATGGATGAAAATGTGTAGAGGTTGTAGATGTATCCTGGCAGTTACACAGGGTGCCATATTCAACAGCCTTTGAGAACAAGCCAATTTTGAAACAGATATACTGCAGCCTTTGAGTTGTCTAGTGAGGGAGCCTGTGGCACCCACTGAGCAGGCATCAATGAATGTGAGGTCAGTTCTTTAAAGAGCATCTTATTGATCACTCTACCCTCATCTCTGCTTCTTACCGCATCTCCCAGGGGAGAAATAGCTGCCGGAATGGGGGGCCCTTTAGTTGTGTCAACTTTGATTTCATCCTCACTCCTTAATGTAAACACACACCTCGGTAGGCCTATTTTTAGTTATGTTAGCGTTACAGCAGCAGCAGCAGCAGGCTGGGGAAATGGAAAGAGTGGGAGGGATGGTAGGTAATGACGAGGCTTGTGCCTTGATGGCGATTTTTTATTTTTCTTATTGTTTCTTGTTGTGCTGTATCACAACCTCTTGACTTTATACTGAAGTTCTTTGAGAAATGTATGATGTAATGCAAGGTCAAGACTGTCTGCATCTACTGTCACGTGTTTGTGTCTGTATGTGTGTTTACTGTCAGAGAGTACCGCTGGCGTAATGTGTGCCTGCCCCTTCTCTGTCTCTCTTCCCTGATTTCTATTCTCTTCTTTTCTTGCTTTTGTCTTCTCTACATCTGCTGTCGTCCCGGATTTGTTGTCTCTCCTAGCCTCCCCGCTAACGTTAGCTCTACCTGGCTAGCTGCATAGCTAGCAGAGCTGCCCTGCTGGCTCTGTCCCCCAACCTCACCGGTCTATTTCTCTTCCCTGGACACTATACCTCATCGGACTATCAATATTTACTTACTGGACCAACGTTATCCGGACATCACTTTCCCCGGTTGCTCTCCCCATCATACAAAATCATTGGTACCGTGAATCGCTAACGTCATTCCTGTTTGTGCTCTTTGCTAACGCTACATCCTACTACTAACTCAACTGCTGCTATGTCTCCTCTTTTCAGCCCTCTCCTATTTTTATTAACCTTAACCCCCTTTTATTCCATGGTACACCCTGGTCTCCCTACTTTTTTCCCTACTTCTGCTTCTCAACAAAAACTACCGGATATCGCTCAATGAACTTATCTCTGCTCGCTCTGTTGGCATCCTCCCCCGCTGCTGATACCTTCATCGTTGCCTCATCTCTCTCCTCATGTCTATTCCTGCTTGGCGATTGAAACATACACATTGATGGTCCAAGAATGCAGCAGCCTGACTTCTTACGCACACAAAATCCTGGCACTGCATCATCCCAGTCCTAAGAGAGCTTCATTGGCTTCCTGTCTCCTACTGGATCACCTACAAAATCCTTGTCCAAACGTTCTCCCCCCCTACCAACCCTCTTGGTCCCTCTGATCCACCTCTTCTGGCCTTCTCTCCACCCCCAAGTCCAACCTTCGCAGTTTTGGGGACAGAGCCTTCTCTAAGGCAGCTCTTAGGCTCTGGAACTCCCTCCCCCAAGACATCAGAGACTCAGAGTCCCTTGCTGTTTTCCAATCCCGCCTCAATACCCATGTCTTCTCCACCACCTTTTCTTAGCCCCCCCATCCCCCATCTGTCCTTGTGTGTCTGTGTTATGTTTGTCTGCTGTTTGTCTCACTAACGCTGCCCCTTAGTGTTTAGTGTATAGTTCAAAGCGACTTTGAGTTCTTGAAAAGTGCTATATAAGTATAAGGTATTATTATTATCATTATTATTATTATTATTATTGTTAAGAGGTTGTGACATGTAGCACAACAAGCTGGCGAAGCTGTAAACTGAAACACTGAGCAGTGGCATCTGCCGTACAGGGAACTTCTGTCCTGAGAGTTACGATCTTTTCAATTATTCATTTTCCACAAACCATTGCCTACAGTAGCCATTGCCTTCAGGGCAAAGTAACATGTCACCCAGTGCAACAGTGCAGCCCATTGATGTGTTTTGTTTTTGGACAACAGATGTCTACAGCACAGAGGAATAAGATGTATATCAGGCTTCCAATACACGTACAATATTTATACAATAATAATATAATAAAGTAGGATGAGTTCTTGTTGGTTTGGCTCTGCACATGAGATTTGTTAACAATAAGAAAAATATAGAAAATAACCAGCCTTATTTTTTAACTTATCCTTTGAAATGGCAAGGCTCATTACAGGAACATCACACATTTGCAGTTACAAAGGAGTCAACATACGAAACCTTTTCTTTGTATGTTGAGTTCTTTTATAACAGTGTGTTTTCTGCTAAGATAAAACAGGTTTTACCTTGGAAAACAGGTGGTTGATGTCCAATATCAACAACACCTCAGGTTTTATCATGACTGATGAAAGCAGTTTTGTTTTTGTTGTCAACATTTATCAGCCATACACTTGCCACATTTTGTACTAAGATCACGTCTTTCTGTATTTGTATTTCTGTTTGTGTTTAAAAAAAGAGTCGTGACCAGGCGCAGTTCACATTCGGTGGCTTTCTTACAGCTTATACTTTAGATGTGTTTACAGCAATAAAAGTTTCAGACAGGGACAGAAGAGGAAGGTGATTTCATTCCTTCTTCTTTCTGTGTTGTGGAGAGATTTGTCCCCTTAACATAAATGTAACTGTGGTCAAATTAGTCCTTGCAATTTAAGGAGCTGTTGAGCAGATCATTTGCAGCATACATTAACATATCATGATTGTGGTTCTTTGCCCTTGGAAACGCTGTGTTTTGGTACGCTCCTTTTCCTCCTCCATTATGAGGCTTTGCCTCAGAGTAATGCTGTTATTAGCTGTGCCTGGACATGTCTATATGCACCACAGACACTGGCAAAAAGGGCCTCTTAGGCACGCCGCACTATGGTGTTTCGACACACCGCCTCCCAGAAAACACCACAGTGGAATTTTCCCACTTTGTTGGAGTCTATTACACACAAAAAATCTGTCTGCCTCCTGCTTCTCCCTGGCAAACTGGAGTTACACTCTGTGACCCTGTTTTCATCCGAATCAGGCACAGACGCACACAGACAGACTCCAGCTTTCTCTGTGAAGCTCATGAGCTGACCTTGCTTTGAGTGCTACAACTCCAGCATCCTCTTAAAGGCTTGATGAGCTGGCTGAAATATTACACACTTGAGATACCAAGCAAGCCTCTGTCTTGTTTTAATGAAGCCAAAGTCAACTTTTTCTAAGTGACCCAGCTTAAGGAGTTAATAGCAGGGGTCATGGCAAAGCTTCAAGACGGTGTTTTTATCATTTCATTTCCATGCCATGTTTTCATTTCCATGCCATAAGTGCAGCAGAAAGGTTGATTTCTCTCTGCAGGCGATAGTGTCTGTTCCATCTCCATAAGCGAAATAAGGACTCTAATTACAATCGACTAGTGATTTTCTCCACTCCTCGGGGTCTTATCTGCCTTCCTGTCCCTAGTGCTGCCGCTGTGACACAAGCAAGGAGAAATCTAGAGGCATAAGCATTCTGGCCTTGATTATAGTCATAAAAATGGAAGCCTGGCTCTAAGCAATTACCCCATGGGGGAGCAGAACAAGTATGAGAAGGAAAGAGTACAACAGATTCAGAGGGGAGGGATACAGGTGAAGGAGAGTGCTCAGATATACGGAGAAAAGACAAAACGCTCAGATACAGAGGGAGGATGGCGCAGAGGGTGGTGAGTAAAGTGAAACGGACAAAAGAGAGAGTGAGCATGATGGAGAGAGGCAGAATCAGAGAGGCTGTCACCTGTGAATGGCACCCCAAATGCGCTGTGGCAGGGGGCTGTCAACGCAGAGGAAAGCAGAAAAGAAGGAGAAGAGGAAGAGGAGATAATCTGCTCCCAATGTGACATGATGTCAAAGGAGTGGTGTGTCTGGCCTGGCACAGCGCTGTCGTTTTGAACCCAGCCCTGGGAGATCTCTCCCCACCTAACCTGTTAATACTCATCATCATCACTGTCATCATCATCATTATCACCGTAATCAGCGCCACTGTCAACAGCACACTGAGTACACGGTCAGCGGGGAGCAGGAGTTATACTCAGAAGGTGGGAGCTTAGCAAATACTGTTGAAAGGAAGTCGACTAGGTGAATCACCAATGAGGTGTAGCTCCATGTATCATCCTTTGCCCAAACATATCTCAGATGAGTTTGTCTAAATGACTGATACTGAGGTAACGGCACAAGTCACTGCATTCTTACTGTAGTAACCTGCAGATTGGCAGTCCCTAGATTGCTACTCTCCTCATATTGGCCCCGGGCAATGTTCTTTTTTGTCTGACACAACGTTGGTGATCTCTCAGTGGAATTGTATGTTCACAGGTCTACATGAATTGCACTGGCTATGTAATTGCACCGCTGCAGCATTTTGGCTTTTTGTTCCAATTGAGGAGATACAGATTGCCTTGTGTGAATTGTTATTGTGTGAATAACTCTCATTTACTGGCACTATGCCTTGGCAGTATTATCAACAGCATCACATAAAAGCTTTTGTTGAGGTTTGAATAGCTTGTAGCTGGACAAAACAAGTAGCAACTCCACTACAAAACTTAGATCAAAAGAAAAAAAATAGTCGTTTTAAAAATGCAGGGAAAGTTCTTGCACTTGCAAGCTTGCAGCTGTAAATTTTGTTTATGAATATAGGCTTTTATACATGTACTGAAAGCACAAATTGTAAGATGATGGTGTTAGATTTAAGCCTCTTTTTTTTAAAATGTGAAATTTTTGTCTACAGCTACACAGAACTTTAAATTTTAAATAATGCCACACATTGCTGGTTCCACTTGAATTAGTAATGGTGCACAAATTGTGCTTTTAAAGTGTAATTATGTGTGTCACGCTGTGAATGCTAATGAGGCAGAAATACAAAGGCATTTACTTTGGTGATTTAAGTTAGGGAAAGAAGATCAGCCTTGCCAATATGCTCAAACCACCTGCGCCAGTCACAAAATTGTTTTAACTAAACAAATAAACTATCTCAACAAAAAGAATTTGCTTGGAAACACATTTTAAAATCAAAAATAGCTAATGTTGTTAGATTTATCCATTAGACTGACACATATTTTCTGTCACCATCCTCTTTGTGCAGTCTACCCTCTATTTCTTTGTTAATGACAGTCTTTTGTTGTCAATCTCTTGTGTGGCAAGCACTGACTGCTGTACACGCAAATACAGATGACAGCTCCTTTTAATAGCATTCACCACACAAATGACAGTTTCTGTAATGGCATTTTAATTAGCAAGCCAAATTGTAACTTCATTTTCATGTTCAAATCACAAAAAGGAAGCAGCGTGTTATATCTTAAATGCCACCAACATAATATTATTTTTGGAGTGATGAAGTCTGGAGCATGCAGTTATATTCAGAGCTTTTTAATCAGGTGCAACAAGTAATGTTTCAACATCTCAGTTGTCCCGTCTCGTGATAATCCCTCATCCTTATAGAAGGTTTAGGGTTAGCTTATGGTGATGACAGAAGTGATCATTTTACTTTGAAGAGGTGGGAATAATGTTTTGCAACAGCAAGCTTCATAATAGTTACAGGTACCCTGTGGCGGTTTCAACCACCGTCAAAGTCTGTGTAAAGAAAAATGCGAGATTCCTTTTTAAACACGTCATACATGTTAGAAAATAATTGCTGAAAACATCACCAGTTATGAATCAGATCTGCACCAGAAAACCAAATCTTGTAGGAACCCAATTTCTGCAACAAGATTGTCCCGCTTTGCTCTCAACAAAAGAATCTAAAAATCATTTCAGCAGATCTGCAAGTTTCCTGCTGTAAAGGCTTGTAATGCTGCATTAGAAATCCTGGCAGAAATTATGTTCTATTATGAACTTGGTTTTCCATTATCTGAGTGTGAATGATTTTTCAATTTTCTATTTGTAGGCTCTTGTCACATTATGAGCTTATACAATATAAAAGCCCTGCTGCAGCTATGGGTGCTAAAGCAATTTTCTCTCTCCGGTACACCTACTGTATAGCTTTGACTGCAGCTATACACTCTCAGCATGGCACTTTGTTTTTAAATGCCTCTCTATCCAACATGGCTATTATAATTCTGCTATGGTGGCATGACGCTGCAGCCAGTTTCTTAAAACCTTAGTATTTTAACAAGGTGACTTTGTGGCAGTTTTAGTAAGTAATTTCACTGGTTCTTCCAGGTCTGGTCACACAGGCTGTTCTGAGGCCTCGCTCACACCTCAGACCTCGTTTTCTGTCCCTGCTGCTGCAGAAATCCTTTAACCTCTGCTGTCATTCTCCCACTGCGCAGCAGAGTCAGGCTCTCGTTGGAATGCGTCTGCCACACTGCAGTGAGGGTGCAGAGCTGTCAAGCCTCATTGCCACTTAATGAACAAACATATTTCTGGTAGATTCTCATCTTTGGTTAAGAGGAAAAGCTATCTGTGCTAGTTATGCGAAATGAATCCTAACATCGCAAATTAACATGCAGCTGTGTCTTTCCAGGCTGAGGTCCAAATCAGAATGATACCAAAACACAAATTTTCAACGCTCTTAACCACAGACCCACATGGGTTGCACTGGGATAAGATTTCTAGTCTTAATTAATAGAGGGATTTGGACACTCACTACCAGGGATTAGGCAAAGATTTCTCTGAATACCTCAGTTATTATTCTGTCATATAACAGAAAGAGTTGTTAAGAATTTTAGCATAAAATTCACCAGCACTGCATCACATTATCCCAATTTATCATAGTACATATGGTAGGTTCCTTATTTTACATACGTGAGGTGAAATAAAGATGGTCAATAATTAGGTTGTATCCATGATGAACCTCACATGGTCTGAACATGCGTTTTTATTCACACATGCCAATTAGATAGATGGTATCACAAATCTTGGTTTTGTGAATCATTTGGATAAAAGTATATGTAACCTTGCAACCTACCAACACTAGCTATAAATTGTGTATTATACACTCACCAGCCACTTCAATAGGTACTCCTGTGCAATCTAATGCAATCCAATACAACAGCTCTGCCATAAACTCTACTTTTACAACGTTCATACATTTTCAGTTTTTGTTGGCATTGTCAGAAAGGTGATAATTCTACTTTATGTATATTATTGAAGTTGTAGTGGGTGATGGTGGTGGTGTACTGGGGTCCATTATATTGAATGGTGTTCCTAATATTTTGTCCACTCCATTAACATACATGAGGAGGGCAAAATATTAGGAACACTATTTAATATAATGCACTCTAGTACACTGCCAACACCCACTACAACCTCAATAATAAATACAAAGTAGAATTATCACCTTTCTGACAATGTCAACAAAAACTGAAAATGTATAAGTTTCGTAAATGTAGAAATTATGGCAGAGCTGTTTTGTTAAATTATATTAGATTGTACAGGTGTACCTAATAAAGTGGCTGGTGAGTGTATATTAGCGTTTGGAACATAAGAATAGACAGCAGTGCAAATGGGGTAAGTATGTGTTCCTGAAACATTTTAGTTTAGTGCATGACTTAAAGGAATAGTTGTAGCAAACTATGATTCCAGTCATACAATTTCATTTTTACTTAGAAGACAAAAAACTTCGACAATCAATCTTCACAATCATGCACCCACACATGCATTAGATATGCATTAAAAGGTATTGAATAATCTATTCAAGTACCTCAGAATTGAAAGTTGTAAGCAGAAATGCATGGCAGGGTATAATATAGAGTACAGTATAATATGCTGACAACTTTATTTGCAGTTGTTCAGTAGGAAGAACTTTTGCAGGAGAGAAACAACAATTGAGTCTTCCACCAATTTATATGTCAAAGATGTCTGAAATTCATGTAGAGCGGAGATACGCTTTTATTACATCACAGACAATCTGTCTTATCTGGGTCGAAGAGTTTTGCTTGATTTACCACACAGTCTGGAGCCTCTCTTTTGAAGGGTGAAGGGTTTCTACTTTTTACTTTCTACTTTAAAAAATATTTTTTGCTCATTTTATGACTTCATTGGACATACAACGGTAAAGAGATGACGCAAATGGGGAGCGATGCTGTTCATGGTCAGTGCTTTAACCCCTTGGCCACCAGGGTGCCCCATTTCATTGACTTATGTCATGTGATGCATTAATGCTGTTAAGAGCGCATGTGTGAGTTGCAATATGCCACTTTTTTTTTTTTTTTTTTTTTTTTTGGCTGTACGGCATTTAGGGTTTATGAGTGCGTAAGCCTTTCTTATCTATGCTGGACCATAGTCTGTGCTGAATCAGCAGCGGGAAGAAGCCACTTCAGGCATTTCAGATGGGTCGTGTATTGTCAGCACCCATAAAGATGAAATGGGAGCGTGTACATTGGTAGCGTGGTCTGCTGTCGTGTGTCATCTGTTTTTTTTAGGCCAGGCTGAGGACACAAGGGGACAGGATCTGAATCAGCTCTAGGACTACAGGCAGATCAGGCCCAACAGGCTCATTGTAATGGCAAATAAAGGCATTAGGGGCCTTGTTGGTACAGGAAAGCCGGCCACCCATTGTCCCTGTCCTCTCCTTCCACTATAATCCTCGTACCAACCAAGGCTGGGCCCACACCCGTTAAATAAGCACAGGGCTTGTTTAATGGTCATTACCGCTGTGCTTGGCCTGACTTGTGGATCGTTATGCTGAATAGATGTGTCCCATTCTGTGTAGGGGCCAAGCATGGTAAATGCAATGAACTGCACGGGGCAGTGAGTACTCTCTCTCCATGACTAATATGAGCCCCACTTATGAGCTGTGGTCCTTGTCCCTGTTTCATCAGAGCAGGGCCTATTTTGGCACATAGCCCTGTGCTATGACAAGTTAATTATGGATATATTGGATCCATATTCATAAGTCTTAATGTGTCACATGTAATAAGGAAAGTGTATTAAATGAGTGGGATAAAGAGAGACAGAGAGATTTAATTTTTTTTTTTTTTTTTTTTTGCTAGTGAAAGCTGAAGGATGTGATGCTACCGAAGGCAATAAACTCAGCGTGACAGAAAGGGTGCATTGTTGTTTAATGGCTGGTTACAGGGTCAGAGAGAGTGGGTCACCTGACTCTTGCCATCCTCCTGTTTCTCAATCATCCTTACTGACAAAAGACTTCCAATCATGAAGAAACTGCAATGTTATAAGATAGATTATAAAATCTATTGATGTGTACTCCAGTGTGTAACAAAAACCATACGGCCGACACAATGAGACCACGACTGAGGTCAGGCCCGCAACCAATTTGTAAAGGCATGGAGGACAGAGCTCCATGCAGGAAGCTCTGGACTGACTCCATGCTTGTCCATAGTAAGAGGACAGCAGGGTTTGGGCAGGAATGCAAGCAGGATGCCCGCCTACTATAGGTTTGGAGCAGTTCCGAATATCAGTAGTGACAGAGACCTCTGTGCCTTATGGCTGCAGCAGATGCCTCTCTCTGCTTTGCTTGATCAAGATCATAGACCATCTAATCGGGGGTATGGGGATTGAAGGCCAGTCAGTGTGTGTGTGTGAAATACTAAGAAAGCCATATCTGTTTATTTCTCTCTCTTGCCTGCATGTATCACTGTATAATGAGATGTGTGCAGCCTAAGATGAAGTCCCTGGACTTGAGAAGGTGACACACTGCCAAATAGAACAATTGGATTATGAGCTTAAAAGAAAGAAGGCACAGAAATGGTGGGCCAAGAATAGTGACATTAAGGAAATCTCCTTCTTCATTCAGGCAGTAAACAAAACGGTTTGGTCTGTCTCTCACCATAATTTTTCGTTAGCATCTGCTACATGTTTATACAAGGCAGCTTGCATACTGTAACTTAGTAAGCGCTCACACAGAAGATGAGTTTCGTCTTTAAGGTGAGTGCACGCATGCGTGTATGTGTTTGTGTGTTTATACTAGAGTTGTGACTGATCCGATATCAGGTGCTGATAACGACGTAATTCACTCATCGGATATCGGATTGACATTACCGATCCACGTACCAATCCAGATTCCATAGTCTGATGTTTTGGCCAACCGGGAGAGTCGCAGAGCTCACAGACACCGTGACAGAGCAGCGTAGAAGAGACTTAGTGTGCACAGAACACAACCGAAGAACGAAGGGAAGATGCCAGCCTACGGCCTGGTCCAGAATACAGAGAGTGTAAAAACTAGGAGTACAGCTGACACCCCACAGGAACCGCGAGTGAGTCAGTGGGAAGGAGACACAGCTCACCACACACAGCACGCTGCACCCGCAGGCCGCCGCAGGAAAAAGGGACACGCTTCATGGGAAAGCGGAGGGGTGAATGTGCGCTTCATCCCTCCTTCAATTAAGTCTCGCTTTCATATTTCCTTTTGAACTGTTGCACGTGACGAGGTGGCACGGGTCCATACAGTAACTCTGAAGGCAGCAGAGAAATAGATTGAAGCTATATAATGAAAACGAAAGAGCCCTTCCTTTATGGTTATTTCCTTCTGCTTTTTGTTTGATACGTTTGGTTTATTCGCATGGATATTTTGTTTATTTTGTTTGCAGTTAACAGATTATTTTGGCTCACCCCTGTTAGTCAATATATCTGGACCATTCCACCTTACATCATATAAACCCTTGATGCAGTAGGAGACTCTGATGAATCTGAATCTGACACTACGAGGCAGCCGGGGACTCAAGACCTCTCGCGTGTTGTAGCCAAAGCTAAAGCAGGAAGACTGCTCTTAGGTGTACTGGACACTGGACTCTTTTAACACGGAGACATTTTATTTTCTTTAGTGATGTTTTATTTCTTCTAAGAGACCTAGACTTTTAACCTGTGTTTTAAATCTGTTCTTGTGTTTTCGCTTATAATAAATTCATTTGTTTTTAATCTCAATTTCTGTCTGCATGCTGTTTTGGGTCAGTATAACTCCGCAGTAGAAATGATTGGATTTTTCTTTAAAGTCACACTCCACACCCGTGGCAAATATTGCTTTCGAATACATTTAATTTTAATGTATTTTTGTATATGTTTTTAATAAGAAGTGCTGTGTGGTCTACTACAGCCTCATGTAACCTTACACGTAATACCAACAACAACAATAATGATAATAATATTCAAGAAAAAAGAGCTCTGGTATCAGTATCGGCAGATATCCAATTTCAGGTACCGGTATCAGATCGGAAATGAAAAAAAGTGGATCAGCTCATCTCTAGTTTATACTGTATTAGTACTGTTTACACTTCTCTATATCACTGTTTCAAATCAGCCAATGGCCTAGTGCTCCTGCACTAGCATATCTAGTGGGAGAGAACTGTGTTTAAATATTTGAATGTTCAAATTTTCTCTTTCCTCCCTCTTTTATCTGCGTGTGTCCATGTGGATTTTACCCCTCTCTTGCACACTGGTGGCAAACTCTCACAATGGAATGATTCCAGACTTGCATCAAGTAGTAGTGAGACTGTATTTGAATCATTTCTTTTCTCTTCTCTCTGTCTACCTTGACTCTTATCCCTAGTTTACTTTGTTAAGTCATCTTATTACCACAGCGCTTTAAGCGCATATTAGTTTCTGGCTTCTTTGTGTGTGTGTGTGTGTGTGTGTGTAGAAATGTTGTCCTAATAGTTCAGTCTTGCTGACTTCCTCTTGTGGGAAACAGTCATCCAACTAGCACTGCCACATTGCATCACGTAGTAAGGTTCAGTCATGGGGCTTAGTGAGAGAACAGTTAATATTGGTGGTGACCTTCAGGCTCTGTGTTTGTTTCTTTGAGGACTTGGTTGAATATATGCCAGATCAAGAGTTCAGATCTTTAGATGTACAGCAAAAAAAATGTATGTTTTACAACAACCAGTTTCTTAAAATGAATGCTGTGTCGCAAGCAGCCCATTAATTGAATATGTCCTTCTTCCTATGATCTGCATATACCTTGTGACAGAATACATTTCAATACAAAGTATTTTGACTGTTCATAGTGTCTTATCTGTTCCTCTCTCAAGACCGGAAAAAAGAATGATTGGTTGGAATGAAAGGTTGAAATTGGCAATTGTAATGGAGCTGAGTCTCCCAGCAGGAGTTATGTGTCACACACATTGTGGGCTCAGAGGATTGTGGGCTTGTTTTTTTTTCTCCAAGTAAATCAAGGTTGTGGCTGCTCTTTCTCTGTCCTGTCTTTAAAGCTGTATCTGCACTCTCATTCCTCGCGGGTTTGTATTGTATCACGAGTAAGCGGACATTTGGATGACCCCTACCATTTCCTGGAGAGTCTGCCTCATAACTCTGGCCTGTGCTTGACGATAAAATGATTAGGATAATGATCTGAAAGATGAAATATAATGTGTTCAATCTTTTTTGGTACACAGGGGGATTATGCTGCTTTCTCAAGTGTTCGGAAGGGGCACCTCAAAAAGCCAATAGTTGAAGGATTAAAGTTATATGAACACCAAACATCAAACAATAAGTGAAAATTCAACAGTAGATAATGACCACTGACTAAAATAATTCAACTGTTTTGTTCCACCAAATATATTTTAAGACATGGCATAAAATATTCCACAGAAATAGCATATATCATGATACATACATTTTTAATGCTAAGTCTTCCCTGGTATAGTTACACGTCTGTGTGGCGAGAGAAAGCATCGTTGTTGTTGAAGCTTGTGACAGAATGTCTGTGATTTCGAGTGTTTCACCTTCATATTAGATATCAGCCTCACCACAGCCATATTGGATTTGTATTTGCTGTGCTAAGTTGCTGCTATTGCAAGCTAAATACTTCCAGCTGCAGCTTCACACCGAAAGCTGATGAACTCCTGGGAGGCTTTATTGTGAAGCAGCTACAAGAAATGCATCGCATTTGTCATACAGAGTAGCGGTCCTTTGTTAGCAGCACTATTGTTCAATAAATCTGATCTACACAACAAGATGTGGACCTATTCTTCACGCCTCTGTCGGTGGAGTGGTTTTTGAATATTGCAAAAAAAGAATATTACTTGGGGAAGCATCCCGAGTGAGCTGCAGGGTATTACTGTGGTTTAGGCGAAACAACACACCTCCAACTTGTAACGAAGGTAAACAATACATGTTACTGTACCATGCTTTCCTTTCGTATATTTATACTATGAATATATTTATTTCCCCATGTATATGAAGCATCCTTGGCACAAAAATTTCCTTCGGGATAAAGAAAGGTCTCTCTTATCTTATTCGTGCCATATGCAAGATCTAGTTGCGCTTGCCAATGGCGTGGCTTTGGTATCCCAGCCATTATCAACAAGAAAACAGGGCTTTGCATTTTTCCCTCTTTCATGATCCTGCTGACTGCAGTCAAGCTCCACATATCTACAACTGAGGTGAAGGAGAGGAGAGTAGTGGAGGGTATAAAGCAGCAGTTTGGGGGAGGGGTGAGTAGAGCATGTCTACAGTGCAGAGAGAAATCTCAGTGCACCCTCAGAGAACATTGGTGTGAAAAGTAGGCTGGTCCAAGTGCTGTAGAGTGACTGAACTTCCTCAGACAGATCACAAAAGAACCTAAGAGCTGGTCTGTGTGTGTATGCAGCTAGCTGTGAGTGTAATTGACTGCGGTAATCGACATTACATGGGGCAGCTAAGGATAGCAAGGCGAGGAACCTGCTGTGTGCACATAGTGTAATGGTGAGTGAGGCCTTTTTGCAGGTAATACACAAGTGTTAGTGGTGGGCTGCAGATAACTCTTTGCACTGGCAAGGTGGTGTTTAGGATGACAAAAATGGTATTTCTAAGGCATGCAAATTTGTGTGTGTGTGCACGCATGCAATGATTTTTCTGTGTATAAAAGACCCAGTGTGTGTCTTATGAGTGTCATAATGCAGTGCTTGGAGCTAGAGAGCTGTGCAAGTAATAGCCTCGCTCAGACTAGATAATTAGTCAAATGCTGATTTCTCCGACTCCCATAGGAACAGTGCCACCAAGGCTAAATATCACCCACTGAAGTGGTGCTTATCTCTGTGTGGGCTGGATGAAATGGCAGTACTGTATAGCCTGTGTGAATGTGTGTCTACACGTCAGTTTGTGTATTGGGATATACATGGTCTCTGTTTTTAAGCCACTCATTAGAAAACATTTTTCTTTTGGACTTAGCTCATTTGCAGTGCCTTAAGCTTCTATTTTTGTGTCATCATTAACCAACATGCCATGATGAAGTACAGCGCTGTTGGAGCAGGCTGTCAAACTGTCATCCTGCCTCCCTCATATTGACTTCACATTTGTTGTATACGTCAATATAAGTATGTAAAGCTCACTCTGATGAGAATGTATTTCTGACCTTCGGTCCTTTTGTTGTTTGTTTGTTTGTTTTTATCGTGTTTATGTGCAGGAGCTCCAGTTTGAACGGCTAACCAGAGAGCTGGAAGTGGAGAGACAGATTGTGGCCAATCAGCTGGAAAGATGCAGACTCGGGGCCGAGTCGCCAGGCGCTGGTAGCAGCAGGTAATGAGAAGATGGACACACACAGCCACAATCCAACACATGGCTTTTTCATCCCTCACAGCGGTGGCCATATTCTATAGTGTAACCTTATGGCATAGTGATGAAGCAACCCAGCGTGCTCTCATCTGATTGGACTGTAAACCTAATCATCTTCTCCTCCTGTCTATTATGTCTATATAGTTTGGAATGGAAAGTATTGTTCCAGTGTTATCAAAGCCAATCGTGGTCACATCATTTAGCAAATTAAATGTGCTGGATTTAGTCCTGCTAATTGACTCAAGTCACCCTTAAGGTGAGCAGAAATTAAAATTGAATACAGCTGAGTTCGTAGGGAAAATAATGAGCCAATGTTTATCGGTGACAGCATACATGTTTGTGAATGTGCATGATACTGGGGTGTCGTACGCTCACTGAAGCGCTACTGTCAGTGTGGAGCAGCTTTTTAGAGTTTGTTCTGGGAACTCATTCTCGCTTCATCAGCTGAGACTCGAGGCTTTTTTGATCATCACACCTCAGTGACCACACATTCTGTCCTATCTGCTGTGGCTCAGACATAAAGAAGTTCATTCGTACAGCTCAATGCCACATACAACATCCCGATGGGCTTCACAGGCCTGCTGTGAAGAAGGTTGGACACCAGTCTTATATAATAACACGACCTGATGGTTTGCCCCAGTGCCATTTGTCAAAGATACAGATGATGTAGCGATGCAGCGATACACAGAATTTTCATTAACACTGACTAATAACAGTTGTAAAAAATCAATAATTTTACTGATGCTTTTCAAGGAGTATGACACCTAATGCAATTGTAAGATTAGCAGCAGAATAACAGTATCATCTACAAAAAAATTGAGATTACGTAAAAGAAAATATATATTATATTGATTTGTATATCTTCTTTTTTACAAGAAGTGTCACTTTAAGTTGTAGTTAGTTGGTTTTAAAGTATTTTCTGTAACATTGAACATTATTCACATATTCGAAAGTGGTAATGGAAACATTTGACTACATGTTAGTGCTGTGAGAATGATGTGTGGAAGCTTTGTCCAATTTTTTGGTGGCTGTGAAGGTATTGATTTTTTTTTTTTTTTTCCTGAACACAGTGATATGACAGCACGCTCTGGCAGTAAGGTAGTTGAACGGCATTTAAATTGTGTATTTTTTTCCACCAACGTCGCACACTGGATTATTATTGAGTGCTTTTCCATATACAGCGCAGTAAAAGGTACTGATAACATTCTAGAGGTGAAAGGTCCTGTTGAGTACGTCATCTAATCATCCCAGAATGTCTGTTTCTTCTTTTACTTTTCCTCCTTGCAATATTTAAAATGTTTCCACTGACAGGAAAGTACCTAAATGTTTTATGTAGAGCCATTTTTCGAAAATCTGACCAACTCCACATATGCATACGTACACTGTTTCTTCAGTGCATGGGCCCATGTCTAAAGAAATGGAATTGTTATTTGCATATTGTTCATAAATGGTCACCTGATATGCAGTCTGAAGCCAGGTTTGAGGCGCATTAACTCTTAAATGAACCGTGATATAATTGGGATATATCTGGATATATGACACTTAGTCTCAATAGGGGCTGTAATGGCTCTGTTTGATCTTTTTTCTGGCTTTGTGATAATAAGCTCTTTGCCCTTACATGATGCATTCTTGCACTCTAGCCTGCATACCTACGGGAAAAAAAAAACACCCACCTACTACCAGCAGATTGCAGTACTCAGGAGTAAGAGTGTCCATTTCCCCTTTCTCCCTTTTCAGAAAGGTACAGGTATAGAGCAGCTTCAAGTACTACCAAAAAGGTCCGGTCAACAGCTCTCTGAAAATATACACAGCCAGACTATTTACTTTCATTTCCTCTTTTTAAAAGTACTGTATTTTAGACCCCAATTTTAGTGCATCCAACCATGCCAAAGATCGTGTTTTGAGATCCGACATACTTTGAGAAGCGACATACTTGCTTTCCCGTAGTTGCCCTGGTTGCTCATGAAATTTAACAATTTGAGTGGCACCTCAACATCGGCATTTTTCATAGAGGTTGGTGGTTCAAACAGGCCAAAAGCCAAAATGCCAGTAAATATTGAATATGACTTTGTCAGGGATAAAAACGACACTGCCAAAACCATTTTCAATTAGCCATAATAATATAATTCACTGACGTCATTTCAAGGCTTCTTGTTGTTACTATTATTTTTATGATCCTTGATGTGATATTCTGCCTTCGTCATTGCATCAGGTTATTGTAAAAGTTAACAATGGCCAATTACACTTCACTATCTGTGTAACTTTCTATTATACTAAGCAACATCATTCTCATGATGTTGAATGGCGGGCCAATACTGAGTCTAACACTTCAATTTTTTTTTTTTCATAATGCAGCTACACAGACTTTTTCTTTTCCTGCTTTATTAATTCATTTTATATTATTTTAGTAAGATGCCTCACTTTTTTAATCTGCTCCTCTTTGCTTTGTAAATTTGCTTAATTGGTGAGTAAAAGCAGTTAACAACTATAAGTAATTAAGTACTTTCCTTTCACCTTGCTTCACTGTTTCCACATATACAATTTCAGTTGCAAATAGCCACACTTAAAAAAAAACAAGTCTCAGAAGCAAAAGTAAAGGTTGAATAATGGCTCAATAATCAGGTTATAATGATACTTTAACAAACTCTCCCACCAACTTTCCCTACATGAAATTTCAGAAATTACTGCTGAAAGATTTAATCACTTTTTTTAAAGTACATATAAACTGATTCACTTTTCCCTCTGGGGGGGCTGGTAGCCTTTCGGCACCTCCCAGGGACCCTGTAAAGAAAACTTGCAACACCATTTACACACCTTTTTTAAAGCCAGGCAAGGACAAATGAAATGGCTGTCAATGGACATTTGTGTGTGAATAGAGATCAGCTTTAACCGTTGAGGTCACACTACTTGACTCAATAGCTCAGCGGGACAACAGCACAGTTAAGGGTTCTGATGGGAGTCATTACATTGCCTGACACCTCTGGAGTTGACCACCCCCTGCTTTTCTACAGGCATACAGAGGATGGTCATGAAACTTGACCTCTGGCAAAGATGCAACCACCTACCCAGCCAGTCTCTTACTTGCCAAAGAGAATGATGGGAAATAAAGTTTCCTTTCAGGGTTAGGCCTGTTGTTTATCAGCATCAGCAGTTTTACAGTGGCTTTGCCCTGCCAGCTAGATAGCCAGCCAGTCGGCATGCAGCACGCATGGTGCATCATCATTATGGCAGCCATTCTTCCACTTCATCTGCCACGGTTCAGTGGAGCACAACTCCCCCAACTTCCTCTTTTTAATTGCCTGCGTGCTTATTAAAATTCTGAGAGTTTCACTTCTTAAAGCACATTGAGTGTCACCTTAGATGGAAAAAATGACAGCTGTTGCAACATCAGGTGCTTGATAGTAATGACCAGTAATTAGAGAAGAGTAAAAAGAAAAGGGCGGGAACATCGCTCTGAGGTCACCTACTTGGCTTCGGTTTGTCATAATAATTAGCCCTAGAAAAATGGCTCAGAGAAAGTACTTTCCTTCCAGTCAAAAAGTATTTTCATAGGTACTTACATAAGTTGAAATTATTAGGTGACTATTAAGATCAAGATGTGTCTCGCATCGCATGTCTGTTCTGCACTTAACTTTCTGCAGAGGCCCTAGCTATAATCACTTGAGTGCAGTGCATATGCTGCAAGATTATGGTAATTTTCCTTTTTTTTAATAATATATATATTCAGTTATACAGTTTTGGTAAGCTGTGAAGGTATATTTACAGTTTAAGTTTTTTATTTTCTGAAAATGACAAGTCATAATTTAGTTTTCAGTTTGTTTCAGTTTTAATTATAATTTAAGTTGCATTTTTTTAAGCATTTTCAGGTAGGATGAAAGAAAGAAAATGGTTTGTAGTTTGTCTCCCAAAAAACTGTTTATTTCTTTTTTCATGATTTAACTTGGGCAACAGACCGTAAAGAAAGTATTGATGAAACCCTGAGTAAAGAGAGACTAACAAGAAATGATCTATTAAACTGAATGATTGAGCAGTTCATTTAAAGTAAAACTTTTAACCATGTATCAGGATGAAGAGGAAAATTAAGAGTAGCAAACATGCTACAGGATGGACTGTAATTTCCTCCCCGCGTTTTACAATGCCTCCTGTATACATCAACGCCTTGATTGCAGGAATATCTATTACTGTGCAGCCCCTATGTACGCGACCAATTCATATAAACGTCCGCCCTGCCCTGCCAGTTACACAGCCGTTGCACACAGCTCATGAGAAAGTCGCCGGTGCTACAGCTTGGCTGTCTTGATGTGAACACCGTTCAAATTTTTGAGTTTGTACTGCCCTCTCGTCGTACCACCAGCTTGTTCCACATCACCAGGTATACCAGCATGCTTTGTGCAGTGAGTGAGTTGTGCAGTCGCTTCCCATAGACAGTGGATGAGTGTGGATCTTGCCGACAGTCACTTCGCGTACACCGTAAGGTTCCTGTTGTGAAGGTTTGGTCTAGGCATACATTCGCCACAGTTGACCTGTTTTCTCATCATGGAGGAAGGCCGGGAATGACAGTAACTCCCACAGCCTGCTCTCCTATTTGGTGAGATGGTGTACTTCACCAGTAAAACTGCAGCTGACTGCTGGAACTTCCTTGTAGCATTCTTGCTGTCAGGGATGGTAAGCAATCTCACATATCCTGACCAGAATAAACATCCTCACATGTTAATTCACACGACATCGGGTAGCACGCTAGAAAACCGCAAAATAAAAATATAAGGCATGTTTAATAGTGATTGTGAGGTCCCAGACATGAGAACAAGAGTGCAGTAGGACAATTAAAAGGCGGTGACTATATGCATATTCTGAAAATTCTGAAAAAATTAATTTGTGCCATAGTCTAGTGGGCACTTGGTGTTGTGCTTTCCATCTCTGAGCTTGCCATGAGGGATCATCCTTTGTCCACTGATCCAGGACCATTCATCATCAATCACTACATACTGTCACTTATAGGGTTCTGCCATTAGCCGAGTCAGTCCGCCTTAGGCACGCTGAGCCAAGCCAGCCCGCGATAAAACACTTCTCCACTACAGCTTCACAGCAGGGGATAACCGTGGCAAGCCATGCTGCTACGGTCCTGCTCGCTGGCAAGGCCAACCGTGGCCAACCAGTGACAACCCCCTTCTCCCTCTCAAACAAGCGGTGTGTTACAGACTCATCTCATGTCTGTGCTGGAGACCAGAGAAAAAGCTGTTTTTTAAAGTCTCTGTTAAGCTCCCAGTACTTTTGTAGTTTCTCTCCTGTGTTCCTCTTTATACTTTCAGATATCTGCTTTATTTCACTGTTCCTGATCCCTTTCAGCTGTATCAGAGCTGTGTTAAGTTAACACTGATGAAAACCTTGCTTTTGTGGCTTCATATTAAAAGCTTTTTAATGACTAAATAACATGACTTATTGTGAAGAATTTATAGGAAATGAAATGTGTTTATAACCAAATTAGCAGAGCTGCGTTAGCGATGCTATTCCACAATTAAAACAGGTTGAGACAACATGATTCGGAGATATATGGAGCTACTTTTTCAGTGAATCAGTTAGAAACAATTCTAGGAGGAATAGTACAAGCAGAAACAGCCACAGTGATGATGGTGTTTGATGAATAGCAGGCTCTTACTGCATTTTCTGCAAACCAGCACACTTCCAACAGGTAAACAGCTTCTTTTACCTTGCCGTGCTGTGTAATGGAGAAATATTCGTAGCGTGCCAGCTCGACTCAAGTGCTCCCAGCATGGCTCGGCGCAACTACACCCAAAACAATGGAAAAGTCTGGTATCCTCAGTGATGTGGCTGAGTAATAGTCACAAAGTATGATTGTTCTCCATGTGGACCATTATTGTCCCACATTATTCTCTGAAGACTGAGTGCGTGTCTGAGTTTCTCTCTGTTCTGGAATATACAATGGCATGCATTTCAGGATTATGTCAGGGTGTCAGGATGATGCGAGCCTGTACACAGTGTGTGTCAGTGCACTGTATGATCACTACCGATTTATCTCTAGGAGCTTGCCTCCCATCAGGGGGTTTCAGCTCCCATCAAAATGGATCCATCCCCTGGCCGTTTGTACTTTTTGACTTAGCATGTTTACTAAAGCTGCAGGTGAAAAACAGCTTCCAGTCCCTCATCTATATCTTTGTTGTCAGTGCTGACGGGTCCTCAAACAGAATACTAGCTGTCACCAAGGGCACCTTTAGGTCTTGATAAACACAGTTGACAGGAATGGGCTTTACATCCGAGTTTCAAACATTAAATCTTTACCGAGGTGCTATACTCTGAACCTTTAGCTGTTTTATCTCAAACACAGTGACCCTGACCTGAAAATCCCAAGGAAAGAGTATATGAGGCCCCAAGGCGTCTCATCAGATCATTTCACTCATGTCATTCAGTGTGTTGTCCCTGGTCTCTAGTGCCTATATTCACTCTTTTATCTCCTGTTTTTCTTTGTACAGCTCATCTGAGAAGTCCTTGCCTTGGAGAACTGCAGGTATGTTAACACAAGCACTAAAATGATCGCATATCTTGCATGCATTCGAACCACATTTGGTGTCCTCTACACTCATTGATAAGAGTCTTCAGGAAAACATGCCGTCCATCTCACCCTGTAACTAGACCTAAAATAACCTGAAAATAATGCATGCCACAGTTTTTGTCAGACAATTGATGTAGAAGAACAACCTACTGTTCGCACCGTAGAGTTTTAGTGTAATGCATTGGGTCACATGGCCACCTACTTTCATTGCACACTTGTTGCTGTGGACACCATTAAAATACTAAAACACACTTATTTAGGTCACCTGCTTACAGGTTTGAAACAAGCTGTGGCTCCTGGAGTTATTGAGACCTATACTCAGTGGTCAGTAATCACTGCCAGACATAAATACCCATCTGCTTGTATATCCTAGGTTTACCTTATAAGGCTCACATCAACTATTAGTGGAGTAGACAGTTCTGCTCAGTATCACAGTGATCAAATACTGACCCATGTCGCATCTGTAATGCAGAACTGTTCATTCAAGTGCTTTTTAGATTCTTATTTAATATTGGCAGAGAGGATTGAGTGTATGTGTATCTTTTTTATGAGGTGTGTGTATGTCTGAAGTGCACTACAGGCATGCTTTAGATTTCCGCAGTAATCATTGCTAACATGAGCTTTTTCAACCAAGCTTACAGTAATTGACAGCCTGAGGCGTTTTCTTGTTCTAATATTTATCTAAGCATTTCTGCCCAGTCAGACACAACACCATCAGTGATTGAGAGCAGAAGTATTTCACTCAGAGCCCTTTGGTCTCTGTTTGTTTATCTCACATCCCTGAAAGCTCTTCAAGAGAGAAAAGATAATGAATTGAGTTTACTAATGTTTTTCATGGCTTATTAATTGCATAGTGGAACTTAGTAAATTTCTGCAATGGTCATTAATCTTTTATTGTCGATCCTGTCAGAGAAGCCTATGGGGGGTTGTACATATGCACTGGGAATATTAATACTACACAGTTTTCTCATTTGCTGCCCACTCCCCATTTCCTTGCTGAATGCATTTTGCCGTTTTGCTTTGTATTGATTTCTCATTGTGCTGTAGATGACTAATGATAGTCAGATGCGGTAATGTACTTTTTCCCAATCTAAACGAATTAAAGTCTAAATGTGTGGCACAGAGTGTAATGGGCCGTGTTTATCTGCGAGGTTTATTGGCCTCATGAGCCACCGTATGTCGCCACCGTCTGAGAGTTTGGGATGGAAGTGTTACTGTGGAAACAAGCCTTTTAGCCGCAGGAAATGTCAATGCAGTCACACCTCATGTCCACTGCAAGTAGAGGACAAAAAAAAAAACCCTGGAATAAAAGCTTTCTCTCTGTTTCTTCTCTTTTCGTTCAGCTACTTCCTCTATCTCTGTCTTTCTTTTTCAGATACCTTACAGACATTCTCTCGGTCAATATGTCTTACATGTTAGCATCATGTACAAAATACAACGCCCAGTCATTTTTATTAAAAGCCACTTTGGTAATCTATATGAGAGAAACAGAAATTCAATTCTTATGGGACGCAGACAAGCTGATTGCCTGTATGGTTGCTGCTTGACTGTATATTCTATAGTTTTATCCAATACATTAGTAATAGATAAGAACATGTATTTGGGGGCTACAAGGTGCTTAGACCACTACTAGTGGGGTTACCAAAGCAGCGGCAAGCTTTGGAGATATAAATTCATCTACAAAATAAGTTTAAACATGTATCACTGAGATAATCTATGTGAGGACTGACAACTCTCTTCTTCTCTCGTGTCTATCCAGAACGATCATGTCATGTGTGAAAACAGTCGACATGGAATTGTTTTGCGTATGGGAGACTTAAATGTGAATGCCAGAAACCCCTGCCATACACTCATATTTGCAGCCAGCAATGTTTCATCTTCAGTGAGTGAAAGGGGGTTCCGTCTCTCTCTCTCTCTTCGTCCTCCTCCTCCGTTCTGGCTTTTTGGCATCTCATTTATCAAACAGGGTCAAGGCTCATTATAAATTACTGTGGTCTAAAACGACACACTGTGTGCCAGACGTAGAAGTCACAGCCAGAATGGAAGGAGACAAAATACTTGCTGAGTGATGTCATTACTCTGGTGTAGAGGGACATGGAAATGCTTGAAATAAAATTTTAATAATTTTAAATGTGATCTTTTATGTGATCTTTCTCGCTCCATGTGTCACCCTTACCCAGCGTACAAGTCCTTTGCCCTTTTGCTCCTCAACTGTAACAAAAGGATGGATATTTTGTTAAAGATACAGGCAAAGAAAGAGAAGTGCAAAAGAGAGAGAGTGAGTGGGTGAGCAGGAAAGCGAGACTAAACTGAAACTTAAAGTCAAGGTGGAGAGGTTGAGGAAGAGAGAGGAGACGGACCTTCTTACAGCAGGCCCTGCCAAATGTGTATTCTGACAACTGGACCCCATTTGAACCTGGCTTGAGTGAATCCCATTTAGAAATGGGCAAATGCCCTTAGAGGGCCAGCGGTGGGATCACATGATGCTGTCAAACACACTAGGCCTCTGTGTCAACAGATTTATGCAACAGGTCAGCTTGGACAACAAGCTTCATGGGATTCAACTCTCATTCACACACCAGCTAGCCAGGCAGGATTTGACAGACCCTGGCTGCCAATGTTTGCCTCCCTGTTCCCCTCCGCTTGCTGCCTATTGTTCTAGCGATTGCAGAGTAACCCATTGACACTGGTCACGCTCAACTCGATTGTGATTATGGTGAAACATAACATTGTGCGCGGGGACATTAGAGGGCTAATTCCATTTCCTGTTTGCCACACAGGTTGTTGTCATGCATGAAGAGACAGAGATGTAGGGAAACGCTAGAACAGTGAAACTATTTGGGGAATGGCTGTATACACAGTTTTCATCACTTTGAAGTGAAATGCTACCCAATTTCGTCTGCACAAATTAGCAGGGCATTAAATGTAATGACTCCAACTGTACACAAGCATGAAACTAATGTTGCAGAAATGATTATGTTATTGTTTCCTCTCAACTCCAAATATTGTTGACTGCTTTAATGACTGTTGGAATCTTCCAATCCATTGCCAAAACTCTGTAATAGTTTCTGACACAGAGCTCTTCCTTCCTGTCTGACTCCCCGCTCTGCGGTTTCTTCCCAGATGCCGCTGCCCCAGGGGACACCAAGTCACGGGTGACTGACAGCTCCCAGTCGTCCAGCTACCGCATCAGGACTGAGTCAGAGCAGGTGTCTCTGTACTCCCCGGAGCAGTCCTCCCTCCATGAAAGTGAGGGTCTGTTATTGCCTTCTCTCTATCTTCTGCACTCCTATTTTCTGAAACTCACATCCTCTTTTTCTTGTCTCGGCATTGTCCCACTATTTCTATATGTCACTTATTTAATAATAAACTATGTCTTTACATGAAGACAATGGAGTAGAAGCACTGCTGGGTCTTTGTGGTAGTCACATACAGGTGCTGGATACTTCAGGTGTATTTAAAATGACCATGTTACGACCCACATAGGTTTTCATCAGGGTCATTGTCAGCACTGTGTCTTTAATTCTCTTTTGATGATACAGAAAGTCTTTTTCATCTTTCACCGTTGTCATTTCATACTGAAACTTGTTACTTTGAGCGACAGTAATATAACTGATCACAGCTTATAAAAGGCTGAGTGATGTACCATGGATACACTGAATCATAGGGTGAAAGAACAGTTATCCTCCCGCTGTGCCATTTGTCATTAGTAATGCTGTCTAGGTAAAGGTCATGTCTATTATGAAACCATTTATGGTGTGTCTATCTCCTGCTCTTCTAACCATTCCCTCTCCTCTCTCTCCATTTCATTTTTGTCTTTTTCTTCCATTCTCTGTCAGGGTCCGCAGGGAATTCGCGTAGCTCAACTCAGATGAACTCATACTCGGACAGCGGCTACCAGGATGCTAGCAGCGGCTACCTCAGCAGCCAGAACCTGGGCAAGGGTGAGCTGAGGATGCAGCACTCCTTCCCTGGCGCCAGCCCTAGCACAGGCACCCTGATGAGGAATGCCAGGGCCGAGGGCCAGGCTTCAGCCCAGGTACTGCCAGCAACTGCACATACAACATATTGCTGTTATCAGGAACAAAAAAAAACCCCCCACTCATATCTGTAATGAACAATTTTCTGAATAACATTAGCATATATTTTATTTTAATTAAACAGTCGTTAATTAACAGTCCAAAATTGCTGTAACTTGTTTTTCTGCGAAGGTATCAATGTAATGCTTAAAGGCACAGAAGGTGGACAGTGCACTGAGCGCCATAGACATAATCATGCTTCATACAACATCGCACACAGAGACCACTGAGAAACCAAATGGCAATGTGACACACTCCACGGGGGGATGGAAACAGAAAATAAATATGGCCTAGAGTAAAGTCATGCCCTGTAATTAAATGGTTTATGTAATGCTGTGTTATTTAGCATTTCATTATCTTTGTACAAGTCAATTTATAGCCAAGTACAGCATAATTGGTAAGGATTTTTATTGCTCCTTAAGGACTGAAGTAACAAATGCATTAAGCCATATTTTTTATTCTTGACTTATAGGTTCCAGCAGTCACAACAGCAGTGCCTGGCCGTGCAATGCGGAGGGTAAGCTCAGTGCCTTCTCGCTCTCACTCGCCGGCCTACGCCAGCAGTATGTCCCCCTCCCGCGGCTCCCTGCGTACCTCAGTTGGCAGTGCCTACGGCTCACCCATTGTAACCGAACCCAAACCCCTCTCCAGCATCTTCTCCACCACCTTGCCCTCAGCTCAACGCACCAGCGCCACCAGCGGCGGTGGCAGCGGCTCACCCTACTCCACCCAGAAAAACTCTCCTGCTGCACTGCGACGCATGGGCTCCACAAACTCGCGATCGGGCAGCGCTAGCCGTACAACCTCGCCCTATCAGGCTTCCGCAGGGTCATCATCGGGCCGCATGGGCTCGCCTCTGACAATGGTAGACAACATCAACCCTCCACTGACTAAGCAGCCTAGTCTCACTCACTCATCGTCTCCAGTCAGGGCTAGTATGACCGCTGTGCCCCAGCACTACAGCTCCACTCTGCCCCGTGCCATGCTCCATAACACCGACCCCTACGGACCCCAGAGTTACGACATTTACGAGAGGATGACGCGACCTGACAGCCTCACAGGTGCTTAAATGCATACACACACACACTATTTTCAACTGTCTGTATAGTTTTGTAGCATTGTTATAGATAGAAAAAAGTCTAAGGGCAGTACAGTCAAATCAGAGAGGAGAAGCGTGCATGGTGTTTTCCTCTCTGTTTGGCCTCGCTGGCCTGCTGTGTAAATCACCGTGTGTCCTTGTGTGTGTGTGTGTGTGTGTGGTGTATGTGCCAAACTCATATGTGGACTCACAGCACTTCTATGACCACTGGAAGGAGCACAGCGTCGACATCCATATCCGTTAGTTCAAGTGTACATTATGTATGAGTATTACCTTGAAAAAGCCTGATAATACATAGAAACACTGATAGAATGAACAGTAAAAACATATGAAATGGGTATTTTGTGTAGCCTGTTGGCTACCACATAACTGCTCGTAATGAATTCTTCTCAACTTCTTGAGTAGAGGATTTTTAAAATATTTGGACGGTGTTATGTTTTTTTTGTTGGCTCTGTGCTCTGCATATTGAATCTGAAAGGAAGCAGTGACTGAGGTCAGTGGTTGTTCTGGAGTGTAGCCAAAACATAGTTCCTGCCTGAAAACAAACATTAGCTCAAATAGTGTAGTAGACTGCTAATCATAATAGTTTGGCTGTTAACAATATAATAGGAAACCAAATCTAGCAGCCTTAATGTAGTAGCTTGTATAGTAATATGTGGCGATGCAGTACAGATTGGAAGGAGACATTGAATTGATATTATAAGATCTGGAAAACCACTGAATACATTTCTCCTTCATGTTTAAGTGACATCACACAAAGGCTTGCAGAAAATTTGGTTAATCTATTGTGAATGATGGCCTTAGTTGCCATTTTTAAAATACCCCATTAAGCAGTGTGACACTGCGTTCTTGTTTTTTTTGTGGGGGATTATTTGCCTTTACCTGAAATGATCAATAACGTCTGACAGCCATTATCAGTGTTATTTTCAGTCAACTCTGGAGCTTGCTAGCCAGTGTAGTTAACCAAGAATGTTGGTTAATGTTGAGAATATGTGGTGTTTACAGTAAGTAAGTAGTTTAACTTTTTACACGACGAAGTGTCCCTATGTAATGAAGTAATTAAAAAGGCAGAGAAAATGATTACTACAACATATAATGGAGTTTTTTCTTAATCCATTATTTTGATGAGTGCGTTATCATGGCTATATCGAGGGCATTAACTGAGTAAATATAAGGTGTGTGTGTAATTTATTCAAAATAATTGCAGCGATCAGGGAAGATTTGAGAACCTACCTGCCCAACCTCGTTTGTGTGTCATCCTTTTAGCACTAAAGACTAACAAACAAGGGCAGGCTAATGTTTTCTAGACAAAACATGTATCTCTATCTGTATCTTAAAGTTGAAGCCAAACAGTTTTTCCTCACAATAACAGGAAGAGGCCAGGCTGTGCTCATTCATTCATTTTCAATGCTTTTTTTTTTACTTTTTAAGGTACCTCCTGTAGATAAGGACCTAGTATTGACAGATAATGAAAATAACAGTTATTACATAGTACAGGTGTAGTGAAAATCGCAAGCTTTTCACATTTCAGTCTGAAGGTTTTTCAATCGGAGGAAGAAATAAGTCATCATTTGAAGCTTGTAACAGAAGGGCTCACCTATAAAAAAATAACATTTTTATTTTCCTCCAAAAGCTAAAACGAAGCACTTATTCAGCAAATCACTGTATTACAGTGTTACAAGGTTAATGGACTGTTTTCTGCTTGTCTTCATGCTGCCTGGGGATATCCTCAGATGCCCTGGTTGATGATGACGTTCAAGGTGAACATTTTTGGTTGATGTGTTTCATCCGTCTCCCATCATCCTCTGTGTATTGTGATTCATGTCGGTGCTGCATGTGCACATGTGCCTTTTTATTTGTTCTTGGGTAAATAATCATCTCCAACTAATCACCGTTTCTACCATTGAATGTTGCACTTGTTTATGATGGTGTTCTCTTTTAGGGTCAGGCATTGTGCTGTGATTTAACGACACAATCTGCAGAGTAGGTCAGGACAATATGGCCAACAATATGGTCACAGTATGTTTTTCATATGTCCAGAATTATCACAATATACTTGCTGCTTAATTTGAAGTTCAGAGGTATATTCAGCTTTAGATTGATTTCTACACAAATCAGAATGTTCAGAGCAGCTTTAACATTTAAGCCTTAACAAAGAAATAGATTTATGTATTAAAATACATAAATTAGAAAAATGTCCTTGCTTCTGTTTAAGTAGAACTCTCACAAGCTTGTTTTGTCCTTGAATCAGCCATGCTGTTAGCTCTGTATACTCGTGGTGGTGGTGGTGTTGGTAGTTTTTTCAGATAGTGGAAGAGGTTTGTTGTTTCCCAGCTCGCCTGCAATGAATATCAATTTGCTCTTTATCAGACATTAGAAATCCAAACCATCTCCAGATCACAGAAGTTGTGTGACTTCTCTTTGCTACAATTTCTTTGTCGCATGGAGACATTTGAGCCTCTTAACTGTCCCTTATTTTCATGTGTATCTGTGGGTTCTTGTTAGTGGGTGGTTTTGTTTGTCTTTTTTTTTTTCTTCCTTGTTTCAGGGCCTACTCGTGTCGGCTGCACAACCCTGTTGCTGTAGCCTGATTTGATGATTGTTCAGAGCTTTGACTTGCAAAACAGTTCCATTTATCAGAAATTACTCTCAGCAGTTAATCATTGTTATTGAGGGATTTTTTTTTTTTTTTTAATTTGTTATAATTTTCAAGATTGTTTTATTGCTTAGCCCCACTATACACACAAACACACACACTGCTGCTATGACTGATGATATCTCAAGCAGACACAGATGGGTTTTCATTCCTTGTCCTCTGAGCAGGGAGAAACCAGTTCTTCTCTCTCTCTCTCTTTCTCTTTGGTAGACCATCCCTCCCATGTCCTCCTCCTCCCATATCTCTCCCACGCCTTCACTCTTTCTCCTGTTTTTCCTTTTTAAGGCCGAGTTATGCGAGAAAGGATCTAGTTTACTCAACGTGTTGTCAGGGTAAAAAGACGGCCGTCACGTAGAGGGGCGAGACATGATAATCATCTAAATATAGAGAACCGGTGCACAATTTCAGTTTATCCTGAAAGGCATTCATAGTGTAGTGCTCAGTTTTACATTCGAAAAGCCAAAATGATTGTGGAAGGAATAAAAATGAAGAGCTAGAAAGAGAAGTTCAAACCTCGCTCACTTACTTTCTCACCTCCACACTCCCAGACGATTGCTTGCATGAAGTGGGTGTAAATGTCAGACGGTCTGTTTCAGAAAATTCCAGAAATTTGTCGGACACATCCCTCCCGATTCCAGAGTTAGAAAGGTGTGTGTGTGTGTGGGGGGGGCGGGCGAAGGTGTTCAAAACTGTTCAATCATCCGACAAGTGGTTCTGATGGAGTATACTGGCGCCTTTACTCTACTCCCTTCCCCCCCCTTCTCTCACTGTCTCCCTTTCTCTCGTGTACACTTGACTGGAGCCTAGCCTCTAACACAATCAGTTGTCACAAGTGCTCGATGAGCCATAGTAGAAGGAATTAGAATGATCACATGATCGGACTCAATTTCAAGCATTTGGCTAACACCATCTGACAGCCTAACCTTGATATTGTAGCTGTTGGTGGTTTTCTGTCACTAGCTATCCATATGATGTTTTGCCTCCTCTCCTCACCTCTTTCTGGTTCTGCCACACGCATTTTGTGGTTTTCCATCTTTTCTGTTCAACAGACTATTATCCCATCTTCTTGTGTTTTCCTTCTTACTCCTCTCTAGTTCTTTCTTCTCCCTCCACCCACCTGGCTCCCCTCGTCGCACGTCATTGCTGTCATTGGCAGGAAGTCATACCTCTCTGCTGCTGAAAAATGGAAAATTAAGACAAATTGTCCCTGATAATGTGTTCATTACACTCAATTCCCATTTCAGAGCAGAGTGGGACTGAGAGAGAGAGCAGGGGGAGATGGTGTTATCTGCATGTGCGGCTTCTCCGACCTGCCAGCTAAACCACCGTAGTTTTAACTGTGGTACGCTCAATACTATGTGTAATGGTTTTCTGGTGATCATCCCAGTTCTTCTTACTGTGTTCTGTTTGTTTGTAGAGGGGTTTTTAGAGTTATTTTTGTCAAGGAATGCAGTCAGCTGCATCCATTTAAGTGTTTGTTTCTCCAGAGTAAGCATGCGCCAAGCCACCACCGCCCTTCATCTAGCCTGTGCCAAATGTAATCTGTTAAAGCCACGGTGAGAGGGCTGAGGGGGAGAATTAAATGACTATAACGCACCAGAAATGTGGGCCATTCATCCTCAATAGACAGCAGTATGTTATTTCTTTTTTTTTTTTGTAACAATTTGCAGATGCTTTTAGAAGTGACTGCAACCTTTCTATCAGGGGAGCAGAATAAAGAAGGCAGACGGATTAGCCTCTTCTAAGGTTGTTTGAATGTTGCTTCTTTAAGGAGTCAGGCTGCTAAGAGGGAGAGATATGCATGAAGGCTCCTGTGCCTGGGAGAGCGTGTCCCTCTCACTTGGTCACAGCTGTGCCAAAAGCCCCGTTGATGTGGCTAGGCTTTACATGGGATGAGAAGTCTCTGGTGATCCTAGACGGCCTCATTAACCCTCTTTTCATTTTCATCCTTTCTCCCCCCCCCCCCCCCCCCCCACTCCCATCTTATATTCTCTTCTGCTTCATTTTCTGTTGCTCCAGCTTTTTCCTTATATTTTACCGCTACCTCCTCCTCTGTCACATCCTCACCCCCCTTCAAACCTTTGAACAAGAGAAGCTGAGCTGACTTCCTGCCAAGCTGCTGCTAGTGGCTATTGTGTGCATTGCCACAGATTTAAAGGCTTCCTAGGCTATTGAGTGTGCCATTACAGCACACAGCAGCAGCATTACTCTGTTTTACTCCCTACCTCGCACAGCCTGCCTGCCATTTCAGAGTACTTGTTCATATGTTGTCCATAGTTAAGTTCAACCATTTCAAGCCTCAAAGCTATTTGCTTGTTTAATGTAACCTATTGATAAGTCTATAATTTTGCGCATTTGACTGATATTGTGAACCTACAATATATATTGCAGCTGCAGTGGGTTCATTTAGCAAAAAGCCATGAGAGTCCACGCTTAAAGCTAAAATATATTCACCCCCAAGTGCCTAAAATCCTCTAAGCTGCTCTAAAAGCATTGCAGCGAGTGGCTTATTGCTTTTATTAAATTATGTTGTTTTTTTAAGTTGTTTTTTTTTTCCACCAAGCAATTCCTTAACAATGAATAACAACCTGGTAGCAGGTGTGGAGTGGGCTCGGGTATTAAACAATGCAGAATGGCTCAGGAGCAGGTGGGGCGCTATTGGCAGGGGGCTACCCTGTTGTATAGGCTAAGCAAGCTTTAATACTGTTTTTTCGTAGAGAAGTTATGGGGTTTTTAAGACACAAACAACAAAACTACATTTAAACACCTCAGTAGACCAACAAAAACACATTCAGGTTACAGTTAAAAAAACAGGCAACAAAAACATTCTTAAGAAAAGCTTCAAGTTGTAACATTTTACTTGATGAAATAATCAGGCATTACAGACATCCCTGGAACTGACAAACCAGATAGCAAGTGATTGAAATGAAATTTGGAGAGAGCCTTTATTTAAAGTATGTACTGTAAGTAATGATGTCCAGTATGTGCAGAGTTTGACATTAGAATACCGTTTTCACATTCATCTGCTTCATGGGAAAAGTTTCTCCATGCTCATCTTAAATCTGAGTTTGAGATGTGCACCTAAAAACATGATTTGTGATAACAACTACTTTGGAGTCAGTCATGGTCCAGTGTGAAACTTACACAAGCATGATGTAGAAACCTGAAGCCTCCGCTGCACATATTGTGCTGCTGTGCCCAGCAGTTAAACTTTTGAACTAAAAAATATTTGCACATTCATAGATTTTGGATTCACTGTGGAAGAAGAGGGAGTAGATGTATATTTCAGAATTTAACGTTTTTATTGGAAAAACCATATCGGACACAAACAGGACACCCACCGTTCAGACTTCAGGTCAATATAGGACTGTACTATTTTGGGGTGGGATGCTTATTGACTCCCAAACACTGTAAATTTACTGTAAACACATGAACACTTGGACATCGGACATTCCCAGTGTGTGTGTGTTTGTATGTGGAGACCACACATCAGCTCAGTCTCCAGCTGAGTTAATCCCCAGTAATCAGCCAGGAAGGATACCATTCAACAGGGATTTCTCCTGAACCTCCAGATGACCGCTCCGCCACTGCCTGATAGCTAAGTGACCAGTGAGCTGGGATTTATAATATAGGCTCACCATGGCTACGATCTCAGCCTGTATGTACTCTGGTCTGCAGCCACCTGTTCAAATAACATTAATCATTAATTTAGTATATTAATTCTCGTAAGATTTCATTATGCAGCCACAAATTGGCAGGAGCTTTCGACCAGCTCCCTGATGCTCCCCCAGAGCTCGCTTGGTTTCTATACTTCTGAAGACTTCAGGGGTCAACCTCAGTCTGGCCTGGTATCTACATCTGGATTTTTCCCTCATCTTGCTCCCAGAGGCCCCCTGCTCTCAAAGGAGGCAAACATGCTTACTTATTAATGTCTTCTGTCTCAAACTGTGACAAGAATCCCTCATTTAGCTTGTTCTGCATGGCAGAATTATGGTTTAGCAGCAGTCTGTGTCTGAGCTCATGCAGTTGGAGAGGACCCAAGTGATGTCTGGAGGCTCGTGAAATGTGCAATGAGCAGTTAGTTGCCAACTGTATACCAGTCCACTGGGATTCACAGTTTAGTGAGCTTCATTGATGTGAGGCTGAACACAAACACAAACATAGGCATGCAGATCACTTAAAATGTGTGGGTATGTTTGACAAAAATGGACAGAAGGAAAGCAAACCTCTCCATGTCCACATTGTTTTCTACTTTTAATTTTATCTGTGTTTTTTTTTTTTTTTAAAACAGCTTTGAATGAGAGTGCAGTCCACAACTCATTCATGCTGTCTTCACACCTTTACAGTGATATCATGACCTTTATCGTGCCTCCTAATAAAAAATGTCATGCCACAACAACATATTTAGCCCCAAGTTAAATTTAATAAGGGGACTGATTGGCTGAAGCATGCCATGCAGTTGTGGTCAATTTTCAAGTATTAGCCCTCAGTTCATTTAGTACAAACTTTGCAGCCTGTTACCTCCTGTGCAGCAATATTAAAATCCTGTCTCAAAAGTCTCAGCATTAGATGGCATTTTGTGCCATGTTTTAATCATCATTTTTTTTATTAAAGGGGACCTATTATGCTCATTTCCAGCTCTATTTTTTTATGCATGATTCACAATTCAAAAAACATCTTATTTATCTTATACTGGCCCTTTATGTAGCTCCTCAGTTCAGCCTCTCTCTCTAACAGGCAGTCTTAGCTCCTGTTTCTTTAAGGCCCCCCTCCCGATGAGCCCACTCTATTCTGATTGGCCAGCTTCCGGAGGCCTGCAGAGGGGCAGCAGGTATCAGTCGTGTTAAGTTACCGCTGATGAAAACCCAACATTTCCTGCTTAACTGCTTCATATTAAAAGTTTTTAAATGACTAAATAATGGGAACCTTTTATTGTGAAGAATTCATAGGAAATTAAATGTGTCTATCACCGAATTAGCGGAGCTTTGTCAGCAGCGCTAAAAAACGGTCAATGCAACAAGTTCTGGAGATATTTGGAGCTCTTTGTTCAGCGAATCAGTTAGAAATAATGCAGGGAGGAATAGTACAAGCAGAAACAGCCACAGTAATGATGATGTTTTATAAAGAGCTGCAGACAACCAGCACACCTCTAACAGGTAAACGACTTATTTTACTTTGCTGTGCTTGAGCTTTTTGCTCTTAGGGATTACTTTTACATACATTAACGTCTTTATTTGAAACTTTGGCCACGTTTAATATGAACATCCAACATTGTAACAATATATATATGACAGAAAATAAGGAAGCACACAATTGGTCCCCTTTAATGTTATTTTGTTTCATTGTGGATGTTTCCTGTTTTCTACCAGTTTAGAATGCCCTGTGCACTACGGTCATTGGGTGCATCACTATTAATTGCATCCGTGTTTCCCTCAGTTGCGTCTTTTCCTTGCTCCCACTGAAGATGTGAAGAGAGGTTCAAGGAAAAGATGTGAGTAACGTGTAAAATGAGGAAACACTTCTATAGAAATGAGACGTCCTTTCCTTTGATCGGCCATGTAAAGCAACAACAGTTTCTGATAGAACAGCACAGCTGGATCAGCTATCAGTCGGCTTTAACATCTCTGTAGCGACTTTTGATGGCTTGGAGTTTGTATTTGCACACATGCACTGTCCAAATAATAATAAAGGCACACAGTTATCACCACCAGTGCAGCAGTGAATTCTTTCTGTATGTTTTACCTTAAACTGACAAACAGTGGAGCTCACTACTCTTGCATCTGTATTTATTGATATTCTTATTGTATATTCCTTATTTAGTAATCCTTGTAATAATTAGAATGTCTTACACCTCCTCTCCCTGACTATAATATCATCCATGATGTAGATTAAAAGGAAAAAAACAAGACAGAAAAACAGATCATGAAAAGAAAAAAAGCAGGTGTGAACACAGCAATCGCACTCGGATGCGGACAGAAACAACCGGACTAAGACCTTTTTGAAGAGGTGGTCTTAGTTGATTTTTTTAAAATGTTTTTTTAAATGTTTTTTTTTGTTGTTTAAATGTTTTTCTACCTTCCTTGCACTTACTGCTTTCAATTCATTTCCATCCTGTGTGAAAATCAACTTAACAAACCTGAAACTTGCTACACAGTGAGGTCACAGTGAACGTTACATCTGGTTTTATTTTTGTCAGGGTTGCAGTATCGTTTTATGGAAATAGAGTGCAGACCGTGCAAATCTGTGAACTGTATTACCATGCAACAGTGACAATAACTTTGACAACAATAAAAACAGACATTGTTCACTGTGATTCATTACCTAACTAGCAAGGATCAAGTCTGTTAAAATGGATTTTCACACCATAACAATGGATAGAAACCAATTTGGGGGAAAAAAACACATAGCATGCTGTGAGCATTTTATGTAATATGAAGCAGAAACATTGATGTGGTTCTTTAACCTCCAACATCTTTTTTCTTTTAATCTTTTGTCTATTTTTCACCCTGATATGTTTTAGACATTTAACTAATACCATTATTGAAAAAAAAAACAGTAAATAAGCTGGAGGACATTCTGTGTCTTGCTCAGTGACACTTGGGAGTAGACTGACAGATTTTGACTCAAACCTTTGACACTTTTGGCACAATTATGAGACTGTTTGTAATCACTAGACTGCTCTGCTTCTAGCTACTTATCTGCTAACCACTCTCCTACATCCTCAGGAATACGGAGCTCATATGCCAGTCAACACAGCCAGCTAGGTCAGGACTTAAGGTCAGCCATGTCCCCAGACCGCCACATCGCACCAATCTACGAGGATCGGACGTTCCAGGGCCCGTTGTACCGCAGCCCCAGCCACACCCAGCAGGGAACCCTCTACAGGAGCCCCTCAGGTATTATTTATATGGTAAAAGCCCAGAGGCGGGCAAAAAGCCTCATTTATGGACAGTAACAAACCACCCACAAATTACATGTCACTTTTATAACACAATATCTAAGACACACCCACCCCTGCATAGTGTCTTAATTGCCTCTCATCTATGGGCTGTCTCCTTATGACAGCGAAAACAAAGTTTGTGTTGCAGGTTAGGCAATGTGTATATTAGATTAGCAATGTGTTTTCACTATGACAAAATTAAGGCTTTTAGAGAAAATATAAAGGAACATTGAACAGATTGTGATTCAGAAGACACTGACATAGGGCTGTGTGATATGACGATAAATATTGTGTGACGATAGAGAAACATCTATCGTTTTATGCTCTATAGTTTATTTCATTGTGTCACAAATCACACTCTTTACAGCAATATTTTTCATCATTTGGAGTCCGTCCATCTTTTGTGCACATTACATTAATAAATTCTTCTTCTTGGTGTTTTATTCACAAAGCTTTTATTGCACTTACAGTAACATAACAAGTGTAGCTGTCATCAACTTGAGTGCTTTGTCTGTTTGACTGTCTCTCCTCTGCTCCGCTGTGTGTGCAGCACACACACAGGGGGCTCAGCCCTGCCCGTTGTGAGAAAGAGAGGAGGAGAGAAGCAGCGAGCTTCCAGCGACCATAAATGACAGCAAAATGGAGTGGAGGCTATGTTTATGTTATTCACCTAATTTATGTGCACTCGTTTCATTTCAGCTCAGTGTGAGAGTCTCTACTGCGTTTTGCTGTCATTCATGGTCACATTACTCTCCTCTGCTCTTTGTGGTTCAGCGCGGGCGGGGCTCGGCCCTCCATGTGTGTGCGCAGCGCAGTAGAGGACAGACAGTGAACCAGGTGAAGCACTCGAGTTGACAACAACTACACTTTTTACATTACTGTAAGTGCAATAAAAGCTTTGCGGTAAAAAGCAAAGAAGAGTAATTTAATTTAATCTGCACAAATGATTGACAGACAGGAAGGGGGGAAGGGACCAACAACTATTTAGTCATTGAATTTACAGAAAATTTGCTATATTGGGATATGTATCGTTATTGGGATATGAAATGACCTATATCGAGATATGAGATTTTGCTTTTTTTTTCTTTTTTTTTTGCTTAAAGTGACATGAGAAGATTGACACCACTCTCATATGAAGCTACAGCCAGAATACTGCTCTTGAAGACTTTTTTTGAGTCTCATTGTTATGACAAGACTCCAGGAAGTGACTGCACCTGGCCACAGAATAGACAACGGCACATAATCTCCTGTAAAACCGCAAATTTGTTGTTTTTATACTTCGGTTTTTGTAGGGATTAAGCAAGCAAGATATAACATGTTCATTAATGAGCTTTAGAAGTGCTGGTAGACAGATTTTGTTGCCTTTGGACGGAGCCAGCCAGTCCTTATGCTAAGCTAAGTTAACCATCTGCTCTTCTTCTTTAGCATATTGGCATTAGAGTTATCGATCCCCTCATCTAACTCTTTTCAAGAAAGTGAATAACCTTATTTCCTTAAATGTTGAACTATTCCTTTATTCACAAAAAAAATGACAACATAAGTGACAATGAAAATAACCTTTGTAGCTCAGTGACTTCCAACCCACGGTCAGTACATTGTTACCAGGCTGTGAGCAAATGACAGAAGAATATTTATCTGACTTGTTAGGATATGGGTAATGACCTTGTCCTTTGTGCGGACTGTCTGATACATCATCAGTACCCCCTGCTATTGCTAACTAATTAGACACACAAGTGTTGACAACTTTTTAGAGCTCCCTGACCAACACTGAGTTAACATAAGGTGTGTGTGTGTGTGGTCAAGATAAGCCCAAATTTTCACCAATAACATTTTCATTTCAGGCAGACACATCTTCACATCAAGAGCACTTTCTTTTTATTATCTATTACGGATTCTCCTTTTGTCTTAAAATCTTTGTCTTTCCCATTTAATCTGGGGCCCCTTGACTCTGGTGTTTTGTCGTCCTTGGGGAACACAATTTCCCTGCCCATCTGGCCTTAAGCACTACGTATATTGTGTCTTTTTTTCTTGCTTTTTCCCTCTTGCTTTCTATTTTTCTTTCCCTCTGTCATCCTCTCCTTCCCTGCCTCCCTCCCATCCTCCCTCCACTGCCAGGCAGAATGGGTGAGACATGAGTTAATAGGCAGGTACTGATATGTCATCCCACCACAAAGGAGTCCATTACCCGTGTGTCACACTGAGAATGAGAAGAAGGATGAAGGGGCCAGGGGACAGCTTGGTTACCTACTTCCACAGCCTGCTCTCTTACAGCTCTCCTGATGTTGGCATTCTCCTCTCATCGTCACCCCTGCCTCGGATACATAGCTTAGTTTTCGCTGACAAACACTCTCCATGCAGCCTTCTCCTTGGCTCACTGGAGATCTGCTTAGGCCGATAAGTCGACTAATAACTGCTATTGATGCCGTGAAGAAGCCACTATAATGTGTTTATGCCGGCTATATTGAGAAAAAGACAAATGGAGCGGAGCTGGAGGGGGTGTTCAATATGGAGTCTTTGTAAGAGCTACCACACTAGAAAAATCCAATTGTATCCCAGAGTTTTCTTTGTAATGTTGTGAAATGAAATTTCAATGGGCCATATCCCCCCACCGGTTTTCCATGCATTCTTTTTTTTTTCAGTCTTTTTCTGGAAGCTTGCACATTACTTTTTGTGCAAGTGGAAGCAAGATTTAAATGTTGATTAGAAATATTGATCCTTGGCTGACAAATGTGAAATGGGATCCAAATATTTCTGGTGAAGGTACATTATATTTGTAATTTGTCTTCCATAGTCTTTGTGACAGTGATTCCTTCTGTAAGGCTACATTTTGGGAGATAACCATATGGCAGGGTAGCGTTGCTGCCCAACATAGAGGTGCACTGATGTGAGAAATTGTGTTTTTGGAGCAGCCCCACGAGTTGACGTCTTGGTTTCTGGTAGGAGGGAGTTTGAGCACGCACATGCCCAGTCCTGTTGCCTGATAGAGATCTGACCAGTGGAGCAGTCACGCTGCCACAAATCACGTGGCTCTGGTGAGAAGGAGGGCTAGAGCCAGCCAGCTTGTTTATGCAGTCCTGTGTTTGTGACCCATTGTGTTAAAAAACTGGGTCATAATATCACTTGAAGCGAATGAAAACAGGAAAGATGACAAAAGCGATATGCTGTCAGACTGAATATTGGACCTTGTCTGGAAGGATGACTTCTCTGCATGCTTTTGTTTGTGATGCTGCTGCTTTACTAGTGTGTCTCTGACTGTTTTTGGAGCAGGTCATGTTTTACCATTGCCTCTCTGCTGTGTTTGGCAAAATCAGCCTAAGAATACAGTGGCGCAAAGGAGCAAGAAGGTGCTAAGGAAAGGATTCGCAGATCATCGAGCAGGTTGAGTTTTCCTGGGCTCTTTGAAAACCAGCAGGACCCCTCCGGCTAAACACAATCTTGTAAAAACAAAACAACAAGGAAACAGGCCTTTGAAGAAGACTTCTGTTTTTTGGGAGCTGTGTTTTATCCTCATCATTAATTGGTTCCAGATTTGAGAATTTGCTGAGTCTGTCAGAACGGCTGCATGTTTGTATTTTCAGCTTGGTTTTAAGTTATATGCTACTCATGTACAGAGCTCAGAGTTTATCTGAAAAGGTCTGAAATGTTGCTAATCTCCACTAACCTGCCTTTGTCTGTTTGCATGTGTCTTCTGTTTACATTTTCCTTCTAAAAGTTTTGTTTTTTGGCCCCCAGGTGTGGGGAGTCTCCAGCGGACATCCAGCCAGCGCAGCACCATGACCTACCAAAGAAACAACTATGCTCTTAACACAGCAGCCACTTATGCTGATCCATATCGCTCAGCACAGTACCGGCCCTCTGATCCCAACTATACTCGTCAGGCCGTTGTCATGGATGATGGTGCCACCCGCTCCCCTTCCATAGACAGCATCCAGAAGGATCCCAGGTAGGCACTGGTCACATTTTTAAACTACAGCACTAATATGTAGTCAGTGGTTAGTAACCAGTGTAGCATAGCACGACCCAGTGATCCAAAGAGACTGCTTATGCTTACAAGGCATCGCTGTTCTGCTGGGTCAACAGCGGTGTCCTCTTACTATTCAAACAGTGAGCTCCCCGGGTAGTCGCATGCAGCTCTACTATGCCTGGCCACCTAACAATGGATTCTCACACACACCGAATTACTGCATCTGCTCTTGTTGTACAGACACATGTAAGCGTAGAGAGAGGGTGGACATCTGTGGTAAACCCCTGACTTTGCACATTGGGGGCTTTGTTTGCACCTATGTATGTTGCTGTAGTGCAAGTACTTGAAGTGAGTGTAACAGGGAGAGTGTCGTGACCCAGGTCTGATCAGGAAGTGCATCGGGGTAAAGTTTCCCAAATAATATTTGTTTAACAGGATTCCTGTCTAGGGAAATACATGAGTGTTAATTTTTCAGCTTTGGCTTTGTGCTCTGACACAATCAAGATAAAAAGTGTTTGACCAGCCTGGAGTCTTGCTGCACATAATTCACTAAACAATTTAAGAAGGAAGCATTTCTGCTACAACTCAAACCCAAATAATCTAATTCATCACCTGGTTTTAGATGCACATAACTGCTACTCTGTTCTGTTTTATCTATATTTTTTTTACAAATACAGAGACAGAAGAAACTTATTAAAGTAACATACTAATAAATATACAGCAGAGCTTTTTATTATTAACTTTTGAGTGTAAAAAATGCTCCCTTAAGTGTATTTCAGTCTAAGAGATGCATTCCTCACTCCTGTGAAGAAAATGGAACTGAAAAAAAGTTTTACCTTTCTGTAATGTACTGCATACAGAAATGCAATAATCCAAGTGTGACCAATGTGGATTGTCATATAGAGCCAGATGTGAATGTAATTTCCTGGGCTTATCAGGTTGCCCTGAGGTGCTGAAGTATTCATTTTGAGAGAAACTGTGCCTGAGGTTTTTAAGGGAACACTCTTCATTGATGCCTCTGTTGTCATGCTGATACTTTTGTGTGTGTGTGCCCCCCCCCCCCCCCCCCCCAACTGTGTTTCTAGGGAGTTTGCATGGCGTGACCCAGAGCTAACGGAGGTGATTCACATGCTGCAGCACCACTTCCCCTCAGTGCAGGCCAACGCAGCAGCCTACCTGCAGCACCTGTGCTTTGGCGATAACAGAGTGAAAACTGAGGTAGGCGCCGTACCACTGCTCCTATACTGTGTCTGGGTCAAAATCTATACTCATCCATCTTAACATCTGATAATTATTACACATTATCTGCAGTTTTTGTCTATTTATCAGTAGCAATTGTGTCATGTTTGAAGGGAAACCGCAGTTAATTGCAATTTGGGTCATTTTTTTTGTAGTTCCGGCCATTCATTCTATTGGTTATTTGCTTAAGACCCCTTTTACACTGTGCGATTTTGGGCTTTTGGAGACCAAAGTTGACAATTTTGGGAGAAACGTGGTAAAATCTTTTGTCATCAATCCAAAACAGTGGTCTTAGATCACACTGTGAGACACATCAGACAACCGATTTGAATCTTTGACGACCAAAGATAGCAGAAATTTAAGACCAAATTCTAAAAATGTGACAACTCGTCTACAAACAAACCAATCAGAATACAACATGAAATGATACAGAATACACAGGCCGGCACGACATTTCATAAGTGCAGTGGGTGCCCAGTTTTCCTGTGCAATGAGACATTATTAGCGACTTTATGAGTCTGCTCACTCTTGGTTTTGCCTTCAAATGAAGTGCTTGCTAATCTGGCCAAACTGTCATCTTGTTTACAACCTGACCAATAGGGCCTATTTTTAGCTACAACTCAGCGTGCAGCCGATCATTTGTGTAGCCAGTTCCAGGGTGTGTCCGTGTGTACATTTTTCCGCCAAAGCCTGTTCTTTCCATTGACTGTTCAGTCATTCTGTAGATTCCCTCTTGAAGAAAGTGTCAAGTTGGTGGAGGAGGGAACAAAAGCCGGTCACCACACCTGGGCAGGGTCCTGTAGAAAACAGCAACAGTTACAAAAACCTAAACAGACATAGAAGCATCCGTTACAACCCTATTTTTGCCCTCAAACATTAAAGGTCAAGCTTGTCCGTTTTTGCTTCAGTATGTTTTGGTGAAAAAATTTACACTTTGATAGGAAGGCACAGGAAGACGAATAAATCATCGGATACGAAGGATATATTTTTTATTCTCAGATGCCAAATGTCAACATATCACAGTAACAGTTCAGACCACATAATGAAAAGCCGGAAGCTTATTTTTATTTCTTAGCACGCTTCATTCTTTGCCCCAGATGAAAATGTAAATGTAGTCTTTCCATCTCCTGTGGTTAAGGCTTTTTCTGTGGTCATAGATTAGCATTACTTTTCTAAATAATTTGTATGTCGTATGAATACATTCCTTGTGTGTAGATTCTCTTGTCACATGAATAAATGCATGATTTTGCTCTCTGCAGTATGTAAACTGAAAAAAATGTATGAGTGGTCCGCCTTTCCTACCTGATAATGGTGTGTTACGGCCTTCGTTCACCCTGTTCACAGGTGTGTCGACTCGGCGGAATCAAACACCTGGTGGACCTGCTAGACCACAAGGTCCTTGAGGTCCAGAGGAACTCTTGCGGAGCTCTGAGGAACCTTGTTTATGGGAAAGCGATGGATGACAACAAGACAGCTGTGAGGAATGCAGGAGGAATCCCAGCTCTGCTCCGCCTGCTGAGAAAGACTGTAGATGCAGAGGTGCGGGAGCTTGTCACAGGTGAGTCAGCATGTGAGGGCACTGTATTAGCCGTGTAGTGAATTCTAAGCATGATAGTGTTTTTCCACCCACACCTTTGAGAATATGTGCATGCGGTATCCATACTGCTTCTTTATCCCTCCACCCCACTATGTGACAGGACAGGAACATCACACAGCTTGGGCAGAAGCTGCTGAATTATTTACCTGACAAACCTAGGGGTGTTTTGGAGAGATAGTTCAGTACTGTGTTGATTAGGTTGCTCATGAGTCTTGATGTGGTCTCTAAAGTGTTTGATGTGTCTGTTGTCGTCTGAGGCTTATTAACCATACAATATTGCTCCTAGAGATAAGGTGTGAATTAATATACTCTAACTAAACAATTAGACTGCTTACTGTGGTGCATTTTAAGATTAGGATTGTCGCAGTCACAGAGGCTTTTCCTTAAGTTCCTGCCCCTGCTGCATATGATATATGCAAAGAAGTAAAAACCCCATTTCCACAGGTGTTACGTCCCAAAAATGTCCAGGGGATGAGGGGAGTAACAATAAAAAATTAGCTCGGGGGAGGGGGGAGGAAGAGAGGGAAATGGATGTGTGAATAAAATAAAGAATTTATTTACAATATAAACAAACAATCACTGTTTCACAGGAATTTTCCAATAACACTAACAGAAAGCAAACTTCTTCTTTAAAAGGAAGAGGTTGGTCTACCTCTAACAGAGACAACAGACAAAGTTAAATTAAGTTAAGCAAAAGTCAGAAGCAATCACCACCCTCCCTCCATCACCAAAGGAGTAAACCTACTAATCCCAGTACACAACCACTCGAGTATGGTTAACCATCACACGGCACAAATGCTCCCAAGTGGCCCACTGGCCCTGTCTGCAGCTCGCCTCAAGCTTTTAAGCTCCAGGCCTTGATATCTTGATTGATCACCGGTGTGATCCACCACCCACTGGAGGAGTAGAGAGGGGGATGGCAGAACCTGTAGAGACACAGGAGAGGAAAAACACATACAGGTTTCATATTCTTTTATTAAGTGTGCTTCACAGCGTTCATTCTCTCTCTGCAAACAGCTGTCCCTGACGATCTGCTTGTCAGTCTCCTCTTTTTCTGCATCGGATCGTGTGAGGCTCACGTGTGTTTGTGTGTCGTCTGAGCTCTGCAAACAGGTTATAAATCTGTGTTGTTTAGGATCAGGGTGGAGCACTACAGAAATAAGCAAGGCAAGACATTTGGCTCCCAGGTGGCTGAGTCAGCTGTTTGTGCTCCGCTTCAGCCCCCGCTCTAACATGGTCTCAGGTTACAGTCCAGTGGTCTCCCGAAGGAAAACAATACAGCCGTAACATGAACACAACACTCTCTAGCATTTGTGTATTATTTGGGAAGAGATTGTCTTCAGTTTCCTGTTTTAATTACATGTCTGTTTACTTAGCTTAACACACCCCGAAGGAGAAAATAATCAACTTTTTAGAGAGCACAGAAACATAATTTGTCTCCGCTCAAACTCACTCCACTTGTGTTGAAGCAAAATTAAGTACACAAGGGTTTATAACTGAAAACAAACCACTGAAATGTCCTTCTCCGCTCCCTTCATTTAAATTTCAAAAAGCTACACAGACATCTGCTGCCCAATCAGAGTCAGCAGCTTTAATGTGAGCTCTGTTGAAGTTTTTTCCCTTTCATCCACTAGTCAGTGAGCCTGCTGTGTGTAATTGGTAGTGCAGGCCCCAGTATGGGGAGCAATTAGAATAGGTCAGCAGTGCTGCATCACCTCTGGTTAATTACGGCTGATGAGAACAATCCACATAAAGAGCTTTCAGCTAGATGACAAGGGCATCCTACACCAAAGCTCTAAGTGGAGCAGACAGAAATCATTGGCTAGTACTTCACCGACAGCTCCCCTCTACTTGTAAAGCATTCTTTGGGCAACATTTATAATTTGAATCGTACAATAATTTGAGTCATTCAAAGGTAGTTAGCTAGAGACGCTTCGGGGTTCCCACTGTGCCGGTGGCTCCTTCTCGACTCCCCTGGGAGGTCCAGGTGTCGGCTTTGCTTCATTAGGTCTAGCTGCAAGAACAGGCCACCCCCGCCCCCAGCAGGTCAGGGGTCATGTTGTGGGGACACAGAACGCAACCTCAGCCCCTTTTTACCTGCCTCGTCTCCCAGCAGTTGTTGTGGTTATAGCTCTTTCCTCAAACAGCCCCTTCTATCAAAAGGCCAAGCCTCACAGCGCTGTCATTAGCCGTAATGGCCGTGATACCTGAATCTGGCTCGTACATGCACACACATACACGCGCAAAAACAATGTTTTGTTACCCTTTGTTAGATATTGCATCACTTCTCTTATCTAGGCTTTACTTTGGCAAACTCAACTACATACTTAATCACAATTTCATTGTTTGAGTTTTGAGTGTGTGTTTTGCTCTCACATAGCTGAGTGTTTTCATAGATAATCATTTGTTCTTACAGAAAAATATGTGTTTAATGTAAAGACTCAACTGTTGACACACACTCGCTGCAAAAAAATCTATTCTCTATATCTTGATTGTTTAGGTGATAAGCATACAAACCCTGTGTCTCTAATTGCATATAATCATAGTCTTCCTCCCGCATTATTATCACTAGTAACTTCACTGCAGTCATATTATAGCCTTTGTTGTCTGGGGTGGATGAGCTGCAGTGAGTGAGAGTGGAGTAGAAACTATTGACTAAAATGGCATACAACTCTAAACCTGCAGACATAAAGAATACAACTCAGTGTAATATAAATTATAAGTGCTGAATGAAGATTACATATTTTAGCACCATCTTGTCATTATGTTTTCTATTTTTTTGCTCCAGTCCTGCTCTTTATTAGTATAAAAATGTATAAAGTTTAAAAATATAGTCTTTTGGAAACTGGAGAATGTGAAATATGTGAAACTCTATCTATATAACTGTCTTTTTTCCCCTTTTGTCACACTATTTTGCAAAAGACATTAAACGACTTCCAATTCAGACAAAGATTAACGGAATAGCATCAACACACATGCGCCCAGTTGCCAAATGTTGGCATCGATCGCTGTGTTTTTGTTTGAGAACAAAGAACGGAGAGGACTTTTGATCAAATGAAAAATGAGAAACTTAATTTGATCCAAAAATAAATACACTTCTAGCCGTGAGCAGCTATACACTGACTTCGACTGAGAAATGAGAAACACCCACTAACCTCAAAAGTACATACCAAGCTGCCTGTGTGAGGTTTAGTCGATGCAGCATTGACAGGTTTCCAGTTCAGCTCCCAAAAATTGATAGGTTAATAAACTGGACAGTTTTTGAATGATCAGCAGCTTTTCATTGATTGAGGTAAATGCCCACCCAGGTACTGCACCTGCTGATATCATGGTTTAAGAGACAAAGATTGTCATTCACTTTTTTCCCAAGATTAATTTAATCTCTGTGCACCTTAAGAAGAGAGGCTTCAGAGATGCGTTTAGTCATCAAAAGTAAAAAATGCACCGTTAAACAAAAAACTTAATGTAAATTAGTGAGGTTTGTGGTTGTAGGATATAGGAGATTAGACAGATTGGAACAAGTTATCAATCTGTCTATGAGTTATTGGACTGAATCCAGAGACCTAGTTGGTATCTGGATCACTGTAAATACACAAGTTCACTATATTTTCTTCAAATTTGCTGCAACATAATTAACATAGGGCCCCGACAAACGCACCTGACTTCAATGACCTAGCACCACCAAACACAGTATTAACACTCAAGTTCAAACGAGACACTCACTATATTCTGAACGCTCGAGGATAAGTGTTGCGTATTTGTAATTCAACCTACCAGTTTGGTGCCAGTGTGAGTCTGTTTTAGCAGCCTGTTTATATGCTCATAATATAAATTAAGAATATATCTGATAAAAAGTTGCTGCTGGCACTTGCCAGGTTTTGCTTTGCTTTGCCTTGCTTTACTTTACACCGGCATTGTCAGCCCGCTGTTTTGCTTGTGGCAGAAGAAAAGCAAAGATGAAGACGACAAACAAGGATAAATTGCACTGAACGGATGATATTATTGATTTTCTGCATGAAAAATCTGTTGAATGGTTGCTGATAAGGGTCAACTGTTCCAGACACAATGCAGACACAGTGGGCAACGGTCAGTGAGGGCTCAGTGGTGCTGCCTAACTGACTACTGGCTAGGTGTATCGGGGACCTCAGACTACTATGTCATACAAATTCATTCCCTTCTGGCCAGTTAGTGCCTGATCACTGATCTTTTGACATTCAGCCTCTCTGTTTTGCGTGAAAGCCCCAGAATCTGCTACAGCCAAGCTACCTCAAGCCAAAAGAAATATCCATCCAGTATTCAGTTCTTGGATCAATGGTTCAGCAGCTGTTACAGACATCCTAGCTTCATCTTTTCTTTTTCACCATCTCTCTATTGCACCTGAGTCTAAATCTGATTAGACTATTGGCCTTGGCGGTATAACATTGTTTAACTTGGGTCAGTGTTTCCAAGCCAGGTCAAGGCACCTGAAATCATGCCACTGAGCAGAGAACAAGGTTTAGAACTCTGTTTACACACACACACACACACACACATATATCTGCTCTATCTGACTGTCAAATATGATGTATGGCTATTGCTGCTGGTGTTGCACCACTGACAGCGTTGTCAGTCATACCTCGGTGAATTTGCCTGTTGATTTCTCCGGCATGCCGCCTCCTCCACAGGACAAGTCTGAAATCCTGCAGAGAATGTTCATTCCTACAAATTGACATTTAAGTGGGCGTGGAGGAACGTGTAGGTAGGGGGAGTGGATTGTGAAATTAAAAGGACCAGGAAAGCTGGTCAACAGGCGTGAGAATTTATGTGTTATCAGCACATTAGTGGTGCTATTTCAGGGGCAGTCGTTGTGTGTCTGAGTGTCCCGTGAGAAAGGCAAACACAGAGCGAGGAGCAGCTCTCAATCACCGGTCAGATGCATTTGATTGAAATGTATCCCACTGCCTGAGTATATCAGAGATGTTATAGCCCACCTGATGCTACGGCTTCAGCATGCGGCCCCACACACACACTGCTGGCAAGCTCAGATAAGAAACACATGCTGCATTTTAACTTTGGAGAGCCAAGTATCATTTGACTCTCAGCTTTGTTTTGATATTAATAATTATGAAATAAATAATGAAATGATATTTAAGGATTTTAATGGGTTTTGAAGCACTGATGTAATATTAATAAAGATAACAGTAAGTGAACTGACTAGAAGAGGCACATATCTGTCTGTATAGCTTATAGCTTGCAAGCGGTGTTTCTGAATGGGGCTCCTGCGGCCATATGATACACTATTATCATCTCCACTGGTTCAGTTAAAAAGAGAGGGGGGGTCAGCATGTTGAGAGGACATATACATTGAGGTTGAGAAAGTAGAAGTCAGGAAAGCTCGTTATTATATATTTTTTTACCTCTGTCAGTGAGGTGTCCTTGTTTACGAGTCACAGATACAAACACAGAGTTCAGTATAATGACTTGCCCTAGTCTGCTGGTTGTGTACTGTGTTCTGTATTTACAAAACCAAGGTTAGTGACTTGTAGAGCAAAAACAGGGTACAAACATGCATCATGTAGTCTTGAAGCAATAACATTCAGACCCACTAACACACACACACGTGCGCGTACTGTATTTGTATGTTGCAGTTTTGTTGTGGCAACGTTCTCGTGCATTAGCCGTGCGTGTAGCCCTGCGTCTTTACAGTAGATTGCAGCTCACGCGGTGTTAGCCTCCTCCAAGGTTAGTGGTGCCCTGCAGGAGTCAGCCTGTGCCTTTAGTATAAGCCTAGCAGCAAGAGCCATCTAATTAGAAGAACATGCTACATACTGGCTAATCCTTGACAGATGCAGCATCAAAGGCTGCTAGGACTGTGCATGATTATCAGTGGTTACCAAAAGTATATTTTGAATTGAGTGAAATGATAGCATAATTTCTGGAGACTGTACATTATTTATATTTCATTTCATATGATTGAGCCAATGCCATATGGTTCCCCGCCCCGTCCTCCTTTTTTTTTTCATTTCAGGCAAATAATCTTCACCCTAAGGATATTCTGCTGAGAGGAAATTTGATGTGAATATCTGATGCCTTCATGCTAGAGCCGTGGTTTTGTGTGTGAAGTGGGGTATTTTCACTTGTGCTCTCTCTCTCTCTCTCTCTCTCTCTCTCTCTATGTGTGTGTGTGAGCCTCTTATCGTGTGGCAGCATGTTTTCCTCTTGGCTAAATGTGTGTGTGTGTGTGTTTGTTTGTTCGCGGACACATCCACACACACTGAGCTATTAAAAGCCCAGGCTGTTGTTAGTATCCTTGTTGGGTTACCCTAACTGCACATGACAAGTGACATAACTGGAGGCTTGCGTGCCTTGTTTGTTAATGGCTGTGTTGGCGCGCCGGTGTCTTCACAGGGGTGCTGTGGAACCTGTCGTCATGTGACGCCGTCAAGATGACAATCATCCGGGACGCCTTAACGACTCTGACCAACACTGTGATCATCCCTCACTCTGGATGGAGCAGCTCCACCTTCGATGACGACCACAAGCTGAAGTTCCACTCGTCGCTGGTGCTGAGGAACACCACAGGTTGTCTGAGGTAACCACCTGATGCACACATTTGGCGCTAGCACCCCACAGTGTAAAACGGACGCTATTGCATCTAGTGTGGAATGAGCTCATACTCTGGCTTCTCTGAAAATAACTATGTTGACCAAACCCAAACATTAAAACAATAAACCTGCTGCAAGTTGTTTTTAGAGACCAACGAGGTGTCACATATGCACATATGATGTGTGTATTTTAGTCATACAGGGGTTTAATATACTAATATTTAATATTAAATAGTCATGTTTTAGTCAAATAGCTTCAATTTTGACATCTGTTTCAAAGCCATCCTCATTTCATAGACTATTGCACTCAAAAATGATGTAATATTTCCATCTTCCCTCCTGGGGCGTCTTCCTTTGAAGACATTGTGCTGCATGTGGGGCTCAACCTTTAATTGTTGACAACCAGTTGAACTGTGTGTGTGTGTGTGTGTATGAGCTTGTGTGCTTGTGAGCACACTTGGTTAGTTCCTTATTTACTCAGCAAAGTGCCATAATGATTTCAGTCAGACCACACACACACACACACACACACACACACACACACACACACACACTTCATACATTATGGATGGTGTATGGGGATGGTAAAACCCACATTACACATCCAAGTGGAACACACACACACACAGCTGTCATTTTGTGTATTTGCATATGCTCATTTGTTTGTTGAGCAAAGCCCCAAATCAAAGGCCTAATTTGTGTGTGTGTGTGTGTGTGTGTGTGTGTGTGTGTGTGTGTGTGTGTGTGTGTGTGTGCTTTTTAAGGAACCTGAGTTCAGCTGGAGAGGAGGCCAGAAAACAGATGCGCACTTGTGAGGGTCTGGTTGATTCACTACTCTATGTCATCAAAGCTTGTGTAAACACTTCTGACTTCGACAGCAAGGTATGGACAAAGGCACACACACACACACATACATACACACACACACACACGCACACATAAACACAACTACTTAACCAAGAGGAAAACATGCTGCCACATGATAAGAGGCTCTGGGGGAAATCCTACTCACTCTGCTTGAATCATTTTATTGCCTGTGTCTAACTGACCCTACCAGCAGCCAGCAGCAACTATTTCATATGCCTCGTCACCTGAAGCACAACCCATAATGCACAATGGTTGACATTCAAATTCCAATAGACCAGCTCACTGACCCAGAATACAGTATATTAGGGACTGTACCATTATTATAAGAAGGGGGAAGGTTATATGTTGTCATCCCAGATTTATAGTTTATTTTTTTCACCCTGTTGAGATTTATTGTAAAAAAAAAAATCAGGTTTGTGAAACAGAATAGATGTGAATCATTGTATTTAATAGTGAATGAATGTTATCTCTCCCCAGAGCATGTCGTTTTTCACTCGCCTGCAGCGCCTTCACCTTATACTGCGGCACAGCAGAAAACACATCTACAGTAAAGTTAAATGCGCCCGTAATATAAGTTCAGCCTCACATGTTGCCAACTCGCTCTGTAATGAGTGATTTTAAATCAAACATGCTGACTGTTGTTGTTTACAGTTTTGCGACGTTAATGTGCAGGTAATTGACGCATGTGTGTTTTCCTCAGTCAAGGAGAACTAAACACACACTTCATTATCTGTTCCTCCACAGTAAACCCAACGTTGATTATACACCTCACCTTGTCTCTAAAACGAAATCGGCTGTACACAAAAAACCAGAGCAGCTGCCTGTTCCCAGTTTGCTCATTTGGTGGCTGTTTATTTAGCAGCTATTCAAAATAAGAGCCGCTGGATTTTTTTTTAACCATTTTGTTATGTTTGCCCATAGACTGTTTATTAAATGTGTTTGCAATACATATATTATTTTGAGATGTTGGGGGAATTGCATTCTTATCCACGTCACAACAAAAATATGGCGAGCTGGGGAGGGTCTTGCTTTTTTTTTTTTTTTTTTATAAAATGAAATATAAGATTCAGCTTCCCTCCACAGGCCTGTAATTTGTCTCTTAACATCTTTCTGTGGTAACAGTATAAATTAAATCAGATCTCCCTGACATGCATCTACGCACTGTATAACAACATAGAAAGTCAAGTGGCTCATGTGTAATGTAGAGACTGCATCCCCTGGGAACTGGGTCCTTTAATTTTATCAAAAATATGTGCTCATTGACATTCTGTGAAGCAAAGTCTGCACAGAACTCAAACAGCGTGGAATTAAATCCATTTGCTTTGGTCTAAATATTCTTTTCAACAGGAGACCCTTGGGTTCCATATCAAATTGATTTGTAACACAGCAAAAAAGCAGGCCTGTGTGTACCACACATTGGCTGTAGATACTGTAGCGTGCCGCACAGAGTTTATTGTATTGTAGCTTTTGTCATGGTGATTTAGAAAGCTGCCGCTATAACCACCCAACCAAGCCCCTGTCTCATTCTGCCTGCCATCAGATTGTGGAGAACTGTATTTGCACTCTGAGGAACCTGTCATATCGTCTGGAGCTGGAGTTGCCGCCGTCCCGACTGGTGGGGGGGCAGGAGCTCGACGGCTTACTGGGCAGCGAGTCGCCCAGTAAAGAGGTGGATTCCAGCTGCTGGGGCAGGAAGAAAAAGAAGAAAAAAAAGGGCTTGCAAGAAGACATAGTGAGTGTGTTTTAATAGAAGATCAGAGCAGCGGTTTAATCAGCAAGCCAGTTGAATTTGTTCAAACTCATTAAGTAGTTATTTTCAACTTAAATGGAATTTCAATATTAATGGAATGAAAATATTTTTGGCAACTTGTACAAACCACATTAAAAAAAACTCTCTCTGAAAAGTTCCAACAAAAAGGGTTTGTTACAGTCTGACTAAACTCATTGATTGTTTGTTCAGTGGGACGGAGTGGGACCCATCCCTGGCTTCTCCAAGTCTCCCAAGGGGGCCGAGATGCTGTGGCACCCTGCAGTGGTTAAACCTTACTTGACACTGCTGGCAGAGAGCTCAAATCCTGCCACTCTGGAGGGCGCCGCTGGGTCTCTTCAGAACCTGTCAGCTGGTAACTGGAAGGTACAGTATGGATATCTGCACATCCATTCACACACACACACAAAACCACTTTCTCTTTTGTCTTTATATAAACTGTTACATGTGATATCCTAGGAGACAAAGCATTTATTCAAGTGGTTAAAAAGGATTTAACAGCTCACCTGCTCTGTGTCAGTCAGACTGATGTCTGGTTTACACTTGGCATACACACACACTTACTAAAATGTGTATCTGAAGACCATCCATTCTCCCGCGTGGCGTCTAGAACCTTTTTGAAGTTTTAATGTGTTTTTCTGTGTGTTTGTGGACAGTTTGCAGCATACATCCGTGCAGCGGTGCGTAAGGAGAAAGGACTGCCCATCCTAGTGGAGCTGCTGCGGATGGATAATGACAGAGTGGTGTGTTCAGTTGCCACGGCGCTGAGAAACATGGCACTGGATGTCAGGAACAAGGAGCTCATAGGTCAGGAGTCACACTGTGAAACTTTTCAGATTGTGATGTTTCTGTTGGGCTGAGTAACATGATACATGGATACACAGAGATATATTGATGTGAGAGAGGTATTACACTGATACACAATGGACAGTGCAAGACATATAGTGTTGTGGACATTTCACAGTATGATAATATACATATTTAACAGTTTCATGCTTTGCATAATATCCCTTCTGACAACATGAACATTGTGAAATCCTTTAAAATAAGTTATTTTAATTGAGTGCAGAAACAAAACCCAATGCATTTTTTAACCACTACCGGTTAACTACCGGTTATTATTTTTCATTTCATCACACCTCAGCCCTTTCTACGCCGTCAAACTGTCTCATTTAATGAAAAACAAGTTTTTATGTGCTCTCTATGTGGAATTAATGAGGAGTTACAGTTCCAGCAAGGCAGGGGTGACATCTATAGGCAGAGGGGGAAGGTGTTGCAGTGTTGGTTTAAGGTGCTTTTGAATGTGTGTGTATATGGCTTTTTACTGCATGTATCCAGGTCCTGCAGCTGGGTAGCTCTGCAGAAAGGGAGATAGGGGAAACAATCCTTTTTTCTTTTTTTCTTTTTTTTTACACCTGGATGTGCACTCGCAGGTGCCCTTGTGATGATAAGGCAATGTCATTTAGGAAAACTGCCTACCTCGATGCAGTATCGAGCAAAAAAATATCATTTAGGATGAAGCACATAATGTAGTTTAGGTCACTGTGGCAGGCATCCACTTATACATTATGTAACATATGAAAAAATGTAGTATGTGTGGCAACTTCCCCCTCCTCTTTCTGTGCATACGCTTCTCTCTACCCACAAACCTGCTGTATGTCATAATGTATTAGCTGCATGTCTCACTTTCCCTCCTCCCTCTCAGGGAAGTACGCGATGAGGGACCTGGTCAACCGTCTCCCTGGGGGAAACACCACCCTGCTGTCAGACGAGACCGTGGCAGCCATCTGTTGCACCCTGCACGAGGTCACCAGCAAAAACATGGAGAACGCTAAGGCCTTGGCTGACACGGGCGGCATCGAGAAGCTGGTCAACATCACCAAAGGCAGAGGAGACAGGTGTGCTACAGCAACACTTATTTGTCCCAATGCTTTTAAGTGAGGGTGTCGAGTTCACGTTGATACAAACCTGACCCCCGAACATGTGCACATGCTCAAACAAACTGCTAGAACGGTCATCAGACGTATGTGGCTGGTGGCCAGCTCGCACAGAGTGTTCTGGACATTGGATGGTGGGAGTTTTACACAAACACACACACACGCACACACACAAACACAAATATTTAAATGCTCGGAGAAGGAGAAGCTATAGCCACAGGGAAGGTGGTTTTTTGTGTGCGTTGAGGTTACAGATCCCGGTGGAATGATGGAAAAACGGCTATTTCTAGCCTGCTATATATTCAGTTTTGTTCCAGGTCAAAACACACTCTCCCTTCAATCATACTGTCCTGTAATACTTCCAATGTGATTTAAAAGGTTAAAGTGATTCAGGAATACTTAAGAAAGACATGTTTATGTGTTTGTTTGTTTTCCAGGTACTCTATGAAGGTGGTTAAGGCAGCGGCTCAGGTGCTGAATACACTGTGGCAGTATCGGGATCTGCGCACCATCTATAAGAAGGTACGGGCATGTTTAGGCTTGAAGGCTTGACTTGGTGTGATTTTAAAGTTATTACTTCCCTGGAATACATCACTCTTTTCTCACCATAAATGGAATTTGATTTTAACCACAGGATTGCAGGAATTTAATTATGTAACTCTAACTTACATTCAGTGACATGTTAATGACATTATTGGTTAGATTGACATAAATCAGGCCTAATCACATTAAAAGTTGCATTTCAATCTGCTATGCACATGAAATGTAGAGAAACATAAAACAGGCAAAACATTTATGAAACATTTTGAGTCTATAACTGTAAGGAAAAAACACTATATCACACTTGTTAATGTAAGTAATAGTAGAACATGTGTGTAACATGTTTGCATTTTAACTGAAAAGAAAGATATTTCATACAAATACCAAAGATTCTGAAGTTTAAACGACTACTTCACCAATTTGACTTTATATAACTTTTTTTTTCACAAAACATGTAAACAGACTTTGATGTGTAAAATCACTGGAGTTCCCCTTTAAAGAAATTGTGCCTTTTCAAAAATCTGGTCTTACTGTGGACCACACAGCCCACGTGATGCAACACAGGAATTTTTCAAACATTCCCCATGTGACCAAATATAAAAAAGTACCACAGATCTCTCTGTGCTTCCTTACAGGATGGATGGAACCAGAACCATTTCCTCACTCCGGTGTCAACACTTGAACGGGACAGGTTCAAGTCCCAGCCCACCCTCCCCACCAGCACCATTCGGGTGTCCCCAGTCAACCATCCTGGTGGGTTCAGTTAGCTGCTGACCTCAATGCATGAAAATAGCCGCTGCAGATGAAACAGGAAAACCTCTGGAATTTAATGTTAAAATGTGTTTTTTTTGTCTCTTCGCAGCTGCCAGTGCCACGTCGTCTCCTGCAATGCTGGGAATCAAAGAGCATAGAGACACTATCAGAGATTATCAGAGAGCACAGTCAACTATGCAATTTTATAATTACCAAGGGGACAACAGTATTCATAAAAACCAGTATACAGGTACTGAAAAAACGCACACATCTGAAAGCCATTGAAAGTTGCATAACACTGCTCTTTAAAATCTTAATTGAAATCATATCCACTTCCTGCACCAGACCGTAATCACATGCTACCCTCTGGCCGTCTCTGTGTAGTGAATTATCTGTTTTATCCCTCAAAATGCTCCAAGCAGATTCCATGGTCAGTCTCCTCTCCCTGCCAAGACAGTCCTCTCTTATCAACGCCACCATAGCCTGCCAGCTCCGAGACAGACAGTCTGTCAGTTTAGTGTAGAGCTCTTCAGAGCTGTTTTGTGATGGAGATGGCCTACACAGCAGTAAAGTGGACCCGGGTAGCCAGTGCTGGACACTACAATGGCACCATTGTGTAGTGGGCCCAAGTCACAGCATGCAGACAGGGGGCAGTGAGTGGGTACCCAGACATACTACAGCCAGACGAGCACTCTCGCCAGCCTACGCCGGTTGGCAGGAGAGTAGGGAGGGCAGAGTAAACAAAATGAGCCGCAGCCTCAACAGTTCCATGCACTACATAGCGAAGTGGAAATTGAGTTTCTGGATTCCACCGGTTGGATAAAGTGCCAACAAAAATACCCATCCCATGGGCTATGTAAACAACAGAACAGCAGTGGCCAATGCTATTATTTGGTGTTATTTCTCACCCCAGCACAGCATAGCACTTCTTGATCCTACTCTATCTAAATACAGACATCTGCCCTATGGGGATGTGCAGACTTTTTCACTGATATGAAATAAAGTGTATTTGCATTCAAGTCTTTTTATTTTTTACTCTTTTTTTTTTCCAGGGTCTGGAAAGCCTTCTCCATATTACTACTCATCACCTACAAGAGAAGAGCCCAGAAGAACACAGGTAAATATCATCATTCTGCATAAATGTTCAGTGCTACTTAACAGGCTCTGCAGGTTTGTCTGCTCTGACTCAACCCTGCTGTGGTAGCCATTCAGGGCATTTTAACAATACAAATAAAATCAGTATTTCCTGTTTACTTTTGGTCTGTTCATACAATTATTTATATGCACACAACGTTGTAGTAGTTTAGAACTTCCAGTGACTCACGACACACCCCAAAATGACATAACAACAAGAATTACATTACAACAAAAACACATATTCAGGGCATGTAGCATTGAGGCGAAGCACACAGGGTGACATAAGTGTGCAGTTTTTAATGTTATTATGTAGGTATGATTACTGTGCTTCACTCAGGTGTTGGTATAAAGATCCAACATCTTTGCATATTCCAAGTCAGAAACAAATCAGTGTTTCAGTATTTAAATGTTTTTGGAGGTTTAGGTGGATCAGAACCAAAAAAGTCTGGGTCCAGCACTGTAATTAACAATTATTGTCATTAATGTAAGTAAAATATCACTCTCAAAATTCTCCGCAACTCAAGGTGATGTCTTCATATAACTTGTTTTGTCTTAACAAGACTCTAAAACCCAAATATATTCATTTAAAATGATTCAAAGAAAGAAAAGCAGCAAATTCTCACATTTGAAATGAGAATATTTATCATTTTTGTTTGATAAATGACTTAAATAATCATTTCAAACGTTATTTTAATAAATCATCACATTTTTCAATAATCACATTTGTGACTATCGACAAGTCCATTGCTTGACTAATTGTTTCAGGCCTACTCGGCACCATTACTCAGACCAAGAAAAGAAACTGTAGGTGTGAACCCATCCTTGGAAATCAATGCTTTCTTCCAGGAAGTGTTTGATAGTATTGGTACAAGGCGTTTGGTTGAGAGCCCTCTCCGCTGTTCTGTATCCACCTGGCGAGGACGACCAGCTCTTCCACCTCACTTGACTAATACAAAGAGACTGACACGTATTCCACGGTGGATAAAAGGCGATGCTGGGAACGACCCAGCACATCAGCTATTGTCTGAGCGAGAGTGAATGTGACTGCTAGGATTGGGATGGTCTGGGTGCGTCTCAGGCACCTGTCACTGTGGGACACGTCCATGCGTGCCCATTCAGATAACAGACACAGCGAGAAGGAGGGAGGAGATCAGAGGGTTCTCTTGTGGCCTTCGTCCCATCACATTTAGACCAGTTAATGTGTGAAGACAGTCATTACCCCATTTCTACCATTTACCTTGAAGCAGTTTTCTGTCGCATTAGTGGCGAGAGATGTGTGGGCTGGAAGGTGATTGATTAATGTGGCTGAAAAATCTCCAGACAAAAGTGCATTTTGCTGAAACTGCTGAGATGTTCGTATTTGTTGATACATTTTATTACCATCAAGTGGAAGATTGGTTTGAGGTATTTTTCATGTTGTTTTTTTTTGTGTTTCTGACAGTGATGAAAGAGGTATTCATATCCACCTCTAAAAGGAATAGTTTGACATTTTGGGAAATACTTTTATTTTCTTTCTATTCTGAGAATTAGATGCGATCGATATCGTTACCATGAAGTTTCCTGGCAACCGGCGGAGACTGCAGGAAGTGAATGCACCTGATCCAAGAAATAGTCTCACATATAACCCATATAATTGTCATTTTTACACTTCGGTTTTTGGATTAAACATTCAAGATATAACATGTTAATTAGTGAGCTTTAGAGGTGGATTCGTTACCTGGAGAGAGAGGCAGTTATAATGCTAAGCTAACTGGCTGCTGGTTGTAACTTCACATTTATCATCCAGACATGAGGATGGTATCAAGTTTCTCATCTGGAAATAAAGTGAATAAGCCTATTTCCCGAAATGTCAAACTATACTAAAAGTAGCAAAACCACAATAGAAGAACACTCCATTATAACTAAAATTCCTGCATTCGCTGTATTATCAGCAAAATGTACTTTTAAGTATTTGTTATGAAGAAAATATTATACAGTGTATGAAATGACTGGATCATTAACACTGATGATGCATCTGTGTGTAAGCAGCATTTTAATGTGATGGTTGGTAGAGGTGGAGCTGATTTTAACCACTTTATATACAGTCATGTAACATCATCCATATGTTTTAGATGAAGACTACAGAGTAAAAATAAACCTGTAAAATAAAAGCAATGAAGTAAAACATGACATTTCCCCCTGAAACCCTCTCCAGGCAAGTTTTAAGACATAAATAATATTATGCTTTAATCATTTCTGGCCAATATGGTTTTTCCACAAAAAATGTTCAATTACCTTGTTAGAAATTCTTAAAAATTCTTCTCCCTCATTGGAAAAAAAAAAAAAGTTGAACTGCTGGACACAAGATGTCTCCTACTTCACTGTATTCTCAGTGTTTGTGCACTGGCAGTTTCAGATTTTCACATCACATTTGTATAAGTTGCATATTGAACCACGATGGCTATAAACTAATTGTGATGTCACAAATCCTGCTCGTTGGTCTTAAACTCAGATTTTCAGTGAGCACAGAGAAACTTTCCCCCTTCAGCAGATGAAGTTGAAAACATCCTTCTGGTGTCAAACTCTGCACTTACATCATTCTGCACAGTGAAGCTCAAACATCCAACTGAAGTTACAATAAAGAAAACACATTTTTGAGTGGAGGGGGACTTTTTTTTAGTGATTTGCCACTGCTGGTTCTTTACCACACTCCAGTGAAAACCAGTTCATCACAGCCTTCTTGCCTCTTTCCTTTGCAGCCAATGTATTACACAGATGAGCCGGGCAGGAGGAACTACGATACATACAGAATGTACCTGCAGCATCCTCACGGCTACGACGACCCCTACTTGGAGGAAGTCATCACCTACCCGCCCACAGTCGACTACAGTTCCCAGCCTCACGGACTGAAATCCACCACCAACTACGTGGACTTTTACGCTAGCACACGGAGGCCTTCTTACAGGGCAGAGCAGTACCCCGGCTCTCCTGACTCCTGGGTATAGGTCTGGAAATGCTCCTGTGTTTCAGTTAACAACCTTCTTTTCATCCCTGACTCTCATTCCAGGGCTTTGAACGAGGGGGGTAAGCGGGGTGGGGGGATGTTGTCTTCACCCCGCAGCAGAAGCGAAGAACCAGGGAACACACAAGAACCGACAAACGTTTTCATGAACTTGGCTTTATAAGTGTGTTTGTTTAAAAGTGGATGTGTTTGTACGGAGGGGAGTTCAACTTGAGCGATAGCAGATGGAAGGATGGAATGTGTGCCAAAGAAGGAAATCAAGGAATGTTTTTTTTAAATTATTTTTTATTCAGTAAAAGGAAGATGGAAATCATGCTTGGGGGAGGGGGGATGGGTAGGGGTAGGGGGAGGGAAGGGAGGGGGGGGGTTCTGCTGAGAGAGACGAAACCAGACATTATCGTGAGAGAGACGTGCGTCCTGCTCTGTCTAGATGTTAGTTTTATTTTCTTTACGAAACTCTTAGCTGTGATAGCATGGTGAAGGTGTGAGTCATGTGAGCGAAGGTCCGCGATAAAGAGTCAAGATGGGGAAATGTGTATGTGCTGAAGCCAAAATGGATCATGAACTCATATCTGTAAAACAAGAGAAAAAAAAACAAACAAACAAACAAATAAAAAATACTAGTAAACTAATGATGTTAGATTGTACAGAGGGATCAAATTGTATCTGTACTTAATGTTGAAGCTGTGTAATGCCATGGAGTCTTGTACATTTCTTTCATTTTATTGTAAATATAGAAAAAAAAAAACATGTTACCTGGTTTACACTCATCCGCACTGGTTAAAAAAGAAACTTGTGCCATGTTAAAACTCTATAGATATATAAATATGAAGAAATTATGTGGGAAAAAAAAGATGGCATCATAACACAACCATGCTCTAATAAAAGGTCAGTTTTGTTTTTTAAACTGTGTAATTGCATCTTTTCACATCTCTTTTTCTCTTCTTCATCTTATATGCGCACAAACTTCTTGTAAACAGTTTTTTTTCTTGCATTTATTCTCCTCCTGTGGGGGGAAAAAATGTTTCATTATATTGTATTTACTCAGGTACATGAATAGAGGCAGGCCAGCTCTGAACCAGCTGACCTGTGTTTCATAAACTGCACGTCTGAGGAGCCCTGAAGCACAACAATGATCTGTAACTGACCCTGAACTTTCACCCTGCATGTGGAGATGGACACAAACATTTTTTGTGTGTGTCTGGGATCAACAGAAGAAGCTAACTTTTAAAAAAGGGTGCTTTTGTGTCAATAATGTTGTCTACCAAGTCTACATAAACCTTTACATCTGCAGTTTGTGTGAAAACTTTTAAAAACAAGTTCAAGACCATGTCTGCGAAGCACATGCACAGGGAGGGAATATCATGAAATAGGCCTGAGTGCATGCAGGTGAGCAGAATATGAAAACCAATGAATAACATGTTTATGTCAGTGGCATCACTTTCACTTCTCTAAACATGCAATAACTACACCCTTTACCGTCAAAAATGCCTATTTCACAGCAGAAACTTTGACTAGTCAGCTGGAAAAAGCACAGGTGTTACTGTCTCTGAGCCAAAATGAACACTGAACATTTAAGTATCATAATTAAAACTTAATATTGATCTGGTCGCCATTTAAAGTAAGACTCAGTCCTGGAGGAGATGATAACACTTATATACGTAGATGATAACTGCACGGAGGTAATTGGCGGTCGATAATCAATCTTTGGCTGTTTCCTGTTTCACTTTATTAGTAAAATGCTGACTGAGCATCAGTCAAACACTCACATAGAGGCGTTTCTCTGGCTGCGGGCTTCCTGTTGCCACACAGGACGTCATCTCTGTTAGAGCATAAAAACAACGGAGTGGGCGTAGAGAAGAGTTTGGTGCTTTCTTTGCTTTTTCTCCTCTGGAAACTTTTCAACATGGTGCAACAACTGTCCAAACACGGAGCGATGGAGGCTCCTCTGCTGAAAGCTGGTCACCGTCCGGCAGGTAAACTTTTGTTCTCACTGTTTGCAGTTGCTTGCTTTATTTTTTTATTTTATATTTTACTACATTCAGTCGGACGCTGTTGTTTTCACTGCTCGACCCAGATAGAGAGCCGAGCGAAGCGTGACGCTCAATCATCTCCTCTTTTTTTTTTAAAAAGTTTGACACAAAGCTGCTAAATCAGATCGTCGTTTTGCTAATTGCTGTGATAATCGCATCAATCTGTTTTTTTGCAGATTTACTCATATGCTCGTTTTTTGTTTTTGTTTTTTTTTTAACTTTTCAAGCAGGCCTCTGGTGAAAGTCACACTGTGTTCTCACTAGTGAAGCTTGAATACAAGTTAATGCATGCGTGATGCTTCATCACGGAGCGCTATAGATAACTCTACTTTCTCTTTTATGTCTTTGCTTTTGCTCATTAATGATGCAGCGCCACTAAAAAGACATGCATGAAAAGTCTAATTATTTTCACTTTGTCAATTTTTGTTATATGCTCCTTTTGCATGTTTAATTTTACTTTTTTTTTTTTTGCATTTTGCTTCTTGATGGGGGCTTTTCATGCTGTAATGTTCAAAAGGTTTTAGGTTAGTGGTTTGTGACCCCTTCAAATATAGCAAAGTCCTCTTGTGACCCTGCGTAACAGGCTATGTATGGTCCTAGTGTGGTTATAACTTGTGAGCATTTAAACCAAAGACTGATCTCCCTCCCCCTCCCTCACCCCCCAAAAAATAATCAAAATAGTTGATTAATTTTGTCAATCGACTTATCAGTTAAAGGACTAATTGTCTAATTGTTGCATCTTTATTTGCAATTCTTTTACAGTGTGATTATTTCATAGAAGGTTTGCAGAGTGTTTGGGATCTCTGCATGTTGTAATCTTTTAAAATCTGCATAAATACAAGTACATACTACTTTATTCTTTTTTTCCCCAGGTAACATAAATTAATACAGTTTTATTCTCTGGGTCAACAGTAAAGGCTGGTGGTAAACGGGTGGCTAAAAAAAGCTTGGAAGAGACTGGCACCCATGGGACTCCAGAGAAGGATACAAAGAGGTCTGATAAACTGAGGTAGGCTCACAGACTACAACAGTGGTCACTATGGCTGCTCCTGGAGAGCTACTGCATGTTTTACGTATCTCCTCAGTCTAACACACCTGATTCTTATTATTAACCCGTTATCAAGCCCTTGACAAGCTTCAGCTGCTTGATAACGAGTTAAATAATTAGAATCAGGTGTGTTAGAGTGGGGAGATACCTAAAATATGCAGAGTTGGTGACCACTGGTCTACGACATCTAAAACATTTTTCCACAGCAGACATTTTGACTCGTTGTGGCAGGAAAAGCACAGGTGGATTTGATAACATTGACAATGGCTCAGTTCCATTCAAGTGTCCAATGAACCATCAGGCACTACACTAGTGTCAGGAATTTGGAAAAAGCTAAAGTTAATGTGCTTTTTCTGCTCTGACATGTCAACATATCTCCTGTAAAAGCATGTCTTTAAAGGGTTATTATAACTAATTTCTCTGCATGTGAACACCGAGCGAGAGAAATAAATGCTCCAACCTGTGATTTTTTTTTTTTTTTTTTTTTTTTTTTTTTTTTTTTTTTTTTTTTTGAATGTCCGGCATCACTTTGACCATGTCTATTATTAAATTTGATTAAACTATGATCTCACAGCAGCAGGTCCCTTGCCACCTCCAGCAGGATGCAACAAGTTGGTGTACTTCTGGCAGGAACGCTTGATAAGGTAAACAAACATCCCCCCTTTTGGAAAAAGTCTGTTCCAACTGAGTAAACCGGATTCATTACAATGCCTCTCGGGGCCGCAGGGCTTTGTGGATAATAAACTCTTGCCTGTAATCTTCACAGCTGAGCCATGACTTTCCAGAGACACCAGTGAGTGTGAGGCACAGCAAGGTGCTCCCCGCAGTGGAGAAGCACCACTCGCCCCGTTCTTTCTTCATCCAGCAGCCGAGGAAATGTTGAACGACATGTTTGAAGGGATCCGTGTTAAGTCAACTGTGAAACACAAACATGAAGTGTTAAACACGTGAGGGAGAGCTGACAGGTTGTCTGTGAAGTGTCAGTGACATTTTAGAAGAAACATTAGCTTTTTTTCTGCCTGTGCTTGTTTGTGAGGATACTATAAACCAGCGTCACTGTGTCTTTCCTTGTGTTAAGAGATAAATGCTGAAGTCGTATTAACCAGCTGATGAAAAACACATGGCATTTGGGTAGAAGTAAGTTTAAAGTGAGAGTTAGAGGGGGGTTGTAAAGTGAGATACTTGAGACTCTTGTGTTTTTTGTTTTCTCAGTGAAACCTCACTATGTATTGCTTGGCACTTATTAGATTTAATAAAAAATATATTGCATGGCATCACTAGATTTGTTTTTCTCTTGCAATAAGCTCCAATGACCACTAGGTGGCAGCAAATAGCCATTTACAAACTTGAAAGCTTAAATAAAGTCAGATAATCTTTGTGTTTTCCACATATCAAAGTTGCATGAAACAATTTTGATTAATTTTTCAAGCATCAATTCACTATAAATGTCTGTCTATTCAATAACTGTCACAAATAGCACCGATAACTGATTGGAGTTAGTTAATTGTTGTGTTCTAACAAAACTACCCCTCCATGTTGCCAAAAAAACTCTTTTAAGTATGACTTTTGGATTGAAGGTTTATTGGGATGTTTTCAGTGTGCAGACACTGACTCAGAGTTAAATGGTAGAGCTCTTTGTGAACTCATAAAGGCTAGCTAGATCTTGTCTGTCAACATAAACCACAGAACCTGCTGAGCTTTGCCTGAGGGCAAATTGCTCAGACAAAGTGAAGCATCTATAAAAAGAAAAATATTTTTTAATAAAGGTGCCCCAGTTCATGATAGTAGAACAGTTGAGTGATGAGGCAACCAACTCTGCTATTAAATTAACTTAAAATATAAGGTGAGGACAGGTTTAGGGTCCCATCATTTCAAGGTTAAATTGACTTGTGACCATTCTGTGTTTCTGCAGGACCAACTGTCTCCATATGCATGAAACAACCAGTAGTTTGTTTCTTTAGAACAATTCAGAAACTATCATGTAATCCTGTCGACACCTTTTCTGAAAAGGGAGCCTGCGCAAAACACATCTGGGTGCTTCATCATATATTTATAACACCAAAATACAAAAGAGGCTGTGTTGTGTCATTATGGCTGTGGTGCAGCTCACTCCTCTGTGTGAGAAAACTGAAAAACCTTACAGGCGAGTGATTCTTTAATCATTCTCTGAGAAACAGGCTTGAGGTGAATTGTAAATGAGATGGAAGAAGGGAGATAGGAGAGATGGATGGCCAACTGGATTATAAACAGTTTCCTGGTTTCCACTTAAAATTCCTCAGCCTGCTTATATTAAACGTTTCACTCTCTTGTGTCTGTCATGTCATGTTTGTGCTGAGGAATAAACCCTGATGGGTGGCAAGAAACACTGAGAGGCTTAAACACCACCCTTGTTACCTTTTTTTATGGACACATTTTCCAAGACAAGGTATAGTGTGAAGAATCATTTTTTAGCAGCTATCAGATTCTAGTTCTGGCTTGTTCTTTATCCTTCAGCCTGCACGAACGAATTCATTATTGTTTTTTTTTTTTTTAAATTTTCATTTTACCATTTAAATGGCTGATCCCACATGAGATTACAGACAAATTTCTTTTAAATAGGGCTTTTTCACGGCTGACATTTTGACTTGTCATGGTAGGAAAAGCACATGTGTTCTTAATAACACTAACAATGGCTCTGTTAAGTCATGACATCGAGCCAGCATTCACAACACCAGGACCCTGAAACCAAAGCAGCTAAATGGAAATCAGCCATTATTAATTTTAGTATTTACACCTGTGTTTTTCCTACTGAGACATACCAAAATGTGTGTCTGAGGGAAAAAGACCTATTTTAAAAAAAAAATAACAAAAAAAAAACTTTTACAGGTCATGATATACAATAAAGGACAATATATTGGAAAACAAAGTGCATTTAGTTTTCTGTTTCATTCAATTCACATATCAGGAAAAGTCGATCCTGTTCATCAGTGCAAATGTAATGTCTGGCTTACAGATGTAGTGGGAAAATTACGACACCTCAGCTGGACATGCACCTTTTTCTCCAGCGCAGATTAAATTTCACACAATTTTCATGAGATTTTGGTTGTTTCCAGACCTCATTGGACAAAATCTTTAATCAACCCAATATTAACTTTGTCCCTCAGAATGAAAGCGTCTTCAGACTTAACTTTCTGAAATAAAGAGTGCATATATAGTACCCATAACTGTACTCCAACAGGTTGAGCATGTATGTGTATGTGTGTGTGTGTGTGTGTGTGTGTGTGTGTGTGTGTGTGTGTGTGTGTGTGTGTGTGTTTGCCCCTATTCTTGTGTGTTATGTGTGCGTCATGGTCCTTTTTGTTTGTATCAGAAAGTCCACAAACAATATCTGCTCGTTTGTTCGACAAGAAAGTACTTGATGACAGCCTTGTACACACAATGTGCCGACCTTAAATTCTCTGTGATGCTCATGCTGTTCACACATGCCTTTGATACCATCTGTGTGTGGAGTTCAGAGACCTCTTCAGCTCTGTTTGAGGAGTGGAGCAGTTGGTGGTCCTCTGACTTGCAGACATGGTGCATTTCTCTGCCAGTATCTGCCCATTTGCAGCCATCTGAGGAGCCTCGCTGACCCTGTAACGCCCACCACACTGCTGAGAAAACACTGTGCATCGACTGTACATCACACAGAGGAGTGGGATGACTGAGACCATGTGGTTTGCAGTCCCAAAATGTATTCTTATGCAAGATTATCCCCTTAAATGTAATCTTACGTGATAAACAATACAGAATTACATATAAAAAAATCTAATACTTTATGACATTGTTGTACATGTGTTTACTATGACAAATTTTGCATGAGACATGCTGCATAAAATATTGTTACCTCATGAGGTCGCTGTAGACTAAGATGTACTGAGCTTCACTGACCAGACCAGAGTCCAACAGTGAAGTGTTGCACTGTGTTTTTGTCCAGTTTCAGTTTGCACACTTGAAGCTTTTTCTTGATTAAAAGTTCATTAAATAGTTTTTTTATACCTGCATGTTGAAGATATTGTAGTCTGTCTATAGAAATTACATTAAAATGAAGCTATATGCTGTTATGTATTAATAAATGCTAAGGTTAAGAAGCCTATAGTACGCTCAGATTAAACGATACACAGACAACTACAAAAACATAATATCCTGCTTTTAACAATAAAAGCCAAAATCAGTTTCAGCCACCTCCTCTTTTAACAAATTAATAAATTATTCCTCCAAAGCAGCATTTTAATGTTGTAACCCGACCAGGTGGTGCAATGCATATTTTTTTTACGAGCTGCCTCATGTTTTGCATGTCAAATCTTGATCTGCAAAGTAGCAAATAACATACAATTGAGATAGTGGAGTAAATCTTATCTTATAAAATAAATATTATTTTGATCTGAAATAGGGGATGCTGTTTTTCATTATTGATTAATCTATCAGCTATTCTGAATTAATCATTTACTCAATAAAATGACAGAAAAGAGTAAAAAATACTCAAAAGCCCAAGATGATGCTTTTAGGCTGCTTGTTTGTTTTCATCACTCCAAAACCCAAAAGATAAACATTTCTAATGATATGAAAAGAAAAAGGCAGCAAATCCTGACATTTGAGAAGAAAACGTAATTGCTTATGTAATGTTATGTTGCTGATTAATTTTCTGTACATCAACTAATTGATTAATCAAATAATCAACTCAGCTCTTACTCTGAAATGTAGGCTAGCAGAGCATAAGAATGAAGTTAAACAAAATGGAAACAGACCTGAGTACAATATTTAGTAAACGTACCTCTGTAATCAGGTAATGTCCCGTCTCGAAGCTCATTTAGCTTTCAAAAGTGAAGACTGGACCATTTTAATAGACTATTATATGACACAGAACATTAATGGTGGCCTGTTAATGAATAAAGGATCCAGTGTTTCTCTAACAGAAATGTTCTCCTGGCAGTGTGGAGGGGGCTTTCGATGTTATGGGAAATAAAAACGATAATGCTTTACGTGTGACAAAACAATTTCAACACAAGGTCCACTAACTAGCTTTCAGCCTCTGGCTATCAACTGCATCTCATGGTCCATTTTATGTTTTATCAGCATCTCACACTTAATATTGCCAGTCAGTAATTTCCTAATAATTTTCCTAATAAATTCACTGGAAACAAATATGTAATCTGGTGTTAATTTTACTGTAAACAGAGATAAAGCTTTGACGCAGTTATTTTGATTATGGTTTAGTTAGTTATGTCAAGTTTATTGGCAGGAAATTACTTGAAAGAATTGCTCCATTTAAACAACACTTCCAACAGCCATTTATTTATTTTTATTTTTATATTACCTTGTCATGTATATACTTCTGTATATGTATAGCCATTCATATACACTTTTGTGTTTACATTTTTATACCACTCAGTATTTTGTACACTTTTTTTGTGCACTTTTATGCCCTACTTTTCATTACTGGTCAGATGTCTAACTGTTTTTTGTTTTCTCAGTACTTCTTTGTGCAATGACAATAAAGATGAATCTAATTTGCATAAGTAAAATCTGAAAAATCCAAGTAATTAACCCCTCCCCCAGACTGTAAACCTACAGTTTACAGTTAATTAATGTACTAATTAACTAATTAATGTATGTTGCATCACTAACATCCTGTCATGTCCATGAAGGATGCAGAGAAAAGAAGAATAAGAAGAGGAGGAGGAGGAGGAGGGTAGTTTTGTTTTTCCCTTCAACCAGTCAAATTCAGATAACATTAACATATAAACATGCATGAAGAACAAAAGGAGGAAACAAAGCGCCAGAGAATTCAAATATGACATAATGAAATAAAATAAGATAAACAAATTTGGTAAATGTGGAAGAATCTTTTTACATTCAATAAAAACAAAATAATACTTATGAGGAGGGAAAAATGGGGTCCAGATTGATAATCAAATAACATGGTCAATAATTTTATATTTATATTTTAAACACTGTTTTGGTCTTTCTTTATTTTGCAGCTTGACTAGAGGATTGTAACAGAGCTCAATATCAATTAGAAATAAGGCAAATTTCTTCATATACAGTAGCACATTTCATACCCAGAGGCAACCCAAACACAGGCAAAAACACAAAAAACAAATGATAAAAACAATAAAACAAACAAGCAAATAAATTTGATTAAAAAAAAGATCAATTTGTAGAAGCAGGCCGAATCATAAGGACAATAATAAAAAAGTGCAAGTTGGTTTGTAATCATAAAATACAGAACATTACACAACTTAATTAAAAGCAATGGCGAACAGGTGAAAATAAGGTAAATAAAACAAAGTAAAGTTTGTTTTTTTATTGGTCCATTTAATTTTATGTATATGAAATTTGCCAAAAAGAGTAGTTTTTCCCGGCTGCCTGCTCTCTTTTATTAAATTTATTTATCTAATTGTAAGAATGTACAAACAATCAGTCATAGATAGAGATGCACCAATATCGACTACCATTATTTTAATAAAAAACAATTCAGTAAATTTATATTTATGTATTTATTTGTTACATTTTGTTTTATGCAGTTAGGAAAGCAATGTTTAAGTTGAGCCTGATGTTGCCTCACACATAAAAGAATGATCCCAGTCTCTTCCACACAGCTTATTGATTAAACACCCAAAGCCCAGGTATTGGTTTTGGGACAACAACAACAACAAAAAAGATTGATTTTGGTGACATACTTCTTCAGACAAACATTTCTGGGTAAATTTTAACTCAAAATAGCATTCAATTTCAGTTAGAAAAAGCTTAAAAAATGGGGTTGAGTTAAGAAATGTAGCTTTATGGATGTGAAATGTCCCTAATAAAATAAAAAGTTAACAATAGTGCATACAGTGTTATCTTTACATTCAATATAAGTGATAATATTTCCCCCTCAGTGATAATCACGTGTTATTTTGCACAATACTGTATGTAATTGTTAAAGTCTTTCCAGGATGTGATAGTATATGCATATACTATCTATAATAGATATAGTCTATGTGTATATTGGCAACCATAAAACAAGTCAGTTCTATTTATATTAATCACAACAGAAGTTACAGATGAGTTGCACTTTCTTGTTGAGTCTTGCAGTGAGTCCATCTGTTCTGAACATGTAAAAATCCCTGCCTGCCCTCTGTGGATGTGCCTCCCTCGCAGATGACCTCATGCAGGGAGGAGGAGGAGGAGGAGGAAGAGAAGGAGGAGGAGGAGGAGAAGGAGGAGGAGCCCGGCGTCCCGTAGCCTAGCCTACCTTCGGTGAATCAAGTAAGGACAGAGTTCGTGTGGAGATACGCTGGAGGACTGGGAAAACTTTTTTTGAATATTGTGGTACTTCATATCCATGACATTTATCAGGTAAGACTTTAAAAAATTACTCTCAAGTGTGTGTGTGTTTGACGGCGCAGTCAGCCAGGTGTTGTCGGTCCACCGGTTCAGTTTTTAATGGTAGTTAGTGAGTTTGTTGGGAGGAATGTTGGGACATGCCCACCGAGCTGCCGTCACATCCAACGGGACTGACAGCACACACACACTGCGTTAGTTTTACTTTCCAGTTGACCAATATTATTCAGCTTGTTATTTTCGCTGTCGCTGAATAGTTTAAATGTTTCTCAAACCAGCTCAACGTTAACTTAAACTCACCAGTTTGGTTTGCGAGGTTAAATCAAACTTTTCCTCCAGGTAACGTCTCCGTTTGGTTTGTGTGAACTGGAGCTAACGGCACACTAACGTTAGTTAACGTTAGCCTTAGGTTAGCTTAAAGTTAGCTAGTTAACCATGAACAGTTGACCGTTGGTGTTTCACCTGCACCTGATCTTAGCTTCAGGTACTGCAGACTATTAAGGTGGATCATGAAGAGTTTAGAGCTAAGCTAAATCGATTAGTCGTATGTTTATATATATACATACACCAGCTATATTCACCTCAGAAATAGAGTGGCAGCTAATGATTATTTTATTATTGATTAATCTGTTTTAGTTGTTTAATCTACAAAGTGCCAGAAACTAATTAGAAATGACTGTCACAACTTCTCAGAGTCAAAGGTGATGTCTTAAATTTGCTTCTTTATTCAGTTCAAAACCGAAAGATAATCAACTTACTGTAATAGTCAATAATAATAATAAGTCAGTCATCAAGCCATAATGCCAAGATTCTCTGGTTTTAGCTGGTTGACTGTGAGGATTTGCTGATTTTATTAGTCATATATTATGGAAAATTGCTCTTCAGCAGTGGTTCTTTTCACATCAAGGACCCCAAAACTGACAAATTAGACCAGACTTTTAGATGTCTTATTACAGAAAGTGTATAAACCCCATGACCGAAATAGTCATACATTCAGTCATTGTGTTACGTATGGATGGAAGTATGGAGAAAATGAATGATTCCCCTTTTTGCTGGGGACCTCCTGGAACCTCCTGAAGGACCCCTGGGGGTCCCTGGACCCCACTTTGAGAACCAATGCTCTTGGGTGTCAAAGAAAACAAACACTATGAAGATGCAAAAATGTGACAGGTCTTGCTCACTATATTCTGTCATTTAATTGACAGAAAAAATGATGATTATCCAAAAAGATTATCCATAGATGAATCAATAGTGTTGCAGCCCTGTAGGAGTTGTCTAATCACAACATGGCTCTGCAGAAAAGCCTAAATTGCTTGTTACTGTATTTCTTTGAAACCTTTCTAAAGATGCGAAGACTTGCTCAAAGAACTTTGGAGATGTGTAACATTTATTGTGGAGTAAAATCCTGCACGCTAAGATGCAGATGTTTTTTTTAAAAAAAAGTTCAGTACTTTTCTGTACTTAACTTCCTTAACTGTGTGGTCTTGTTTGATGCTAATGGTAGTCTGTATTTTGTGATTGGATGTGGTGGTTTTGAAACCAGAACCCAACCCAGATATACTAGTAGGCTTAAGACTAAAGGACTGTAATCTTGTCCGCCCATTTAGATTGAGTCATTGAAGTTTGACCACTGGCTGTACATGCTGTATTTTGCTGTTTTCAGCTTATTTCCAATGAAGGAATTGCATTGTAACTCGGCCAGGTGCTTAAAAAAAAATCAAAGCTCTGTTTTATTTTCCTTTTGAGAAACTGCCTGTAAATGTCAAGATGCAACTTTGATCACTGTGAGCGCATGAAGTCATTGATTCATTGCGCTTCTCGAACAATGTTATGAGTGCTCCGTAACCTTGCGATCTCTTGCCATTTCACCTTGAAAGCGGCTACAACATTTGCCATTGCCTGTGTTGAGTTTCTTGTCTCAATCTTGCTTCAAGGGCAATTCCACTATATATACAATCTTAATCTCCCATTTTAAACTCAACAGGTGGAACAGGCTTTGCCACTTACAGTCACGCTGGCTGTTAGTTAACCTGGAGATACTCTGTATTAAATTTCCAGCATAATTTCAGGCAATTTTACGGCGGATTATGGTACCATTACACTGGATTTTCATGCTTCTGTGCCAAGGCTGGTGCTACTTCTCTTGTCTTACCAACTGCAGTGTTAGGAGCTGTTTGTACTACAGAGCACTCATCTTATTGGAAATGCCACAAGAGGCTGCCTCCCAGTCTCTACAGAGCCTGGTTCCCATGGTCCTCAGCCAGTTGGCCAGTAGCAGATGCTGGCACCACATTCACATTGTTATGGCTGAGGAGGGAAACTTATTGGAGCCAGTGACCTGACAGACAGCACATACTGAGTTGATGATGATGATGATTTTGTCCTTTTGTTAGGGGCTACTCATCGCAGAAGCATATGGTTCCAATAGGAAAGCCAGATTTGTAGAGATTAGCTGGGTTCAGCAAACTCAGGATTGTTTCTAAATGATGAATGTAATGATTTGGGTTTCCAGCACACTTGATACCACAAACCCAACTTTACCACAAATATAAGCAGCAACATAATGTCCTGTATCACTTTCATACCTAACCGTTTGTTACGGTTCAAACAAACTCTGATGCGTTTGCTCGTTTGGCTCTGTGCATCTAGGCGGGTGAGCTGTCAGTCATATTAAACTGAGCGCAAACTCTCGTGAGTCTCGGACCGCTTCTGAGTGAACTCTGGTGTGATTCATTTGTGGTGTGAAAGAAAAGCATACCAGCCACAGGATTTAATGATAGTAGATATGTGATTTTAGCATGGATTCAAAAGCTAAACTATGTATCCTGATCATGGGAGATCTTCAGAAAGTGTTTTCCTAAGCAAAGTATATTTAAGTGATCTACAAACTGTGTATTGTAAGTAGATTTATATATCATGGCTAGAGCTGCAATGATTAAATGATTAGTTGATCGCCAGAAAATCAATCACCAACTATTTTTGATAATCGATTCATTGTTTTGAGTCATCTTTAAAGAAAAAATGCTAAAAATTCTTTGGTTCCAGCATCTTCAATGTAAATATTTTTTGTTTTCCTTGGTCCTCTATGATAGAAACTGATAGAAACAGTTGTGGGACTGTTGTTCGGGAGACAAGACATTTTAGCTAGCACCTTGGGCTTTGGGAAACAGTGATTGACATTTTTTACTATTTTCGTATGTTTTATAGACCAAACGGCTAATCGATTAATTGAGAAAAATGTTTCAAAATGACTATATAGTCACTATCAGGCAAAGAAACCATGTAGTTGAGTTCTCAGCATTGGGTTACAGGATCATACACGTTAGCCACTGTCTAGCTTATTGGCATTATGTGGCATCGTGTGACTGCATTAGCTCAAGTTTCTTAAGGGCTCATGACAATTTCAGTATCAAAATGCTTATCATTTAATTGCCACTTTTCCCCTCAGGTCATCTATTAAAACATTACAAGATGACAGCCAGGCATATTAAGTTGGTGTTGGCAGGTTTCCTAGTACGAGGAGGCTGTCAGCTGAATTATATACTAATAATTAATTTAGCATAACAAAACTACAGGATTTGCTTATGAGTTCTTAGCCCAGGTAGCAAGTGTGTGTTTCTGTGCACATGCATTTGTGCACTCATGCTTGCTCATGTGTATCTAAAGCACCCGTGTGTGTGTTTGGAAGTGCTTCTTCATAACAGCTGTTCCTGATTTACATTTTTGTCAAGCCTTTTTGAAAGCTCCAGAGACACAGAAAGAGACACAGAGAGAGATGTCGAGGAGCTGAGCACCTCTGATGTACCAAACTGTGAAATGCAGTATTTGTTGCAAGGTTGGAGGACTGGACTTACTGTATGTTTTAAACCAGTGATTAATTTTGTTGACACTGGCTAAATGATGATATATTATTTTCACTGTGTCATGTTTATTTTAGCTTTCAGTGCTACTGCAGGTCCAGTTCCACTAATGACATAAAATACAGTTTTCTTCACAGAAAGGGAAAAGTAAACAGCATAAATGGATTTGACAAACAATACTGATTCAGATACATATTTGGCCGGAACTCTAGTCTTAGTTGCAATGTCCACCCCCGTAATCACTTCACTCTCATAGACTTTAGTTGACATTACTTGTGTGGTCAGTGCAAGTGCTTGAGTGCAGGAAGCTGTTAGAGATCCAAACACTGTGAGAGGAATGGGGCAGCACTGTGTGAAATCACATTGCCTGAATGGAGGCATTTCTGTGGCTGGAAGAATCTTGACAAAAAAAAAAAAAAAGCAGCTAGAGGACAGCACTCAGCCCTCGCAGATATATCAGGGTGGCACGTCAAAAACTGTGAACCTGTAAAAAGTGGACGAACTGAACCAAATCATATTTGATTTTGTTAGTTTGTCTCTGAGTTAGATGTGTCATCTTTTGTCTGTCTCTGCTATAACTGTGTCTGTAAAATCTTCCCAACCTGGAGCTGTTAAGCTCGGAGAGTGAATTGTAAGTTATCTCAGGCGAGATAAGTGTAATTTTATGTCCATTAACTTAACAGTGAAGGAAACAAGGTCAACTTATCCATGTCTATTTAATAACCAAACAGGGGAGCACAACTAACCTTGTACATTACAGTACTGTTTTTTTTCCTATACACTGCATGATAAACTAATTATTTCACTCAATGTGGTTGATGTGAGACAGGCTAAGAATAAACCTGCACTCCAAAATTGACAAGTGGTAAAGACATCTTATCTGCAAAGTTCTTTCTGGTCTGAAGCCCTGTTGAGTGCGTACTGGCTTAAATCCCGCCTAACTAGTCATGCTGTTTTGTAAAAAGTCACTGGATTCAAGTCTACCGTATTGCTGGAAGCCTGTAATTCTAAAAACATCTCATTTTTCCGGCTGATTCATCATGTATGTGATGCAATTTATGTGATTTTGACTGACAGATCCTAGCATGAGAAGAATTTCTCCTCGTGTTTGCAGAAACTTCCTGCAGACTTTACACACTGCTTGTTAATGTTTTACCCTTAATCAAATACCAGGCTTCCTAGGAGGCAAATGTCCGATTGAGTCTGGAAAACAATGGCCTCGCTTTAGTTGTTTCTACTCCAGATGCTCATTAGCACTTGATTGCTATCGCAAATTAGTAATAGAGTGATAAAGTTTAATCGGCAGCGATAGCACGAGTTAATAACTATAATGTTGATGAGGTGATTGTTGTTACTCAGCATGCAGTTAAATCTGTTTCTGGTTGATGGTTGTCGGTGTGGTGTGAGGAGTGTAATTGTTGTGGAAAGGCTCCGAGTGGAAAAACAGGCTTGTGAAAGCTCGAAAGGCAGACCCATTGAACGAGTTAAATCATCCATAAATCCATGTTACACAGTGATCTGTCAAGCTAAATTAATGTAGGTTATATGTAAGCACATGGTTTGCCTAGTTTTGATTTTAATCAGTGTGAAGCAGGGAGAGTGATATTCATTTTGGTAAGGATCTGCAATGTCTTCTCCCCACATTTTAGTGTCTGGTTTAGTCAGTTTCCAGAGCCTGGGGTGTAACTGTAAATTCAGTGAAATTATTGCTCTCTAAAACATGCCTTGACGCTTCTAGGGCAACTCTCCAGGGATCAAAAGACAAAGGTTTTCACGTTATCACTGCTGAGCCAACATGTACACCTAGATGGATGCATCAATCACATTAGAAAGTATCAAGGACAAAAGACCTAAGAGGGCAAATCAGTCCTTTCCCATGGTAGTCTAATGGGTGGATCAGACTTGTTATCCTTTTTTAATTTCACTTTGAGCCATGTGGCTAGGCCTCCTCAATAAGTAACTAGCCCCAAGCTAGACCGTTGAATCTGCCTGTGCCTATGACTCAACACTGTAATTCACCGCCGGCTAAAGATAAATTATCACAGAAGTGGTTTTAAAAGAATACTCCCCCGAGATGTTTTATATGCTCTCGGATGAGCTAGCTACATGATCATGTTACAAATATCCCAACACTGTATGGTAAAATAACTGATGATGCTATAATAGAGTAATGATATATTCATTTAGCCAATACCCATCACTAATATGATCCTTCTCCTCCATAATTTTATATAAAGATCTTGTATAAGAGACCAGTGAAACCACCAGTTTTCTTGATGTCCAACAGCCCTTTTCAATTGCAGGAACCTTTCCAGGAACCTTTTTAGGAACTCAGAAACCTAACCAGCATTTCAGCTGCAAGCAGCTGAAGTCCAGTTTTGGTTCCTGGGCAATAGCTCCTTCACCCCAAAAAGTTCTAGTACATTTGGATGGACCAGGTGGCTCGTGGTGAATGTTACTAACTGGTCAAACTTAAGCTTCAAGGCTTGTGTAAAGCATTCAATCAGACTGTAGCAAGCACTGCTTTCCAGCTGTATGAACATCAGGACAAGGCATTGGGATTTCTTGTTTCTTCTAATATTCTTAATAAAGTTATGTAGTCAGCTTTTGGATTATAGTAACAATAGTAAGATAGAAGGCGAGATGTGCAGATGAATGAATTATAGAGAAAGAGAAGTGTGTGTGTGGCATATGTTGTCAAGATTTTTGAGACTGTTCCTTAAGAATAGTGAATACTTTTTCTGTTGTTTCTAGCAATTCTACTCCATTTTAGGCTTAGCATAGTTGACCATGGAGCTCTTTTATCAGTCTCATTTACTTTGATAACTCATGCATCAAAAGTTCTGTGTGCCAGACATCTTTAATAGCTGACAAATGCAGCTAATTGGCTTTCAAATTTTTGCAAAATAATCAAGAATGGAACAATAGTGCTTCACAATCATACTCAACTGAGCACCATCATTTCACTTCTAAAAGATTTGGATACTAATACATTCGTATTCTTGTGCAGTTTTGGCTTGTAATATACTAAACAGATGGCACAATACTCATATAAGTTTTGTAGTAGTGTGTCTGTAATTCTAATAAAGTGACCTCAAGGTTTAAGTACTTTTACATAAGGTAGTTACATGATTTGTGCCTCCTGTATAAGTTGATAGTACTATAAGGTTTTTGGGTACATTTATTTGTTCATTATGAAATAAAACTAACACGTGACAGATGGTTGGCAGAAAGAGAGGTTTGAATGTTAAAGTACAACACAAGTTGGCTGTAGTATTATGTTACCAAGTTAAACATTATTTTTCTGTTAATTTTGAACATGAAAAGATGAAGGCCTGCTACTCATAGGCTCTAAGGTGGGGGCTGTGCAGGATGCACTTGAGTGAGACCGGTAGGCTAGTCACATAAAAATGTCTGTCCTTTGTTATTTCCCCCCCTCTTATGTTAGTGTGAATACCAACCTTCGCTTACAATGGCCGACACTGAGAATGAGCTGTCCTCCATACCTGCTCCCTACACTTCCTCCCCCTTTCAAGGCCTTATTAGCTAACTTCCCATTGTTTCTGGACCACTTGAACTCACAGGCCAGACGCAGCCTTTTTCCTGCGCTCTGTGAATGGACCACGAAAAAACAGATAATTATGGAGTTTCACAGGAGGATTTTAAAAAGCCTGATCACCTCTGGCAGTGTTTAATAAACCAACTTGAAGGTCAGCCTGTGGTGAGAACTCCCATGTTGCTATGACAACAGTGTGGAAATCTGAGAGTAATCATTCATGTAGAATCGCTTGATGAAGAGAGCTGGCAGGGCGTTTGAACAGGCAAGAGATGAACACGCAGGGTGGAAAATGGCTGTTTGCTGCACTCCTGGAAGAGTGGTGAAGTCGAGCTTAAGGGTTCATTCTCTATTGTCTGTCACCTAACGGAGGACAAAGCAAGTCCTAACTCACTAACCGCCAACGTGTGTGAAATGCTTCCCCTGCCAGAGGCAATTGGGACAAACAATCCTATTTCCGTACTATATATAGCTGCCTTCTCAGATGACTGGGGTATAGCTAGATGGCCCCATTAACCACATGTCACGTCAGCATTGTGCAGGTGAGGATCCTTTCGTCTTCACAACCCGTATGGATTTGAACTCTATCAAGACCGGAATGACCTGGAAAAACATACATGTTGATAAACTGAGGCACCCCTTAACGACCCGGGTTTCCAATTTCACTTCTCTGAAAGGAAACTCTCCACATTGTACCACAGACTGCGGTGTGCCCTTTTTGTTGTCAGCTTGAGCTGTTCCAAGGTAATGGACAGCCCACATTTGAAGGTTATAGAGGTGACATGTACCTGCAGTGTTGGAAATTAACTTTTTCTTTCACCACTCAAAGTGTCTGGATTCTAAATTTTACCAGCCACTCATATTTTTTTTTACCAGCCACCATTTTGTAATTGCACTTATGTATGTAACAAATTATTGTGCAACATTTGTCTTGCTTTGAAAAAACAACTAATATGCATATTTTAAGTCAGAATTTAACAGTCTTTTAACATCAGAACTTTAACAATCTACCACACATTATTACACACGCATGCACGTGCGCACACACACACACACACACACAAACACAAACACACATATTGCAGCCGTTTTCTCCAGATTCAACATTCTTGTATGATGCAGATCACCTCTTTGTGGCATTTGGTGCCTTCTTGATAGCCACCAATTTGAAATTTTTGGTGCCCATAATAAAGCTGTTGTTTGTAGAGATGCACCGATTGATCGGCCAAATGAAAATGGACGGTTTTCAGATGACCGTTGCCCGGCTCTGATCAGTCTCACATATCCGATTTCTTTTTTTCCCGGTCAAATTCACACACATGTGCTGCACATAGCTGCACAATGTGCACACACAGCAGCACAGACAGTAACGTCACAGTCGCAGACGCTAAAAACATCCTTAATGTCCTAAATATCACATATTATTGCCCAAAAAACATTAACGTCATTGGTATGTATTTCTTCAGCCATCTATCTGGGGCTTGTGCTTGCTCTCGGGGTGTCTTGCACCGAGCAAATGTGAATATTGAGAGTGTGTATTGTCTATTCAGCCAGTGTGTGTCCACAAAACCCTGTGAGTCACTGTGGGACTTTCACTGCTCTGTTGTAATATTGAGAGGCCCCTTGTAAGGGGCCATGCTTTGAGGCTAATATCCAAACACTAACTTAAATGCACTGGGATGGACCTGAGTTTCAGGGCTTTAGGAATCTTGATGCCTGTCGTGTTGCATACCAGGCAGTCTGTGGCTCCTCTCTGATCAGACTTTCTTTCAAAGGTCACCGTTGTGACCGCAAACAGCTTAAGCTTAGCAGCATTTGATGTTGATTGTTGCCCTTTTCCTCTTGTAGGACCAACACTTTTATTTCATTAACTCTAGTTTCAGCATGTCGCGCGTTTACCTACACTAAAAACAACCTGAGGCTAAGGCAATATCAACACATGTTGTCATCAGTCCTCTTTCAAATAATTTATTTTATGAATACAGAAGACTTGCTAAAGATACTGAGCCCTAAAAGGCCTGTCTCTACAGGCCATGAGCGCATTATGTTACAGTGTAAAGTTGATGATTTCTTAGTGTATAAGTAAAAGTTACTGACACCCACCATTATGTAGTTTTTTCATTTCATGGTGTGTTTGTAGCTAGTAGTATTTCTAAATTGATAGCAGTATCTTATTGACCAAATTGCATCAACAACAAATAATAACTTGCTAGGTTAAGTTCCCTTAACTTAAGTTCTTAACTATAAAAATACTGTATACTACCAGTTTTGCATAAGCATTGATGTTTTTATAATTTAACTTCTTTTTTTGAATGCTGCACCAATGTCCACTATGGTTTTGGAGTGACAAAACTGCATAGCACACACAAGGTAGTTCAGGGGATCTAGTAGTGTCCCCCAAATACACATAGTTTGCCTATTTAGAAAGCATGAAATGATGATTGATGCTAGGAGTGACTAGCATCAATCAGCAACACCTGCAGAAACCTGTTATTCTGTATATCTCATATATATTACGATTCATTTGTGCAAAGAGTCAGTAAAGTATTACTGATTTTACCATCTGACAAAAGGGTTTTGGTGCATCTCTACTAGAAACCATTGCAGTCAATTCAATAATTAACATCATCTTGATCTGTGACCATCCGCGGCTGTTGCAATCTAGTGTCATAGTTGTCTGTTCAATTGGCAAGAATGTGTCTATGTGTCATTGTGGGGGAAAATATCACACTGTCATAGTATTTTGTACTGATTCTCCTTTGTGGCTCCCAGGTACCAAAGTGCTCTCGGTTTGTTTACTGCATATGCCATGCTCACTATGTCATTATTAAATTAGTATTATTCAGAACACAGAGTAATAAGACATGTTTGGCTTTTATTCAGGCAACGCTCAGGGCCTAATCCCCTCCCAACTTAACATAAAAATGGCTAATAGAGGCGTACCTCAAGAAAAGAAAAGTGATGACTGTGGATGATAGCTGACATAGTGGTGTCGGTACTGACTGTGTGTGTCTGGTAGCTGTGTTGGGGGTGGGGGTGGAAGGAATTTGTCATGTTGGCTTTTGGAGTTGAAAGAGGGCATTACTCATTTCCTTTGGGTTAACCTGGGTGATGTTTATTGTTACTGTGGAGATGAGCAGTCAGCTCCCACACAGTTCCACTGACAAGGCTAATGTACTATGCTGCCACAGTACACTACATTATTCTATATAGATACAGATAAACACAGTCAGCAGATCTCATGCGTTTAATATGTTACTCCGGGTGTCTACCCTGCTGTCATGCTCCGTGTTGTTCTGGGCAGTAGCACCCAGGGACTAGATTCAGACCAACGTTCATTCTTGAACATTATACTCAATCCAGTTTCAGAAGTGCTGTTCTGTACCTGACCCTGCTGCCTGACCTGCTTTTTGACCATAACAATATTTCAATTCAAATTGACTTAAAACAAAGCATATGTATACGATTATTGTTTGAATTAGATCACTAAACATTTCTTTTTTAAAAACATGTTAAATGATTTTAAGCCTTCAGAGTTCCCTGATAGTCTGTATCCTGTTACTGCTACAACCTCCCGTCTGTCACTGATTAGTTGTTGCATTGTGTGTGTATCCTTAAGGTCAAACAAATGTGTGGAATGCATTTCCTTCCTCATAAAACACTTACAAAGCCGATTTTTCTTAAATGTTTGAAACACGCATTGTTAACATCCATGTTTTGTTGCTGGCTTCTCTGCCTTTGCTGGTAACCTGACGCGCCAGATGGTTTGTTACACAGAACCATCTGAGAAGTCGTCCATAGAAACTGTTTGGAAAAAGGCGGACGCTTTCAAAAAAATACTTATCGGGTGATTGGATGAACCATCTGTCTATCACCGTCTTACCTTGTGAAGGAGCTGGATTTGCGGTGCTGATTGGTCTGAACCACCAGTGGTTTGGACACAAGCACATAACTTGAAGCCTGACAAGATGAATTCTCGCGTGATGTCGTGATCTTGCGAATCGAGCTACCTCGCAAGGTAACTTTGCTGGTGCATTGCTGCATTTCTTGACGCATTACCGCAACCTGTAAATCAGTAGAGTAGTGTGAAACCAATGGCAGGAATGTGAATCACAGCACCCGTGTGCATGTATGTTTGTACGTGCGTCCTCATGTGTATGCACTAGAACAAACTAAACAGAGACCAACATGAAAAACATTGCTTCATTGCATTACTAGTGTTGAAAAACTCCACATGGTGCCCTTTAAGAGGGGTATTCATTTCATTTTTTAGTATTAGTTTAGCATTAGTTGTATATTTTACCAGAGAGTAATACTAGATTTAGTGGTTCTGCTAGTTACAATATTCCTCTGTTTGTTTTTAATTTGAGAGATGCTTAAGTCATATTTCGCCTGACTGTAACTTCTGAGCATCATTAGACCACATCAGAGCTGTAGTGGCCTACTGTAATTTTCTGGAAGCAGTCTGAGAAAATACTAAATTTGATTTAGTTAGGAGTATGAGCTGCTATTGGCTCAAGAGTTGCTCCCTTACATGGTCATAGCTTGTTGTTGCGATGAAGATGTTATTATGATTACAGAAAATGATAAAAGACATTCTTGTTCTGTTCTGCCTTGTTGTTGCCTGCAGTTGCACTTGTTCATGTTTGTTCATCTGGGTGTAATTTTATCTTGACAGTAGCATTATATAGTGTGATGTATTGAGTCTAATATGCTGAGTGATGTCTTTATTTATCCTGTACATAATGTGGACATACTCTATGCGTGAGTAAAAATAGAGTTAAATTCTGAAGGAAAGTTTTCGAGACACTTAACTTGATCTCTTAGTTAATTTGATGGAAGGGTTGAAACTGGATCAGTCAGTAAGAAATGTCATCTTTGGCAAGAAGAAGGGCTAGAGTTATGCAAAGGAAATGGTTTTGGTCTGCAGCAGACACACGGAAAAGGATGAGCAAAGAATTTAACTGTGCAAACTGCTGGGCAGCCTTCAGAGTGACTGTTGTGATCTTTCCCTCATGTGCTGCTTTGTTCTTTTGTGTCTTTATTAAAGCTCAACATCAACCATAAGCACGGTACAGTACAACAGTAGTAATAAATTGCAGAAGAGGGCATTGCACATGATTTGGATTGATATGGATTGAACTTGAGAATTGGTTACAGCAGTAATATTTCTTATATCAGCTTTGCTTTGCATTTTTCTACACACTACTTTTGAGCAGTTATGGTATTTTCATGAACAGATTGTATGTGCTTTCTTTGTATGTGTCCTCCCTGGATAATTTACAATAAAACACAAGTCAGTAGCCACGTGCTATCTTGAAACATTCATAATCTTGACTTAGAGTTTGTCCCGGTGGAGTACCTGCCAATAAAAAGTTAACTTTTGGACCAACGAAGGCCAAGTTGAGATGCAGGGGCTCACCGGGGGTTTGTCCCCTACACCTCTACCTTCCATAACTGATTCAATGGAGGCTTTGCCTCAATGTTTCATCTGACACCATCAAGGATAAAAAGGGATGGATCAATAGGCTTTCTCACAGCACCAGGAAGCCTGATTTCTGGGGCCGAGAACTCAGTGCAATGACTGTGTGTTTTGTTTGCAAAAGGCATATCCTTATTTGGTTGAAACCATTGGAAAGATTTCTCTGCTGCTATTAATACAGTAGTGTACACTGTAGTAGCCTATATTGTGTTTAAGGGTAAGAAACCAAAAGTACCACACAACAGATACTGTTTTAGCAGCTGCTGTGTTCAGTTAAGTATGTTTTAACCATTGTCCATAACTATAAATAATTCCAAAGCAAATAAGCACATCCAGGCATATTCAGGCTGGATCATGAGTTCATGTTATACCGTTTAACTCAAATGATTCAAAATGCACACCAGCTTGGGAACAACCATGGAAAGCAGTTGCAAACACCCAAGTTCAGCCACATAGCATCAATTACATGTGGAATTCAGGGCATTTGACAGAGTGTTTTCCTGCACAACAAGATACCAGAACTTGTCCTTTTCTGTATAAATATTAGAGCATTCTTTCCATGCACCCCTCCAATGATGACCTGCAGCATTGGGAGAGCTGTGGGAAAACTATCAGGCGGGTGCCAGCTAAGCAGTATGAAATGCGGATATACAGTGCATTAACATTGCAGTATTAAGGTTTTTAGGGCACATTTTCATTGTGTTTGGTTAGTTTGAGGTAAGAAAAGACCTGTGTATGTGCTGTTTTCTAGGTCTGTTTGTGCTCCTGGATCATTTCTGTTTTCTTTGATTGACAAAGGATGCATTTCAGTTGTCTGTGGCTGTGACTGACATGATTGTTTTGGATTTTCTTTTCCACCAGGGACTCTACAGAGAGGATTCCAGGAATCTTGTCATGTTCAAGGCAGTGCTGAAAAAGAACAGAGATGGGAGCAAGGGGAGCAAGAAGGATTCAGGTATGTGAAAGATCCGGAGGAAAAACGGCAAGCTAGGTTCCAGGAAACAAATACTCTATACCCAAAGGCTTGGACACAAATGTAAAAACATTTCTGATCATCTTTCACTCTTGGGTAGCAGACAGTGTTGGAAATTCTGTAAAGTGTCTTTCCTACCTGCCCTTCTTGGTAAAGAATCTGAATGTGAATGTTGAAATGAGTTACGTTGAGCTAAAGTAAACAGAAGAGAAAGTTGAGATGAAAGCACAAGGGCCTCTAATTCTTGAGTGCGCACTAAGTAAACATACTGTCATCTAAACCACCATTTGCAGCAATTGCCTGAATATATATATAGGCTATATGGCCAATAATTTAGCTTTATCACCTCTATCTCGGTCTTCTTTTCTTTGAAGAGCGGCGTGGTTCTAAGTTAATGACTTAAGCAATATATTATAATAATTTTTGTTTTTGCACAATGTGTAAAATGTCTACAGTGTAAAAATGAGTTATTTCAACATGCATGTTTATGATAGCTGATTATGTTAGCTGTCTTGAGTCACAACAGTCCCATAAACTGTGACATGAATTGTCAGACTAAAAGTGACACATCAGTTTACAGGTATTGATACTAAAATTGCATCAGCGATGATGCAAAATGACAATGACTAGTAAGTATCTGAAATCTCAAATTACTACTTACTACTGAGTAAACTATTAAGTGTCTATTTTGGCCCAGGTGTCTCCTGACTCCTGGTGGCTAGCTGGCTCTGGTCATCTCGTAGAGAATTTGTCAGTTGTATCTACAAGAGGGACAGATCGGGGGAGAAAAAATTGCACACTGATCTGCACTCTTGGTTTGTGTCTGACGAGGCATTAACTCCGGTTACAAGAATGGGAGCCAGGGGTGTCCACTGAGGACTGTAATGCTAGCTAGCAGCCTGCAGATATCAGGCCAATGTGTTGTCAAGAAACACAAATAGTAGGAGCAGATGAATTAGTGTGCCAACTTTCCTGCTCTGTCTGTGCTGAAACCTATTATTAAAGTGGATGACTTGGAAAAGATGTTTGCACACAAGGAATAAAGTAAAATATGATGGGTCATGTTAGTTGTTACCCTAAACAAAACAAAAACACATTGCTCTTTAACTGAAACCAGTGGAGTACATATACACATATGCTTTGTTTATACATGATTGGAAGCACTGTCATTATATCTGAAATAGAACTTGAAAAACATTTGGTGCTTCACATACGTGTAAAAAAATCATTGACTCTTTTGTTTGTTTAAATTTTATGAAAATTTCATAGAACCATTGTTCCGTCTATGACTCAGCTCAGAGCATTTATTACCCTCCGTCTCTTTATTTAATTTTGACTGTAGAATCAACCAGCCATTGTTTCATAACAGATGTTTTCTTTTCCTTTGGAAACCTGTAGTTGACACGACTGAGCATGAGTCATTCTTTAGTCTCTTGTTCATACAATACCACCCTTCAATAATCTGTCTTCACATAATAGATTGACCATTTCTGCTTATACTGCATCTGCCAGTCCGGACTTGCTTTACCACCTCAGGACTGGTTTTTAGCATGCAGTCTGATTCAGTGACTGTATACAGTTGATACATGTCTCCGCTTCCTCTAGCTTTCGTCTGAGGCTGATGTGAATTGTTTCGCTCAGTCAGTGTTAAAATTAAAGGGGAAACAGTCTGGCTTGCTTTACACATGGGTCACCTTCACTGCTCTCTGTTACTGTACCTCTGTTGCACTGGCATATTGTAGGCTTTTATGTATGGCTTTCTTATCAAATTTTTGCAACCTGTCTTGCGTTTATGAATCATTTTGATAACCCAGTTGCCCTGTTATCAAGACACACACCCACCCACAGTCATATACACTTAAACACAGCAGGTTGTGTGTATGTGAAGACTGAGAATGACCGAGTTTTATGGCGGGATAGCTCCTTTATCCCAGCCTCACTCTCCCAGTTGGACCCCATCCATCATGCCCAAGTAGCTCTGTGTCCCTTTCTCATGCTGGGACAATAAAATCTGGCCACTCCTCTCTGTTGTTTAGGGCTCTTAAGACAGATGAGAGGTCACAGAGGTACAACTGCTACCAGTGGTCACTTTGCCCCTCTGGTGTCCCTGCATGGGAGATAAAACTATACTGCATATCTTTTTAAGATTTTTTTTGAAGGTCAAACTCAATATGGCAAATCACCTGTAATAACCTGTGACAATTAAGAGTTATCTTGAGAATGATCGTCATTATGCTCCTTAAAAGATCTTCAATAAGATTTTAATGAGTTAAAGGATCAGTGTGTAGGATTTAGGGGGATCTATTGGCAGAAATGGAATATAATATTCATACGTATGTTTTCATTGGTGTATAATCTCATGAAAATAAGATTCACCTCTGCTTTCGTTAGTGGGTCCTCTTTCACTGAGGCTGCCATGTTGCACCGCCTTGTTTCTACAGTAGCCCAGAATGGACAAACCAAACACTGACTCTAGAGAAGGCCTTTCGTGTTTTTTGCAGGTTTTGCAGCCACCATAGGTTCTCCTACACGCTTGGAAGGGGAGGGGGGTATACAGTTGCTTGCAATGTGCAACCTCACTGCTAGATGCCACTTATCTTATGCACTGGTCCTTTAAACATCGTACTACTACTACTACTAACAGCTACAGTAGATGTATTTCTTAGGAATCAAATATGTTTCAATATGTCATTAGAAAGTTACCCTGAAAGTGTTAAATGGCATATTTTACCTGATATATGCAGGCCTGTGCTTGCTTCTCTGGTGTCCTTGAAAAGGAGACTTTGTTTGTAAATTCAAGTTCTTCCCGGGACCTGAAATTAGGTTAGTAACACAGAAGCCCTGATGGGGAAGTCTGTGTTAATCAAACTGGGTACACTGCAGTATAGTTAATGGTCTCTGAGACAAGACAGCACCATATTGCACATAAAATATTCACTGCACCTTCTGCACAGCTTGAATAAAGGTTTCATGTTGATCCCAAATGATTTGAGAAAGAAACTAGTGTTGAAATTAATATTTTGGTTTCGTCATTCACTTTATTATATGTATTTATCTTTCTGTCATATCTAGATTGGATTAATGGTCAAAGATTAGTGAAGTTTTGTGGAATACAGTATCAACGTTGTTGTTGGCACCGGGGCAATAAATAGGGGGGCAGTAAGTAATTATACCTTGGTATAAAACAGGATATACAATGGCATTTATCTTTTGCTTTGACCAGCTTGTTTGGTGAGATGGATATTATAATTTTGTTCTTTGCAGATTCAGTTTTTTTGCAGATCAATCGAAATTGTGTTTATTAGGCAACCCTTCTGTTTTACCACAGTCCTGCTCGAGTTCTTGTAGACCATACAGACTCTGCTTCACTCAGAAAGGCCAGAAGGACAAAGTAAAATTTACTCAGCAAAATATAATTGAAATTCAGTGGAAGGAAAGACCTCGATAATGGCATAATTGCAAGATAGCTCAGCATATGTTGCTCATGACATGGTGGCTATGGACTGGAGGCAACTTTAAAGCAGTCAAGGAAACTTGGTCTCTATGCCAGATACCACTACAGTCATTAGCTCTCCTCTGGGATCTCCACATTGCCAAGACCACAAAAACACACAGTTTGCTAATTTAGTCTCTCCATCTTGCGCTCCTCCTATATTCTTCCTCCTCCTTCTCCTAGCTTTCCTCTTCTAGACTCAATCTGTAAAGAATCTGTTCGGAATTGGCCTTTTTAATCCCCTTTAAGGACTCCTTTTTTTACGGTCTGCCATTCCGGAAGTGGGATGCTAGTTCGGTGTGGCCCCTTTGCCTTTGATGTGAACGTTTTCTGAGAAAGGTTAAACTGAAAGTAGGCCTCACTTCAGTTAATAGATTCGGGACCCCAAGACACAAGAAGATCATTATATAGTAAAAAAACACAAACAGTGTTTTAATTGGTGTTCTCTTTGAGGATACAGGCCTCTCAGATTTTATGGTGAGTTTCACCTATTACTTCCTATTAATTCACAGCAGTGTTTGAGCAGATGCACGTGCAGATTGAGCAGCCTCTCAGATTGGGTAGTGACAGTTTGCAATACAGAAAAATAAGTCACACATCATCAATCACTTCTCCTCACCACAATAAAGAAGTAAATATTGGCAGTCTTAGATCTAATAAAATTAGATTATAGGACGATCAAGTAGTGCATAGTTTTGGGATCTAATGTTTTATTGCTGCAAATGGACGGAAGCTAAACTTCAGGCCATATAAAATCCCTCTGGTGGATTTAAAACATGTGAGGACAAGTCTGCATTTTTCCACTAAGATTTAATAATCTTTTTAGCTGAAGTGGCCAGTTGTCTGTCTTTTAGAGGCCCCACTGCCTGCTTCCATTTAAAGCCTCTCTTTCTTGAGTAAAGTATACCACTACTCACTGTCACTGCTGTCCTTGGAGTATCAACAGCTTCTTCAGTCAGTATCTGCTCATTGTGGGGTCCATAGAAGCAGCATTTTTGACTCGGCTTTAATTGCTGAGTCTGACTGTGTGAGTTGGGTAATGCCTCTGAAGGCCCTCCAACTTGCTCTCCCCGCTCGATGAGCTTGGCTGCTTGAGGCAGCTGCCAGACAGTTGTCTGTCTGTTGTGGGTGACACAGTGTTAATCACACTAGCATGCATTGCTGCGCACTCTCTGAAGCCGGTAACAGTTTCAGCTGTTTATTCCTCCAACAGACAAACAGATATGCAACCAGCACCAGTTGGCAGGACTTTTCTCAGTTTGGTTGGCAGTATGGAGACAGAATCAACTCATGCACCTGGTTGGACGTGAGGCAGCAGCCCCGTTGTTGACCTGGCAGCACAGAGGAAGGGTTGGGGTCCACCCTACTGCCCTGCTTTAGTTTTAATTTTCCCAGCAGTGTATCTAGTGGGAACAATTACCCAATATGGCACGTTGACAGCAGCGACATACTGTAAGATTATTTTTTTCAGATTAGTCAAGATTGAGAGAATTGTAGGAATAATCATTTACATGTGAGAGAGGGACAAAAGAAAGATGTCGTTTACAGTGTTTTCTTAAATTCCTTAAAAGGAGCTACGCTATCAAGAGTTTCCCAGGCAATGACACAGAGGTTGACTCACGTTTCGAAACAGCGCTGCACAGAGAGGCCCCCAAATGCTGTTGATTTGGCGTTGTTTTTGGCAATAAAACAAAAAAAAGATTTTTTTGGCCTGGCAGGGGTTTTGTTGGCCTGGTGGCCCGCCAGGCCTGTATAATTATAGGGGAAGCACTGGTCTGTTTTCTGGCATTTTTAATGTAAATTGATGCCTAATAGCCTTTTTGGTGACAACTGCATCTGCACCAAAAAATCCCTCTTTAAAATGTGGTGTTTCTGTGCTCTTTTCAAAGGCTTGCATCTGAGAAGTGAACATGTGGCCACATTGCTTTTATCATCATCAAGGTCTCCCGCAGCGGGGGGTGACTTTACTGTTCAGACAAAAAAAAAAAAAAAAAGTAATGAGAAGCAACTGAGGATAAGCAGACTTAAACAAGAATGTAATGTGCTGTCGGCTTGTTACTTTGCCAAATATTTAAGTCTGCAATGTCATTTTTTTGCAGCCTCATTTAGATTTCAGGAAGAAAGCGAAAGACGAAGAGAATATTTATGATGTAGAGATCCATGCACAAACTACACAAACTAATGGAGTGTGTGTGAGTGTGAGAGAGAGAGAGAGAGAGAGAGTGAGTGAGAGAGACCATTAAGTACTGAACTGTGTTGCCTCAGCTGTGGTGGTGACTGGTACATGCTGTCTCAACAGTTTCTGTGAGTTTCTTGAGTGTTTTGACATGAAACAGTGATTTGTTGCTGAGGGTCAGGCAACAGCAAATTGGTTACAAAGCAGGATTTTATTGTGCAGAGGGATGTTTTTTTTTTTAGGATTTCATGTGGGTCTTTAAGTTGGAAATGCCTCAATGATGATTCAGTTAGAAGATTAACCCTTCATGTTGAGTTTCCTACAGGTCCTATAGCTCTGCAATCAATACAGCCTTTGTAAAGATTATAATGTCCTGTTTATGTTGAGCCAGTCAGTGAGGTGTTGATAAAGCTTATAATATTTTTGAAGCTGTTATTTCCGGTGTTGTTGTATTGTTGATTGTGGTTGGGTAAGCTAAACCAAAGGCGGGGGGGGGGGGGGGTGGGGGGGGCATTACAGAGCCTCCCTGATTTCTATCTCTTTTGTTTTCCATATTGTAATTTCCATTTATGTGATGATACAGTTAAATAGAGCAGCTGACATTGCAGAGATTCCTTCCCTTCTTTCTTTCTCTTTCAGCTGCCCTCAGGGGTTTAACATCAGGAATTTTTACTGTTATGGGAAGACTTCCTTCAATAAACAATAACCACAGGTGGTTGGCCAATTATTTGGCGAAACAAAAAGAGCTTATGATAGACAATTGTCTGTCCAAACAAAAAACACTTTTTATATTAGTTACTGGGCAAATATTGAGTTTAAATCATAAACTTTTGTCTTAGGAAAAAAAGTAATTTCATGGGACCTCCTTCTTTTGACAGCACAGCTGAAACATGTTTGTTTTTACATTTTGTTGCCTAGAAACAATTAATCTGTTTCTTTGGGCTATCAGAAATGAAAATGTTTCATCTTTGCTCAGCTGTGACTCAGAATTAAACACATGCTGTTCTTAGCACAGCAGCAGTAGTTACATAGTAAAACACTCAACCGACTTGCTTTTGCCCTACAAATTTCTCTCACGCTTTGCTCTTTTAAATGGGTGCCAACCACTTCGCCTTCAGAAAAAAAGTAACGGCCATCCAACTGGAAATTTGGATGATACAGGTTTCTTTTTAAGAACCTTGTTTGTAGTCTGTGGTGTTCAGGATCACAGTGAAATCTCTCACGGACATGGTTTCCGACCCTCTCCTCAGACATTAACAAACATTGCTCTAAACAGAGTCTGCCCACAGGTTCCAGTGTCAGACTGCCTACGTTGGCCCGATCCTCCTCCGTGAACAGCTGGGTGGCAGCCTCCTCTCTAGCCGTATCTACCGCAGCCATTTTGAGACACGCTCCCTCCTTGTCCTGTGGCTTCTAAGGGAACTTAAAGCAAACTCCCTTGCGGTGTTCTTTGGTCCTGGGTGGAAGTTTTAACATTTTCTTTTATTAGGAAAACTGCTCTTGTGTCCAGGATAAGTGTGTGCTCCAGGTGAATTAGGAATGCATGTTGTAGTTGCTTGATGAAGCTAGTGTATGGTAACAACAGTAGAGGATGTACTCAAGTCAATGAGAACCAGTGTTCATGTTCTTTCAATAGCCTTGATACTGAGACAGAGACAGAAATATTTAAATTAATGAACACAAACTTCGTGTTTGATAAATTTGGGGTTGCCTAAAGTAAAGGTTGCGAGCGTCACACCGAGACAGACAGACAAACAAGACGCACGCACTCAACCACAGGATGTCTAGACCACAGATGACGAACAGTTTGTGACCTGTAGAGCACACAAAGATAGACTCCATGTTATGTCATACATATGCACAGAAACACACACACACACATACATACATAGAGAACGACAGAGACAAACAACCTCAAGATACATTATTAACATCCTTTGAATAACCATAATAACTAGTGCTCAGACCGGAACCACTGTCTCCTTTATCATCAGATCATGGTTTTCCTTTTGGAAAACACTTCTGAAAAAAAAAAAAAAAGTAATGCAGCTAGGAAGCTCAGATTAGCTCAAACTGTAGCTGCCACTTTAGCTTTTAAGTCTAAATACTAATCAGTTTCACCTTAAAAACACCTCTATGTAGGGTTACATCTAGGTTACCGTCCAATGCCTCTCTTCTAACTTTAATTAAAAAAAAAAACAAAAAAAACTTTGCTGACAATTGTGAAACGGCTTTTTGGCTCATGTTTGCTATTTTTGCTCCCAGTCATGTTTGTCTAGATTTTCATGTCCAGACAGTTGTGGCAGGATGTAAAATGGTGGAGAAAAGAATGCACCTGATTTACAAAGGAGACCATTGAGTGCACAGACCTACACGGCTATCAAAGCACTGTGCAGCCAGCAGGCAATGATTAGCAGGGCGTAGCTCAACCCACATCTTTCACTTACACACACATTCATGTACAAATACATGTACACGCGCACACACACAAACACACACACTTAGATACACAAATACGCCCACAAACCTCAGGTGTATCCACATTAGACACTCAAAATAAGGCCTCTAGGGGAAAGCAGTGAACCTGATCGGCCAGTCTAGCTGTTTTCACATCACATGACTAAAGACTTCTATGAAGATTTGACTTGTGTGTTCTGAATTTTTGTGCTGTGTTTGATTGTTTTTAGAGCACATAATTTAGATTCTTACGGCTAGCAGCACAACTTATTAACCATAGCTGCAGCTGTAATATTATAAATATACAGTGGCAGAGAAATAGAAGGATGTTTTATCATAATTCGCATCCCATGGTGCCTTTTTGGTGAACACATACAACCAACAACATACAGAAGACAGCTAAATGCACTAGCTAATTTTCACATCTGACACTGCTCTTCCTGCCCAGTGGCTTTTGGCTGAGATGGATTTAGAGAAACACTTCCATGTTTCCCAGAGGCCCACTGTCTGTCATAGCAGCCGGTGACCACTCTCCATTACCCTAATTTGGCTCCCATACAGTCAGCATCGACGGAGCATGTGACCTTGGAAGTGAGCGCACAGCAAAAGACAAGAAGCCAAGCAATTACACGGGAACTCGTTGGAAGCAGGCGGTGATGGCATCTACAACACAGCAACACACCAGTCACAGTCCCACCCCCACCCACCCCCGGCCTACCCCTTTACCCCTCACTCATCAGGCAAATGGATTCTTTTGGTACTTCAAAGAGAAGGAAAAAAAGTTTATCAGTTAACATGCCAGGGTGTTTTAAAATGGTCTTTGAAGGGGTGATAGTGGCTGTCATGGCAGTTCATTGGCTTGAGAGGTCAGCAGGCCACAGGTTTTTCTAATTACAGCGTGACCTGCCTTGGCAGGCACATTCCTTCTGTCTGATTTTCTGTTTTCATACCTTTAACATCTTTTGTCTGTGATCTAAATGAGCACTTAAAGTGTGACTTTTCATGCAGAAGATTATTCTATCACCCATAAGACGTACAAATTACTAGCTTCTTTTTGTCCAATAAGTTAACTTTGATATTTTTCCAAGAGTTATGAGGATTGTATTTTTCTCATATATTTCTCGGTGCAGACACCAGCCAATGCTGTCACAGTGTCTGACTCTCTGAAAAGTCTGTGTGGGAGACCTCCGTTCAGCGTTGGGCCCCTTTCTGTCTCCTCTATCCTACTTTGCTCTTTGCTGCTCTGTTCTGCATTTCTGAACACAGAGACTCTTTTTTTCGTAATTGTGCCTGCAGATGAATGTCTTGCCATCCTTAGTTCAGGAGGGTTTGAGACAGGCTGAACTAATGACCTCGGCTCCTTTGTGCCCAGTCTCAAAGGGAAGGGGGATAGTGCCTATTGCAAAGAGAAACATTTAGTGTAGAGTGCTCCCTCTTCATATTTACAGCTCTCATTTTAAAAGTTGCATTTCAAGATCACTCTTTATTTGAACACTCTATTGGATAAATGTACTGATGCCTAACAAAAGTGGTTTGAGAAGCATTGACATTGAGGTGTAGAGCATGTTGTAGGAGTTGTCAAAGACATTGGTGTTGTGTCCGTGGGGATAATTCCCTTTTTGATTAAATTATTAATCATGAAACAAAGCAACACATTGTCGCTGTACTAATGGCTAAAAAAGAAGTTCCTTTTGACCTTTCAAGTGCGTCAAATGACACAAATGTGATAGATGCGAAACTCACACAAATTCACCAGGAACAAAGATTTTCAGATGGTACAAAGCTGCAAGATCTGCCCTGGTCGTTGTTTGCTTATGGGATTAGGCTCTTTGGGAGGATTGGATGGACAGCTTTTGTGCCACATCCTCGTCCGTTACTGAACAGGCTGTTGTCCAGGGGTTAGTAGTGTTCTCATGACCTCACCTGGCCCCAGAAGAAGCTCTGCCTAATGACCTGTGCTAATGGGAATCCAAATCTGTTGTTAAACCAGATCTCCATGGCAACCCTGCACTCCAGACCACATTGCACATACGCTTTGAAATAAATTCCAGTCTGTCTCAGAACTACTCTGTCCATATTGTTAACAATTCAAAAATCATAGAACTTTGACTGTAAAATCTTATGAATGTGGGACAAACGCTTGTCCACCTCTCATCAGGCTGCATTGTGAATCTTTCACCTTGAAGCACCGTGTTCACAATGTTTAAATGATTGATCATAGTATGGACAAGTGTGCTCAGTCATCCATCATCCATCTGTCCTTTGCTTAGACTGTACCAGCTGTTTCCATGACTTGTAGAGGACACTGATGTAATTAACCCCATGTAAAACCTATGTGATACATTTTATGGCTATACTATATAACCATTAAGGCCTCTGTATCTCAACAACAGTACAAAGACACTATAATAAAAAGCAGTGCTTTTTATACCAAACCAAGACTGTTTCATTGAGTCAACATTTCATCTGTATGTGCCTAGAGATAGCCTTCGGGCAATGTGTTAGTTTGGGAAAACAAAAACTGTAATCGTGAGTGCCACCATGTTCAGCCCATAGTAGCAGTTCATCTTTTCCCCTCTATGTATAGAAAAAAACATATGCTATGTGCTACTACCTTAGCTGAAGAGTGTTAAAGCACAGATAACTAGGGCTGTTGTGATAACTGCAATATTGCAATACTGCGCTATAGACAGGCCAACCGCGGTGGATGGCAAGCAACCACCACAACTGCGCTATGTTCACATTTTTTCTTTTCTTCATGAGGCTAGGTTAGGTAGGCTAGGTTGTATTACACATCACGGCATGTGTATAGAATGTTCGGTGGATCCTCTGATCCGGTGGCTCTGGAGGATCCCGTCTCTTGTGCGCTGAGTTCTTGCTCGTCAGCTCAGAGTGAGCTGACAGGGAGTCGGTGCTGATGCTCGGTAGTTAAAAACATGTCTGTATGAATATTTTGTCTCGGTTATATGTTTAAACTCTCCCGGGACACCGAACAGCTGAGCAGGCTGCCATTTAACCTGTGAGGTAAAGTAGTTTTCCACCAATCATACAAACTAAAGGTGCGTCCAGCCAGACTCCATTCATAAATCCCAAGTTTAAGGGGTCTCAGGTGTAGGCCGACGTTGTTTCCTTCCACAGCACAATCTAAAGTGTTTTCTGTGTTCGTCAGGTACTGCTGCTCCATTCAGCCGACACATAATTAGACAAACATACCTTGATTTTCACAACAGTTGAAACAAACAAACAAAAAGATGTTGCTAATACCACATATGACCACATACTGCGTTGTTGAGCCACCGTAAATCACTGCAGGGGAAATTCCTTTATCACGACATCCCTACAGACAACAGCTGACTCCCTTTGTCCAGTCAAAGAGGTCTAGCATTGTTGGATAGGAGATGAGAGGGTTATTTCCCTTTAGTGTGGCAGTGAACAATGTGCCCCACTTGCCTGTAGTCTGGTACTGAAGAAGCCTGCAGAGAGACATTCATACTTGAACCTCACACACAATACTGCCAGCATGAATATCAATAACTCTCGAGTAGATCTGCACTAATTTATTCCAAAGCTCTGGTGAAACCAGGTTAGGCTCTGTGCAGTTCAGCATGGCCACTTGACTCATTTATATTTCTATGAATAGTCAAACATTTGAATTTGTGTAAAGTGCGGAGCGCTGTTGTCTATTGTCTACAGTATGGAAACCCAAAAGTGTGTAGTAGATTTTTTGTTAAGTCATATAACTTGCAGTAACATAAATAAATCAGTTGATTTTTTTCTATAGTTTGTATTATTAACAAGGAAACTGCATGTGTAGCTGGTTATTTCTACATCTGAATTTTCAGATTTTACCTATTTACATTCCTTTAATGCTGCATTTCAGTGGTGGAAATGCAGCATTTTCCTTCCTGCATTTTGCTTAACTTATAGAATATTGTACATACAGCAGTGACCCTGAGACTGATAGATGGTGAGAACACACACAGTAGCAATGCAATATCAACATTATGTGCTTTCTAAGTGTCAGTGGGTTTGACCAAGTGTGTGCAATCATAGGCACAGGTATTGTGTGTAATTTGTGCTTTATAGTACACTTGCACTTTTCTGTATAAACAGTTCTCAGGTAGGTCAAGCATTTAATCAATATTCATTGAGTTATTCTCTTACACAGAAAACAGTTAATTAAAATCAGCTTCACTCAACCTTCATCATATCTGTGGCAAACTTGGTAAAGATGCGGTCTGTCTCAGGTTATTTTCCCATACAGATTTATGAAGAGGAATGGGAAATGTCATGGTGCCTGCCCAGTGCAACCCTCCTCCTCCTCTTCTTCTCCCTCTCACCAAGACACACATATACCCCTCCCTGTCAGACTCTCTTCCCCTGGGGCCAGGAGGGAAAGCATACCAGAGCTCAGGCCACCACAGAGCTGTGCATCAGAGGGAAAGAAAGACAGAGAGCGTCTTAGTGCAGTCTTGCCTTGCCCATGGCATCTTAGCTTTGCATAAAGCAACTAATTTGCTCTCATTATCAAGTGCATATACATTTGTGTTGAGAGTGTCATAGCTGCTGGAGCTGATCCTGTTTTTGACGAGCTAAAACTGAGTTGTTTTCTCTTCAGGGACCACCAGCATAGATGAGTAATCACTTGAAATCAGTCAGACAATTTCTCATGACAGTTTAAGAGTTTATAAAATTTGATCATTGGCGACAAAATTGACATTCATGATATAAAGTATGCCCACAGGAAGAATGTGGGTAGTCTCCAAACAAAGAACAATAGAGTAATGAGTATACAAAAAGAAAATTAGATGCTTTTATTCCCTATATACTTATTGTAATTCTGCACTACAAATGAAGCTGGCTGGACAATTATGCACAAGTCATTACTTATCACTTACATCAGTCTTATTTTGGTTTGCCTTATACAGTATTTTGACTGTTCCTATGGCTACCACTGACTGAGTAAAGTGGTCTAAAATGAGAAAGCCCTCTTGGGAAACACGCTGATGCCTTCATAACATTTCGCAAATTGTCTTAAATAATTTATTGAATTTTGAACCAGACAGATTTACATCTTATTTACATATTTGATCTAATTTATCCTTAATCATCATAGACGACTTGCACTGGAGACCCTCCCCCACTCTGTATTTCTTGTTGTCTGGCTCTCTCTCCTCTCTGTGGGTTGCTGTGTGTTAACCATGACAGCTTTTGTGAGACTGTCACCCTGGTCTCGGAAGTACACAGGGAATCCACATTGGCACTCAGTCTAGCGGGAGAATTCCCCCTTTGGTGGATTGTCCTATGGTCATCGTGCTTTGTGTGTCGACTGAAAGAATCTGCATTAATTAAAGCTTTTCTTCAGTTTCTCTGTGGTCCATAAAATTAACTAGTTAGAAGCTAATAGAGTATTTGTGTGCTTGTGTGTGTGTGTGTCTGTGTGTGTCATGTGTTCATATTGTTTAAAATGACTTTTCTAGTTTAACCAGCTTTTGCCAACATAGATTGCACTGCAAATCGTATTCTTTGTGGCAAGCAAAGTGTTTTGGATTGAATAACACAGACAGTGGATGAACTAACAGGTACACCACTGTTCTTCACTGCTAATTCTGTCTGTGCATATATCTTGATTTTCAAGACTTAGCTACAGTAAATGGCATCTCAACACAAAAATTACACACTTACTGTAAAATGCGTCACCAAGACAGTATTTACGCTCAAGGCTGGCTATCAGTGGAAACTATGTGACATTAGTGTCAATGTGATACCTGGGTTTTAGTGCTAATACCAACTTAAGCGTGCCGAAAGAATTCGACTTCCCATTCAGACAGACACAGTGACAGGGGTCAGTAGGTCATCAGCATAGGTGCATCAGCTAACACTCCTTTACGCTGTGTGACTTGGGTTAAATGCAGGTCATTGTCCATGTGTGGTTACAAGGTTTCTGCGAAAATTGTCATTTTATAAGGGTTTAGATGTCCCGAGAGATATACTGACATACCCACCTGACAGAAATACAAAGAGTGTACGATAGAGCAGATGTGCTTGTAGTACACTATACAGAAGGAGACTTAACTTCATTTGGTAATTATGCAGTTTAATTCTGCGTACTTGGTTTACCAACAACGTGTATGGAACTACACTGAAGACTGGGGGCTTACAGTGCTAATGGTGACCGTTAACCATAACCAGAGATTAACCTTTTACAGCTGTCACCTTTGAAAGGGTCCAACACAGGTTGAATGCGCATTTAGTAGACCCTTTATACACACGTGTTATGTATGAAAGGAATTCAAGAATTAGGTGCCACACTGACATGTCTTAAAACATGACACAATGGACACAATTCTTACTGTATTTACTGCAGAGCTGCTGTATTGTGATGTATTTCTGTTATTTTGTACACCGCCTCTAAGTGTTTTATTGTCTAGCATAAACCTATACATTGTACGTCAAGGTTTGTACCTCAAGGTTATGTGATTGTATTGAAAGTTTTCAGGACTCTGTTGTACAATGGCGAGGGTCTGCATCTTTTAGGAGGCTATTGCCTTCCCTCACAAGGAGTGACAGCTCACAGACCTGCTTGAGAGGTGAAAGACACCATCCAGATTTACATCCATGAAAGATAATTCAAGCAGGGGTGAAATGGGACCCTTAATGGGACCCTTAAACCTTGCACAAAAAAGGAAATGGATTTTAATTCATTGTACTTTTATTTGGTGAGGATGCTCACTTTGCTAAGTAGCCTGAGACTTAATAGGACAACAATTCACTACATATTATAATCAGAACACAAGACAAACACAGAAGAGTGCAATTCATTATCAAACAAAATATGATTTTGTGCAGTTTAAAACAATGAAGATGCCCATCAGGCTTTAGCCAGTCAAGGTTTTATATTTCCCTTTCATGTAGTTTAATGCAAAGTACAGTGTTTCTATCTTTGTGACATTACTGCAGATGTAGGAGACGGGGAGATGGAACATTAGTTGGAATATGTGTGTAAGATTAACTCACATTGACATGCTAGAATAATTGATCTGTACTTCAATGCTTATTTTTCTAAATCAATGTCTTGAAATAATATTGAACTGTTTTTATGGGTTGGGCACGTCCTCGTGGGCTCTGGCCATTCACTTTGATGAGGAGGAAAGAGCATGCGAGAGACTGTAATCATTTTTACATCATTTTGGGGCAGCACTGTATAATTAGAAAGGGTTGATTTCCTTGACCACAGCAGCGGTTGAAATTGCAGGCTTTGCCCCATCCAGGGTTTAGGAAAGTAACTGAAATAGCACTGGCAAGTTTCTGTCCTTGTGTCCCTCTGCGTATAGTATCGGTCAGATGGCAGAGCAGTCACCATGACACACTGCAGCCTATTCACCAGCACTTGGACGACCAGCTTTTATGTGGCGCCTCTTGTTTTCAGAACCAACTACCAAAATTACAACTTTGTCATAATCTCTTTAGCATGCAATATGGCCGAAACCTGTATCAGCTGCGACCTGCTGTGACTGCAGCAAGTGAACACTCCTCTGGGAGCTTTGACACTATACCAGGTAGATGTAGCCTTTAAACAGATACTTCTAGTATCACTGGAACACTGCAGCATTAAATTAATTTTATTAGTTTACAGCGGTCTGCAGTGTTTCCCCCATAAAGGGGCATCTGTGTCACACTGCCATAGCTTTATCATGACAATTCCTTTATGAAATCTTATTATGAGTGGAGAGCCAGAGCTCCTGTCTTAGGTATTGGTGAGCATTTCTGAAGTGTTTTTATCCATCATATTATCTACAGTTAGAGCACAAATTGTCTTTACTTTAATTTACATCTTTATACTTTACAGATGATGTTGCTGTATTGTTTCAATGTGTCATTATTAGGGCTGCAACTAATGATTATTTTAAGTATTGATTCATTGGGTGATTGACATATTAAAACAGCTTGTTTTGAATGGCCAACAGTCTTAAAACCAGTGGTATCCAGTTTATAATCATAGAGAACAAAGAAATTTATTAAATTCACATGTTTTCTCACAACTGAGAAGGTGGAACTAGTCAGGGTTTGGCAGTTTTGCTTAAAAAATTTGTGAACGAATTGTTTCAGCTGTAATCAATATTAATTTGTTAAAAATAGCATTCAGTAATACCACTCCACAGTACTCATAACATAGAGAACTTAATTTGGACTCCCTGCATCATATCTTCCATATCTGCATATCTAACCCCCAGTCAGACACATCCACTTCCCTGCCCACCCTTTCCAGTGTCTGTGTGAATATGGATGCAGTACGTCCCACTCAGGTCAGGGTGATGGCAGGTCCTGGCCTTGGCAGAGTGACCTTTGGATCAATCACAGGTTTTTCCATGTCTGAAGGCATGCAGAGGTGTCTTTGCAACCTTTCCGCTTCCTGTGTCTGTCATTCTTTATTGTTTAGGAGCCATTTAAAACACAGGACAGCTTTGTGTCCCTTGTGGCGAGGCGGAGGCGTGGAGAAAATGGGTCTCTGTTTCCGATTAGCCCAGCAGCCCAACAACACTCCTCACTTTCCCTGAGCAGAGAAAGCAGGATGCTAATACTAGCTTGCCTCTTGCAGTTGAGTCTTCAGTGATTTCTGCAAACCTCTGGCTGCAGACAGGCGTCAGCTCTAATCTGCCGAAGTCTTCCCAAGCTGCACAGTCCTGAAAACAGAACCAAAACTAATTGTCATTGCTGTGGTTCGCCACATCTGCAGTTATGATTTAACTGGGTCTGCTGACGTATGATCTGTATTATTAGTTAGGTATTACATGTTACTTTGAGGTTGATAATTCATACATTTTAATTTGTGGCCATGATGAGTGGGCAACTTTGATGCCACAGAATAGATTATTTTGCTTTTAGCTGGCTCCAGGAGTAGAATGGTCTTTCCATTCAGCATTGGTTCTCAGTAAAGCAGAACCTGTTTTTCCCATCCAGGGCTTGGATCCCACCAAGGAAAGTAGTAGCCAGGTAAAGTCATTTGCAAGTCTTTTTTTTAAAAAAAATTTTATGATAGTTTTTATTGGTGAAAAGCAAACAATTAACACAATGCTGGGTTTACAAGTCACCATTTTTCATATTTTCTTTTGCCCACTCACCCTTCCACCCCACCCAACTCCTGCAACAACAACAACAACAACAACAACAACTACACACATTACAAAAAATATACAGTATATATATAATTATAAAAAATAAAAGGGGGAAGACATCGATAACCAATGAAAACCAATACAGTACCAACAATGGGTTGAGTAAGTAGATGGCCGGGAAAAAAGAAGTGGAAAAGAAAAATAAATAAATCAAATAAAATAAATGAAAGTAAAATAAAAATTGAAAAAAAACCTCTGCTTCAAATTGTTTATACTTGGCCATGGGGTTAAGAAGTACATTGTCCAGGAGCCAGCTGCAGGCCGATGATATCATGTATAAACATAGGCAGTCAGTCAGGAGGAAGAACAGATAAGCCATTAAAATAGGAGAAGAAGTGTTGCCACTTTTTTAGGAAGCACTCACTAAACCCTCTAAGTGTAAACTTTATCTTTTCTAGATAAAAAAACAACATCACATCTTTCAGCCAGGCAGAGGATGAGGGGTGGGGGGGTCGAGGCGACTTCCAGGTTAGGTGTATTCTTTGCCTGGCTGGAAAGTGTTGCGAAAGCAATAATAGTCATGTGCAAGTCTGAAGTTAAGTCATCTGTAGAGACTGTGGGAAACCATTTCTGTGAGGAGAACAAATTACAGTATCTCGATAGGTGAGACAGTAAAATATAGGTAATACCCAGTCCTAGATAAATGGTGAATGGCTGAATTTATATAGAGCTTTTATCCAAAGCTCTTTATAATGTTTCTGTTGCTCACTCACCCATTCACACACACACTCACACACTGATGGCAGTGAGCTAGTGGCAAGCTAGCTGGCGCAACCACCAGGAGCAATTTGGGGTTCAATATCTTTGCCCAAGGACACTTCGACATGAGGACAGACCTTCTGATTAGTAGATGACGCACTCTACCTTCTGAGCCACAGCCACCCCAAAGATGGAAGTATGATAGCAGAGAAAGTGAAATATAGCTGCCCTGAAAGTGCGAATGATTAAGTGTTAAGTACAATGACACCATAAAAGAAATCTACTGTCTTATATTGCAAGCTGGCAGAATTCTGGAAAACTGGATTATATTGCAAACCACCGTGACCAGCTTAACAGGTTTTTCTGTTGAAGTCTTTGAGATTACTATAGAGTTACATTGTGTTCTTTTTACATAGGAAACAACAAAGTATACTTACCCTGACTTTCATATAGTTAGAATAGAAGGTACTCTACTGTACACACCTAAACTTATTGTTCATGTTTTAGAGATGCAGAGCTGAGAGGTATAGCCCCAGGTGAGATTTTCTCCTTCAAGCCATAACCTTGCAAGCGTATTTGTATGTAGCTGTGAAGAAATGAACCAGGCAGTGACGTGGATACAGCTTTTACCCTTGGTATCTCAAGCTGCTCAGTTTTCTTTAAAATATATTTGGACTTTGCTCAGATTTGTTCAACCACTTTTAAGTACTGTATTCTACATTTTTACTGTGCATTCTTTTTTTCTCTCTTTTTACTGTCATACTTTATTGGCCCACTTCTGTTTGCCTCATAACCACCACAACAACAACAACACCAGATTCTGCTTCCAGTTTGAGAAACTTTATATAGTCTCAGGTCAGAGAAGCTCAAACAGTGAATGAAATACTGACTGGTTTACTGAGTCTAGATGTGAGATGTGCAGCTGACTTACACTCTTATAAATCCGCATTTCTCATTTTTTCTAATTCAATAATTTTCAAAATAAGCATCATGTTAAACCTGTTTGGGGCCAGTATGTTTTCCAAGTTTGACTGATTGTGCCATCACTCTGGACTGCTAAAGGTGAATATATGCATTTAAGTGTATATCTATCTACCTATCTATCTATCTATCTATCTTCTATCTATCTATTTATTTATCGCTATATATATATTAGGCCAATAATATGACAAAACATAAAGAAAAAGATACATTCATAAAACTTTATCATTCTATCAACATTCTGCTGTAGCCCTGCAGAGAAACAAAAGGAACAGAGTGGATAAAGATTTTATTATAAAATATATGAAGATGAATAACACTTCACAAAGTCACCTGCCTGTGAATGATTTTTGTACTTGGCCAGCTAGAATGCTTAATGAATGACATGTTATCTTAACATAGTGGTCAATGACACAGTTTTATTTACTCCACTAACTAGATGTCCTTCTCATGTGTCCCATGGCATGAGAAATGCTCACTGGCCCATGACCCGGGGTTTAAATACATATTATGTGGCCCTGTGTTTTCAAGGATCCAGGTCTCCAGCTTTTTCCCATCTCTACCAGTTATCCATGTTTGTGGACCTAGTAACACATGAAGAGACTTATGTCTGGCATGGCATTCTATCTGAATGTCAAGTTGATTTCATGAACAACAACAGTTGTCTCTCTTGTTTTCATCGGACCCAAACTGTTGATGTTGATGTTAATGTTTCCTTGAGGGAAATCTTGACGGTGCACCATGCTGCAAGATGTGGGTGGTCAAAAATGTTTCTGACAAGATGCCTTTCCTCTCCAAATAAGGAAATATTCTTTAACATTCAAGGTTTTTTATTAACTCCTTTAAACACATCAATCAGATAACTCGTGTGGGACAAATTTTGTATTTGACATCTATTAGAGTTGTTCATCCCTGCAAGCATACACAAAGCTTAGCAAAGTGGAGACTGAGAAATGACGGTAAACTGTAAGATTTCCCCTAGGAAAAAAAAACAGAGCCTACAGGTGGATGCTGGCATGGAGGTGGAACTGATCAAATAATGTAATGTTGAACAGCAGCAGATGCAGCAGTGTTTGAATACTGAGCAGTGAAGCAACAGTCAGAGCAAAAGAGCAGTATGCCATATTTGTTGTCCTGAGTGCAGTATTCCTTGTGAGTTTAGCATCGTAATTCAGGGTTTTTTTATAATTGGCCTGTTCATAAGATTTGTTCCATTCCAACGGTCGAACTAGAAGAATGCTCAATATTTCAGTTGTTCAAATGATTATAGGAAATCTCAGTAAGAGACCACTCCACACTGAAATCCACCATTAGCCCTGCTGTATAGTATAAGCTGATTTCTCTGCAAGCCTGTGGCACAAGCCTGTGAAACAAGGTTGCGTAACCACCAATAACTAAATACCATGAAACTGGGCGTAGAAAGTTGTATGAAAGCTCTGAAAACCCACAAATATGTTGTCATAGGGATGATGTGTAAAATGTCGACATCGTGAAAATCGAGTTAAGACAGCATGCACAAAAAGGTTATTCTTAGTCAAAAAGTAATGTAGATGGTGGCTGACTACATTAGCTGTCACATCTACAAGAGGGACAGACTAAAAATGACTGGACACTGATCTGCACTCTCAGTTTTAGTTTGTTGACGAGGCATTATGTGGTTACGAGAGGTGAAGCCAGGGTAGTCGACGGAACAGTGTGCGGTTTCGACTTTGCTTAGTCAGTCCTCTGCTGGGAGCTGAAGCTACCAGCCAACTGTAAGCAGAGCACAACAACAGCAAGAACAGATGAATTAGTGTGTGGACCCTCCTGCTACTGACAGTCCATAGCTTTATGGGATAGTATGTATTTTTTGAATGTGCAAAAATGTGCATAATGATGACAGCATTTCAGGTGGTGCAGGTCTTTTGATATTTCATAAAGCCCTAAAATGTGATGTTGCAATCATGTTTTAGTAGTGAAGGAGTTTGATGGCATTTTATCAAAGTATCAGATCCTTTCAAATCCCTTATCAAATTTTATAGGTTTACCTTTCAACATTTGCATGTAACTGAAGGATAAAATAACTACAACTCAAAGATGGCTTAATCACCTCTTGTTGGTTGAAAAGGCAGAAACACCACAGTTTTTAGTGGCAGCCTAATTAATGTTCACAACCTGTATCTACAACTTGAAAATGAGATGAGCAGCATAATATATGAAATGCTAATTATATGTATCTGACACATTTAATTAACAGCTAATCAACAGCATTAAAAGACTACTGTACTTCACCAGCTACTCACTCCAAATACTGAAGGTTCTGATACAGGACTATTAGGCTGTCAGATCAAAATGGTGATACGTAAGACTCACAGATTAACTGGGAGATTCTTATAAAATGCTAGATCATTTCTTAAGAAAGGAGACTTGTGGTTGTACAGTGGTGTTATAGACTCTTTTCACTCACAATCAGTCTTTGGCTGAACACAGACAGCAGCTGCAGAGAGAATATTAACCAGAGAACAGCCTAAACTTTTCAGTTTAGCCATTACAGAATTAATGTTAATTAGCTACAGCTGATCTAATTTGCTGCAGGTGATGTCTGTCATTTTAATCAGTGACAACGACTGTTGGCTAAAAATGAAAAGCCTGCTATCTACTATACGTATGTTTTCTATTGGTCCTTGCTAATGAAAAAAGAGAGAAGAAAGATAAAAGGTTTGATAAGAGATTCGTTAGCATCGGAGCTTAATGAATCTGGGTATTTTGCCAACGGGAACTGGATCCAAAAGGGAAGCGGCTATTGGAACCCATCCCTATGTTTTAGTCTCCCTGTGTTTTTCAAGGGAAAAAAGATCAATATTGTGAATCATCCTGAGGCATGGGGAAAACAAAGATATTGAGATTTAATTTTTTTGTCCATGTCGCCGAGCCCTATTTTGTCATCTAGATAAAAAGACCACCTGTTGTGCTTATGTCCTAAAAGCTGACATTTTTGGTTTTTCAGTGTTTTCAACTGATACGTCTGTTTTGTATGTACTCAAAATGTCCTCCTCTCAGAACCAGCTGCTTTCTGCTGCTGTTGCTGTGAAAGATGTTACCGCTGAGAGATTTCCTCTGAGGTTTTACATTCCTGGCGTTCATACTTCAGACTCAGGATGGTAGTAAAAACGAGTGGTTTGGTATATTGTTTGAGTTGGGACAACTTCAAGGTCACTCAGGCCATCTTTATTCACATCTAAACAAAAGTTTTTTGCAGGTTGTTTTCGGGGATATGTTGGAAAATGTTCAAATCTGTTCTTAGTGGATTAAAAGTAAGGTACATTTTACATGGTAAATGATTACTACATCACAAAACAACTTTTCGTTTTCCTTGGAAAACATATTAACATACATCATCTCTGTGGGCAGAATACTACAAAAGTCCCTCATTGTGGTCATGGAGTTTCCCGGTGATTGGAAAAATTGGCCATCCTGGTGAATATGGGATTATGATCCTCTGGAGAAATTCCAGTTTAGTCTCCTCAGGCACATTCTGACTGTGTTATTTTCCCCTGTTGGAGCTAAACTCAAAGGTCTACTGAACGTTGCCACTCATTTCTTTTATCAAGTGTATTGCATCAAAAAGTCTTTTTTGAAGACCTCTGTAGTGCTGTAAAGGGATCATGTAATGCAATGACTTGTACTGGTGGTCAAAATTAACTTTTTAGTAACATATATACAATTTAAAAAGTTTGGTTATGTGACACTGTGCCAGATAGAAAATTTGAAAATCACTGGAGATCCTATGGTGTTGGAGGAGTCACTATGTCTTTGTTGTCCCTGCAATTCTTTACTTCTAGCTTCAACTGTTCATCTTGAAAATGAACACAGGAAGGAGAAATGTGCTTGGGACATGACATTATTTAGTAAAAAAAAACTGGAAACATGTAGCCTTAAGGACACACGCTCACAGCCAATTCAACCACTTGCAAGCGATGGTGTAGTTGGGAAGAGTGAAAAAAGTTGAGTAAATGAAGCTGTTGAGCCAGAGTGTCTATGCTCTAAGCTTATTTGACATATTGTTTTAACCACAGACCAACCATTTTTTAATTATTTTTTTGTATATTTCTGCCTGTACAGTTTTTAAAACAGTCCTATCAAACTAGCATAAAGGAAGTTGTGTGAACTCATGCATAGTACATTCATATTCATATAACACATACTTTGCTCAGTTATTCTCACAGTTCCAACAATATTGTGCCACAATAGTCACACAATAAAGTTACTTTTATGGTGTATGCGTGTGAGGAAACATGCACCATTAAAAGTCACATAAGTGCACTGTTTACAGGGCAATAACAATAGAATTTTGAATAGTTACACGTCACAATAGTGGTACCCTCTATTGAACTTGAAAAATGTAAAGTGAAGATTTGTTTACTGATGGAAGGTTTGTACAAAAATGATTAGGTGGCAGCCAGCAAGATTTGAGGACTCTACCTAGATTCCTCATGTCATTGCACGAGCTGATGCTGATGCTACTTGTAAAATCTCTAACCACCTTGTGGTTCTCCTCAACAGGTGATGTTCACAGCCACAGTGCCCAAAGAAGATACCCACCTGAGAGAGACCCCCAGCCCCCTGGCCCTGGCAGTGGTCACCCTAATGTCCCAGATGATGTTTTTAGACTAAGCCTTGCCAAGGGGGTGTCCATGTCTCTCCCCTCCTCACCTCTCCTGCCACGACAATCCTATATGATGCCCCTACGACCTAGCAAGAGATCACCAGGTACGGTTTGGACCTATATTTGTAGCTTTTCTGTATGATTCCTGATTTTGATGTCGTATTGCCATTTCGTTCTAAGAATGAAACACTTCTGTTCTTCACCACATGCCACAATAAGACCATGGAAGATCTAGTGATAACGTAATAATTATAGCTGGACCATTTGGTTTGACTGCGAGTTCAGTTTGCTTACACAGAATTGTTTTCGTCACTTCATCCCTGTATTTGATCACATTGTGTCGAAATAGTGGTCTCTACAACTGCACTGTGTGTTTACACTTTACTGGCTGGTAATGGGCGTGTGTTTACACTGGATCTAATTGTCTGTCCTCCCCGGCTCCTTCTATGCACCATGTTGAGAACATGCTTGTCAGCAGCTGTGGGGTGCTTCAAAGCAGGGGATACCTTTGTAGCTGAACTTGTTTCAACCTGAGTCTTTGTATCCTGGAGACTTGGCAAAGAGGAGAGAAATCCCTTAAGTGGTCAGTGTGGCCCCACTCACATGTGGCACTCATCTGTGGGCTATCTAGCCTTTGTTTAGAGTGGTTACAGCTTTGATCTGTTTAGTGTAAAGATGAGTGGATGGGGAGGTAATGTATGGCTTTATCCATTGTTGTGTCGTTCAAGCTCACAGTTTTGATATTCAGGTTTAAATATTCTTTTTTTTCATTGAGTTTTTGTTTAAATGACCTCTCTCACATGAAAAGTCATATTTTAATTTTAGCTACAGATCTGGATGGACATACTGTGTTTGCTTTAGTGTTTTCCTTCTCAAATCTGATTTTCTAAGCACGTTTTCTGCAATTTTCATCACATACTTTAAAACCTAATATTGGTCTTGCAGGCCTGAATGTGTGCAGAACATTATTCAAATGTTCACTGGAAAACTAGAAACACAATTGCAAGTCTAGTTTATAGACTGAAAATGAAGTAAAACTACTGGAAAAATAGTTTATGATGGCCAAGCAGAGTTTCATTTGCTCAGATCCTACTCCAGTTAAAACAAATCTATTCACCTCTCTTAGGTGGCTCTGGATTTGCGATGGCTGTTTAAACCCATCAAAGAGAGCACTGATGAAATGTACATTTAAAGACATGAAGGGGTGGACAAGAGGGGGAGATGAAGAGTAAGGAGAGACTGGGTAGGCTGTGAAGGTGAAAAGGGCCCAGGGGACCGGGGAAGGGGAACACACTCATTAAAGGCATACTCCCACTTGGGGTGCTCTGAGGCATAGAAAAAGGGGGAAAAAAATGGACTGACAAGATAGGATGTTATGGAGGACAGCCAGGAAGATAGGGTTGGGGGATGGTCTGAAGGCTCCCCTCCGCTGTCCTCACAGGTAACTGTGAAAACCCGTAGGGGAAGAGTTCACACCTCCAGTTAATAAACACATACTGCAGGAAATGTCTCAGTTCTGCGACAAAAACAGCATGGGCCATAATGCTAAATTTTCTCTTCCTCAATCTTGTCGAAAGAGACATAGAGTTCTATATATAATTTAAGACTCAGCTTAATGGATATGATTGTGCTTTCCTCTCTCAAGAATGGAAAAAAAGTGATACGATCCTGTGAGTCATTGCCATTATGCAGACATTTTATTAGCTCAAATTGTCAGTGAAATTAGTCCATGTTGAGTCACTCTATATTTCTAGGAGCAACGCTGGAGTTCTCAAGACTATTTCAACAAATTCATGTGGAAAAATTCACATCGGTGTCTGGCTAGCGCACCCACACTGACTGGTCCTATCCTATTATACCAGTATGTATAAATATACTAATATAAAATTATGAAAATGTAAGTTTTCTCTTAATTTTAGAATGAAGAATATATTCCATGCATAAACATTTACACATTTACTACATGTTATGATTTTATCTTGGCTCTTAACTAGCATAGCTTAAGGGGTATCCTATCTCAGTTAGGATTTGCCTGCAAATGGTCACATCATGCTCACAGATGTGGACTTACATGCACTTTCTAACAAAGGAAAGATGTCTTGGAAATTTGTGGTTGCTAAAAGACACATGTCACCCCTCTAATACAAATACACCATGAAAAGAGTCACCATGTTCATGACATGTTGCATTCACTATGAATACAGTCAGATCAGTTAAGTGAGTGATTCTGATCCTAATTCGTCCTTAATTAAATGATATAAAGCAGTATAATGACTCGTGGTGGCTAATATTCCAAATAGCATATCTAATATTCTTGATATATCTATTGAATGAGCTGCTCTCTCAGTCCGCCAAAACTAGATGTGTCTAGTTATCATAGCTAAATGCTTTATCATACAGCTCACAGGCTCAAATACATTGCAATATATGTAACTTTGAATACAATGAGTGATTAGAAGGTCGACTTTTGGCTTATGCAGTGCTTAAAGGATGGTATTTAGTGTAGACATCTCTGTAGCTCGTATATTACACTAATTAGGTGCCATTTAATACAGCACTTGACAATCAAACATTTTGCTGAAAATTGCATTTAATTTGTTACATAATACGACCTGTGTTCTAATTTTTGGTAAGATTATTTTATTACTAAGTCAAAGTTTACTAAAAGCGTATATTTAGCAGTTATGTACTAAGTTATACATTATGTCAAGTTTTACATACATCCATCAATGTATTCTTTCATCCATCCATTTGTCCTCCATCTAGCTATCACTGATGTCTTTGAGAGGAAGTGGTTTCACAGAATCAGAAAGCATTTTGTGGCTTGGCTTTGTTTCCTGACACATCGGATAATCTGTTGCAGTTTGGAAGGCTTTAACTTTGTGGTTGTTCTTTTCATGAAAACTTCACAGGGGACAACAGAGAAACATTAAGTTAATTAGGAGTGTGACGGATGCCTGAGCCGCAAAATCCTGGTGGCGTTGACTGCCGCAGCTTTGATCAGCTAAGCCCAGAGCTTAACCATGAAACACAGCACCCTGACATGTGTTGACCAGCACCTAGGCTTTACAGTCCTAATAGTTTACAGCCCCTCTAAAGGCCTAGGGAGGGACATTTACTACAAGAATGTTGCCTGGACGGACCCAACCTGCTCCAACCTACTGCAGGTCATAGATCATTTATCCAAAACCTTGAACCTCAATTTTAAGGGTAGAATATAGATGATGACACGGTAATTGAGCTTTTCAGGTCTTTTCCTGCAGTTAGAAGTAACAGAACTTTTAATCTTCCCTCTGCTCCACCTCTGACAGTCTCTTGGGTATCTCCACAGTGACCTCCTCTGGTTGTGATAAGTTACTGTGCCACTGTGGGATTGAATGCATCTGTTTTCCTCAAGGTTGCACTCACTGCTAAGTGAGTTGCATGTATGCAAGGATGACCTTGTTGAAGATGTTAGATGAGTGCTTTCCTCTCCTTAAACATACTCTTTAATGTACAAGCACACAGCACCATTTAAAGCAACAGTTTGCTGTGAACGGCATTAATTAATATAGTTAAACATGATAAAATATTAAATATTAGTGACATTGAATGACTGCAAGAGGTTGAAGAGCGGTAGATAGAGGCTTTATAGCTGGAGAGTAGCTGTGTGACCTTTCTGTAGTCACATGATACAGAACAGTTAGCGCCATGCTTTGCTTCCCTGCCAGCCCGGAAAAGATCATAAAACAGCAGTTCATATCAATTTATTGCTTTATGGGCAGTGTATCATTTTAATTTGTATATTAGCAAAGAGGCCACAGGGGGAATGGTCTCTAGTATGCTGTTGTAAATACAGAAATGAGTTAAGTGGTTTTTGTATTGATGAGAGCTGGGGGGGGATGTAATGCTGTGGCTGTCCGTGGTTCATGATTCATTAATTGATCAGCCATGCAGGTAAGCAGATCACCACCTGAGAGCACAGTTCACTGTTCTGACATGATTTCTCTATCAAAGGAGCTGGAAATGCTACAAGAACTTCTTTTTTTTTTTTGTCATTCAGTCAAGCGCACTCAAAGCTGGAGTGAAAAGCTGCCTGTCATAGAGACGGGAATGGGAAAAAAGCTAGAGAGAGAAGTTCACACCTTGCTTACTTTCTCACCTCTGCACAGCTGGCCAATCACGGTGTGATTTTTTGATTGTTGCTTTTTGTAAGTGACATAAATCATCAAACAAATAATTATGAAATTCCAAAGCTGTTCCACCATCCGACAAGCAGATTCTGATGAAGCGTACTGGCATTTGAAGCCTATCAGGCGACGACTTTCACCGTCAGTGGTCTGATACCATGACCTTTTAGTTGCTTATCTCCTCTTTATCTCCTTTTTGTGGCAGCAGATGCCTGCTCAGAGCACACTGGCTGCTGTCCATGAGTGATGGTGAGCTGTCTGAACCATTGTGTGCAGTCTTTCTGGTTTTTTTTTTTTTAGATGGAAACTTAACATAGCCATAGTAACATAGCCATTTTGTAAAATGTCTGTGTTCAGAGAGATTTGTTTGGAGTAAACGTAAATGATAGCTTTAGATGATAACACGACAGACTACAGAAAATAACACAGAATGTCATTCGGTGACACTGGAATATCTTCATGGTTTTGCCTGTAGTCAGTTGCAGAGTTCAAGACTGGCTGCTTGAACTGAAATCACCTCTTCTAACAGAGACTTCTGACAAAGGATTCAAGTGTAACTCACCTTCTGCAATCATTTTTAGCTTGACACAATATATAATACCCTCCATGTTCTGTCTGACAAATAATACAACATGTAACAACGTCCATCCAACAACATTCTTGAGCGTAATTTATTTTGCCTTTCTGTCAAGAGGACAGGAACTTCTCTTTAAAGCCAATTGTAGCCCCTTTTGAGGTGAATTCTCCTGAAGTCACCTCCGGGGTATTGACAGTAACCAGACAGCCCAGGGGGAATATTGATGCCTTTCTGAGAGCTGAGCTGTAAAAGACCTTGATGCTGCAGGGATCCTTTGAAAGGTTTCCTCTGTCGGGCACCAACTGAAAAGTTCTATCCAGTTCTCCACTTCGTTGCACTTCACTACACTCCTGCTTTGGCTCCTTATCACATGCCGTCCCCTTATTCAGCAGCAGTGGAACCGCAATTCACCTGCACTGTCATTGCCTCTTCAGTCAGTCTCAGGATGCTCATATGATATAGTGGGGTATCATACTAATGGCTTGCATTTATATAGCGGTTGTAAATGGTTAGGGGGAAAGGAACAAATCATATACTGTATCTCCAGAAAATGTATGACCATGTGCAAAGTGGAGACTAATAAATATAATTCATACCAGCCTGTAAAACAGCATGTACGAGATTAGTTGTGACCATTAAACATACAGTTTAGTCGCAAAAGATCACCAGTCTCTCACAGTTGCCGAATGCAGAATTGCATTAACCAGAGGGGATAATAGCAATATGTCAGGCTATGAATAGGGAAGGACTCATAAATCAGCATTTTAAGTTCACAAAGCACCATGTCTGTAATACTTTCTCAGCTGTTTTTCAGCACATAGTGGTGAAAACTTGGTAGCTTGGGTACAGCTATTAATATGACCAAGTGTATCTCATCCTCTCCACAAGATGTTCAATAGCTCTGAGTTTGTCATGCAGCACTTTGAGTCATGGAGCACTTTGCAGTTGAAGAATGACATTTTGGAGCATAAAGACGGCTGTTGTGAGACTGTTTTTCGCACACTGTCTCATTGAAAAGCTGAAATGTGAAGAAGTCAAGAATCCATCTTGAAGAATGCTGGGAAAACTCCTTGATCACTTCCCAAGCATGAACAATCCTCCCTTTGACCGGCATTGACTGGACATTGTAAGTTGTTGGTCATAGGTATTGGACTGTTTGGTATGTGTGTGTGTGTGCATGTGCCGGCTGATTGAAAGCTCCCTGGTCATGGACTCCTGAGTCTCACAGTGAATATCAGCTCGCCTGGCTGCTTTACCCTAGAGATACACTAAAAAAAACCCTCTTTACCCATCTCCTCCTCCACAATTTACTTCCTATTTATATAACATATGTATTTACACATTTATTTACATGGACACACTGCTACTGCATATTGGAATTACACCGTACTTTTGGGGGATTGATCACGTGAAGCATGCATGTCTTTTTTTCAGTTTTGTCTATTCCACTTGGCTCTTGTCTGACCTGTCGCTCCCTCTGCATCCTCTTACATATTTTCTCTCACTTAATATTTGTTAGTAGAGCTGAAACATTGATCGATTAAACAAATAGTCAATTGAAAATTAATTGTCAACTATGTTGAAATTTGATCATTCAAATTCATTTTTTCCCAGCAAAATGCCAAACTCTCCCTTCCTCCAGCCTCTCAATAGTGAGGATTTGCTGTTTTTCTCTTTTTGTATTTCATACAAAAAGAGAAAAGAAAAAGAGTATTTTGTATCATTGTAAACTGAATTTCTTTGGGTTTTGAGCTGTTTTTCTGACAAAACAAGACATCTGAAGAAGTCACATTGAACTTTAGGCAATAGTGACAGGCCTGTTTCACTATTTTCAGACATTTTATAGACAGAATGTCAGACAAGAAAATAATTGGTAGATTTTTTGATAATGAAACAAGTCGTTAATTGCAACACTATTTGTTAGATAATCCATGTGTTGCAGTTGTGTACAATAATCACCAGATTCCTTTTTCAGCTTAGACTATTTCTCAAAGTGACTTTATCCTCTCAAAGCCACACAAGTTTTATTCAATCAGATGAGTAGAAATATATATTTTTTCAGTGTTGTTAACAACCAGAACTGTCTCCCTTTCTTTCTCTTCAAACTCAACATACTTTTGAATCCATCTGCTAGCTTTTCTTTGCTCAGAGGAATGCCTGCCTGCTTTTTGGAGGACATCAGAATGAGACATTTCTCATTCGTCCTCTCTGCATGGGGTATGTTCAGAATACTTAGACTTAATGCATTTTAATTTGTCGTGTCTGGCTCTGAGTTAGAATGCAGAGATGTGACCAAGTTGATAGTTGGTGGTGTCCTTTCTCATTATCATTTTCCTCCATGGTTCATTGCAGAATTTGGGAAAATAATGTAACTTGATGATCATCTTCCTATCTATATATATATTTGTATGTGTGTGTGTGTGAATATATATACATCTTCCTATAATTGTGAACCAATTAATGAGCACCTAAATGTATTTACTGTCTGGATTTTGTATCCGAGGTGTAAAGAAAATGACATGCACGTCTCATATCTGCCCCTCTGTTATTGTCCTTCAAGGGTCATATGTCAGACACTTTCCAGCCTTGCAGACCTTTTCATGCTTGTTATAGACTTCAATTTACAATTTGTCAGTGCTTCCATTCAGAGAGCCACAGTGGTAATGGCACCCCGTTAAATCTGGAGATGAGATTTTGAATGGAAAAGAAACTCCCCCCTGTGCTTTGTGTGTCATGTGCTGATGCTCAAACATCAGAGTGCTGCTGAAGGACCTTTTGCCTCTCCCCTGTATTATCAGCCCTTAGATGTGGCCAAAAATTACCCAGGATTGCCGGCCACATGTTTGTTATTTCATGTGTGGATCCTGTGTTCCTCCTGGCACTTTTTGTAAACTGAAACTGAACTTAAGCATATGGTTTAGATTACTCAAACTATGCCCCCTGTTGTTTTTAGATGAAATACAGTCAAGGGAACATATTAGACAGTGCTCTTTTGGTCCAAGATATTTACCTGAACTAAGTGTGTCTCTCACACACAGCTCTCTCTGTCTGTGCAGTCCCACATTAATTGGAGCCGTGTGACTCCTGGCTAATAGGTTGTGCCTGACCATCCACAGATGAATGGTGGTTTTCAGGACTCTTTGGCTTTGTCTTCCAAATAACAGGCTGACTTGGATTGCTTTTGTGGATACTTCACTGTCTATTTTGGGCTTAGATTTGCATCTATTTACACATTTTGAATAGGTTCAGAGTCAGGCTGTAACATCTGTATTTGACAGAGATCTTAACCTTAGATGATAGTGCTTTTTAAACAGCACTATCATCACCTTTAAGCAATTTTCGTGCTCACACTCTACCACTACTTACTACAACCTCTGCTTCTAGCTTTGTGTCTGACTTCTGCTAATAAGCAAGAGAACAGTTTACAGAGGCAGAAGCTCTTCTAGGGTATCAAAAGCACCGTTCCTCACTATGCATTTCAAGTTGCATAACCATAGATGGCACTGTGCATCAAGCTGACTTTTGACTCTCATGCTCGGTTTGTTGCAGTGACACTTCCATATCATTTCCTCTCACATGGCTGCCCGTGACTCCCTCCTTTCCCCAACCTCACGAACCCCCCCACTCCACTATTAGTATCTGTGGCCATGATCGCAGCTGTGGTTTAAGAAATTGTTCCATCTGATTTAGAGGATTCTTTGTGAGGTGGGAGTGACTGGTATTGGAAGTGGTATTAGGAAATGGCTATCTCTGCTCTCCCATCTAATCTTTATGTTATGACTGGGGTTACACATACAGTCATCTGATAACAGGAGTCTGGAGGAGGAGGAGGAGGAGGTTTGGATTGGGTTACAATAGGTCAAGGCTGCATGGGAGACTGTAGCAAAGAGAGGCAGGCTGTTCTTATTTTCTATGGATTGATGGATATGAATTGTAGTCACCTCTTGTTTTCAGATTATTTTCTGCAGTTTAATTTTTGCTTCTATGTTTCAACTGGAGTATATTTCCTTTTTTACACAGGAAAATGTGGGTAAGAAGTAGAGGACTTGAAAGTACACAGCTAGTTGCTTGGGAGATGTTTGTTTCATGGCTTAGTATTTAGTCTAGTGTCTTTCCTGGATTTCCTGGATGTATAAACATTTCTATTGCCATTCTTTGGAAAGATTAGCAGGCCTTTGCCACCACTCAAAGAAATTACCTCATTGTTGTCTCTTTAGGACAGATTACATTTTTCTATAGAATATTTTGTAGAACAACAAGGACAAATCCTTTTGCACACACAAAACATGGAAATTTTGCAAAAGGAGCCGTGTCTCTAGTGGGGTGAGTATGGTGATGGTTTATCACAAAATTCAGCACCGTGAGCTAGCATTCTGTGCGGAGCTGTGGGATTTTCTAATTCTGTCACGGTGTGTGCAGAGGGAACAGAGCAGCCAGCTAACCTTGACTCCTCGCTAAAGATGGTCCTCAAAGCCCTGTACTGCTGTCCCAATTACATCATCTGACTTGAACCAGGACACCTGGACCTTAATCTATCCAAACGTATCCTTGCAGCAATAGGAGGGCATACTTTCAAGGGATAGCTCACAGATCAACAAGCAGAAAAAAAAAAACTCCTCTTTTGTCTGTTTTGCTGTTTCTCACATCTCCAACAGTGCATGTGTGTGTTTGATCGCTCATTTTTAAAGTTCGCTAAGAGGCTAATTGCTGTGGTTTCCTGCTGTAGTTTACATTCCCAGAGCTGGCTAGTAGTGTTTTACTGGGAGTCTCCAGCCATGCAGACAATATTCTGGGTTGTCAGACAGACCAGAACTGCTATCAGCACAGGGAGCTGTCTGAGAGAGAGTGTGAGTGTGTGTGTGTGTGTGAGTGTGAGTTTATGTTAGTTACAGAGTGCAGCCAAGCCCATCCAACTAAGACACCACCACCTCTCATCTCTAGTCCCATCTGGAACACATTAATCCAGCAAGAACGCTCTCTCTTTCTCTGTTTCTCTCATTCTCTTCTGCATTTATTTTCCTCCCTCTCTCTGTCTGACGCTCTCTCTCTCTCTCTCTCTCTCTCTCTCTCTCGCTCTCTCTCTCTCTCACTCGCTCTCTCTCTCATATCCCCTGTATCTTCGGTCCGTGCTGGCAGGTCCGATCAGGAAGCCCAAATATGTGGAGAGTCCTCGTGTTCCTTCTGATGCCATCGTTTCAGCGCTGAGGAAGGTGGCTGATAACAAGGAGTCCTCCCACAATGGTGAGTACATTTGTATATTTGTCTGCTTGTGTTTTGGAAAAAGTTACTTTAATAAACTGGCTCAAGAGTGACAAATGTTCGTGTCAGCTGGAATCCACAACGTTACGTTCATACTGTGAACTGTAGCTGTATGTGATTCTTGTGTGCCATAGAATATTATTGCCGTGTCCATGGGATCAGGGATAGGTCTCGGTAATTTAAGGATAGCATCAGTTCCTTCAGGAGTGGTCCATGTAAGTACCAGTTGCGTTTGAGCCCTGTTCCTTCATGTAGCCCCTTCTACAAACACACAATAGTGCTGTGTTTATTTTAAAGTGTGTGTTTAGATTACAGAGGGGTCCGTTTTCCACTGTGTGGGGATGTATTGTCTGACACTGGATTTGTTTCACGGGAATGTAGTGAGGACAATACACTTAATTTCTCAGTAATTGCACATGTGCGTGTGTGTTCTTCTGTTTCCACGTTTTTTTGTGAGGTGTGCCTTTCGTGTTATTGCTGCCTGTTCTCTCCTGTGTTGGGCGTTGTGTGTTTGTGTGTGGAGGGGTAATGTTCCACTAAGTGCACTGTTTTGATTTCCAACGGAGCAGGGCGGGCTCAAATTCCTCCCCATAGGTTTAAGTGGAGTTGTAGGATGCACTATCTTTAGCAAAAGGCATCATAGAAAGCGTTGCCCTCTGGAGTGTTACATGGCTCACATATGCAGACGGTAGTAACCCGGCACAGCCCATTCACTGTTGACTGTTACATACCAAGTCACGAGGGTGTGTCTGACATTCAGCTGGCACAGAGCAGTGTTTTGGCTTTGAGCGGACTACCGGCAGATAGTGGACGCCTGATAAATGTTATCTCATGCCAGCTGGTGAACTGGCAGTGTGAGTAAGATCATTTTATGAGTTGTGTTCTCAGGACAAAAGATTTGAGAAACCTAGTTTGGATTGTTTGAATAGAAATTTGATTAGGGGGAGAATATGAGCAGTTGGATAAGTCATGGTACAATATTTTTAAGTATAAATGCAAATCTACTGCAGGTTGCACAAACAGCACCCCCTTCCCCCTTCTCACCATACCTTAACACCTTTCTACTATTCACCATGCATTGCCCACCTCTGCAGACCTGAGATCCTCCTTGAAGCACTTGCATATAAATACACACATTCCCACTCCCCACACGCACGCCTATGCTGTCTTTCCAAAGCTTTCCCACCTCCCTCCTCTTTGCCTCCCATCACAGAGTAAAGAAAAATAATATTCAAGGTGAGTAAGGTTAAAAAACGGTTGTAGCCCTTGTTGTGGTTGTTTTAACCCCGTGTTCTCTGTACTGCCTCTTCTCTAATTTTGTGCCAGGCTAAAATTACTCTTCAGGCATTATAGCAGGTCTAACTATCTCACAAGTATGTGACAGATCTACTGACCAAGCCTCCAGAGAATCCTTTTGATGCCACAAAATAGAGACTGACATCTAACAGCTTCAGTTTCAAACACAGAGTACACAAAAAAAAATCAAGCTAAGGCTAAAAATTGAACATGTTTTTATTCTTCTAGTCAGCTCCCAATGATTCAAGAGTGAACTGTTCCAAACTGGTGATTTGATGACAAATAAGAAATTACATCACACTCTCTAGGAAAGGACCCAGCCTAATGTAGCACATTTTTGTAGTTCATAACAACAGTCTCCATGAACAGCTCGAGGCATCCAAGACGTTTAAGTCTGGCTTTTAGCTTTGGGAATGACTCGTACATGTTCTCAAATATTGACTCAGCTCTCACAGTGAAGAAAGAAACAATATGCTTTTAAGGTCAGACAGCTACTTACTTGTGGCATTATTCAATAAATGTAATCAGATATGCCGTATAAACTATCTACCTCCTTCTCCTCACAGTCGTAGTTAACAAGTCAAAGAAGTTTACTGCTGAGAAATTCCAGGAAGGGGTCAAGTTATTCAACTAATTATGCACAATTAGGGCACTGTATAAAACCTAGACTAATGACGGCTAATTGTGACAACCCAGCTGTAGTTAGATGAGGCCCCATGCACAGATGACAGGCTTTTGAGCACAGCTACACATGCTCTGCCTCTCCTTTTACTCTCCCATGTGAACTCATTTACACATACTGTATAGGATTTGTGCTTTTTTTTTTTTTTTTTTTTAAGACCATGCGTGCTACTTCCAAGGGCGCAGGCCTACTACAGCAACATGATGCTCTTGTATTTATGTGCGTCACGGAGCGCATGTGACAAGGATGTCTCCAGTGTTCTGTTTTCAATAAAGAGAGCGTCTTTCAGCCTGTATAGTCACCTACTTCAGAGAGGGTAAACAATGCTGGCTTTTTTTCTAACTGCTGAGACAGGATGAAAGGGTTGTTTGACATTGCAGCTTTTGTAACAAGGACAGTGTCAGCATGTTGACACGGCGCCGGAAGAAACTGAGTTGGAAAACTCATTGGGAGTTTGCAGCATAAGAACTGTGTGACATTTAGGGCCCAAATCAAGTGATTTTTTTCAGAGATGTGAAGGGGCTTTGTGTGTGTGTGTGTGTGTGGGTGTATGTGTGTGTGTGTGTGTGTATGCATGTCATTTTGGCCAAGCGTGGACATGATTAAACCTTGCATGTATAGTTTGAATGTATTCATTTCTTTCTCTATTAGGTTGCACAGCTTTTCAGTGCTCTGTGTTGTGAACAAGCAGGTTGTGCTGTAGGATAAAAAAGGCAACGTGGGTTTGACCTACAGTAGAGTTGTCTCACATAGCTTTGAGGAAGGATAGAGTTTCTTGTGCATGTGTTTAAATGCAGTGTTTGTTTGTTTGTTTTTTTAATTTTAGCTAGTGTGTCTGTAAGCACATTTATGTTTGTTTAGGTATGTGTGTGTTTGTGTGCATGAGTGCATTTGCTACAGGCGGTTAACAGTCCGGCAGTTATAATTGTTTCAGCTGTGGTCTCAGAGCTCTGTCTCTGTCAATCAAGACTCAACCTCAGGTCCCGTTCTCTCCCGCCATCATGTCTCCCCCCCTGTCCCCCTTATGGGTTTGTGGCCATGTGTGAATTTGGTTAATATGGTCTGATCTTTTTCTTATTTCCTGATATCAAGATGTAATCTGATGCAAGATCTCGCAGCCACAGCTGGGGTCTGGCAGGCTGCATGCAAGGAATGTTTTTGTAAATGTACTGTAGGAAACCATGGTGTCACCGGTGACCTCTTTTTACACACACCTCGAATTAGTCATTCATAAGATATTACAGATAATGTTGTATAATTTATGTTGTCTTGGTATGATTCTGTATTGAGAAATGGAGACAGAGGGATGTAAGGCAGAGTTCTTTCCATTGAAGAGTGAACCTGGTGGATCAGTTACCCATAAAGCAGCTGTACAAACTGGCTCAATTTGGTACCATTTATAAAGACTCAGCACAATCGAGACTCATCGTTACTGTTTCATAGAACTTCAAATGATATTTAGGCAGCTTTCTTCACCATCAACCATTTAGTAAAACAGTAACTTTGAGGCAACAGAGATGAATGGGGCTGTAGTTTTTTTTTTTGCCATAAAAGAGTATTAGATCTATGTCTCTCCATATCAGATTCATTGTTGATTTCCTCTTTTAAACAACTGGCTGAAAGTTTATATATTGTCTTTTCCCCTCATTTGATGAGGAAGCTTCATTAATCTTTGCTGCTCATCTCTAGAGGATCCTTTAAAGCACAGCCGCTGTGTCCCACAGGGCTGAATCGCTGCATGAAAAAGCCTAAGCTCTGTTGGTCAAATTATTAATGAAATGCCATCTATATCTACCATTAGAACAACAATAATAACAGCTCATTTTACTTGGAGACACTGTATTAACAACAGTCTCACCTCAATATACTGTAATGTCTCATTGAATAAACCATATGTGCATGCAGTAAAGGACATTTGCGGTTCCAACATTAGAAAGTGCAATAACAGCACTCAACGTGCTTCAGGGGGGCACGTCACCTAGTACCTCTGAACTCAAATGGGGAAGCAGGATGCATGTTCTCATCGAGGGTTCATTAAACAGGCTCCACTGTTGTGGTAATGAAACTCCAGCTGCTAATGAGCACCGGCTGGATTGTTTTCTCGGCAGGGAGAGAGCCGAGACAGCTCTGTGGAGCCAGTCTGTTCACGGTGTTCCCCCTCCTCCTCCTCCTCCATCCTTCTTCTGCTCCTCCTCCTTCTTCCGTCTTCATTCTTCTATCACTGCACCACAAGGCTGCTATTTCACACCTGCTCATAAACTTCCTCAGGCAGCAGATAACGATGTTGTTTTGTTTTTGCCTCCATTTTCTGTACAGTTACTGGAATAACAAAGTGGTTCCTGTCACATCCTTGGATTTTCCATATCTCCAGGGTAGCGTAAGAAATGGAGGACTAATCAGATACATAGCAGAGGGAGCTCATTTTCATCCAAGTATGAAGTGTTAGGCAGCCATTTTGGCTTATAACTGCCCTCCATCCATATAAATGCAATTATTCTACCTCTTGTGTACTTACAAAGCAGTTTTTGCCCTACTGCCACAGTTTTATCATGCCCACTTAAGAATCATACATAATGTCAATTCCTTTATGATGTTTTAAACTGATTCTTAAAGGACGGCAAGTGGTGTACGAGTGGAGAGCTGGCCTTTCTCTCACAAATATTATTGAAGAGCAGTTGGCAAGGCAGAAAAGGAAAGTTTTAAAAGCTTTAAGTGGTATATTATAACCAATAAAGATGTGTGAAGTCCATTCAGATGGGACCAATTAATAAACTGGGTTAATCGAGATTAGAGTAGTTATGAGAACCATGAGAGCAATCATGTTCCTCTTTTGACTGCACTCATTGTTCCTGGATGGTATTTTATACAATGCAAAATTGCAGGAGGTAGGTTATAATAGACAACTCATTTCCCAGCCTTTTTACCCACTCATCAAATCATTTGGATGAAGGCAGTCTACAGCCTGGGTAGAAATATATCTATAGGTCAACAGTCCATTTATGTGAATGTACAGGCTCCTAATAGCTTTTTAGTTTCTGTCAGTATAAGGCTTTGGCTTATTCACCAGGTTAACCAAAGACTTCTCAATTATGCCTTTGCACTCCACAGAACTTTTGCAGAATTGATGACACAAGTAGCTGAAATGGGTATGGATAGGTTTTTGTTAGGAAACGATAATTTAATGTGAATTTCTTTATACATGGTTCTGTTGCTACGGGAAGACTGCAAAAGGTATGTGCTCTAATTGAGTGATCCTGCATGAAATATTTTGAACTCACTGTTATGTCTATAAAATATGTGGAGTCTTTCTAGATTGTGACTAATCTGTCATCTAATTACTATGTTTGAGTGTAAACAGCTAACTTGGGATTATTCAGCTGTCGTGGAGGTCTGCACAAGTGCTGAATTGTTATAGTGCTCCACTTTTTCAGTGACACGTTATTGAACCATGATAACTCTCCACTGTAATAAAACGGCTACTTGTCTTTTGGTGTAATGTGGCAGCTGCATTTGGTCCACCTCCAACCAGACAGTTTGCTGTCATCAATCTCATACACACAGTCTGGCAAACCGACAGAGCAACAGACAGATACCTTCAATCCCATTTACAGTCTCCTGACCTGGGTAGTAATGGAGGGAATAGTGAGTGGACTTGAGACCCACAGATATTGAATTTTTGAGGCCAATACTGATATTGACATTTGATCATTTATGAAATCCAATAATGATTCCTTGGCAGGAATTCATTTTTAACATAACATTTTTTTTAAATGATCCCTTAAATTTGGTTATTAAAGAACATGTGATCAAGTTGTGTACTGAACAGGACATTTTACAGTTCTAAAATAAAGTAAGTTAAAATATGCAGAAAATATCAGTCATGCTGATGTATCACACTGGCTCTAGATGGAACTTGTCCAATTAGTGTTTGTGTGTGACAAAATGGCAATGGATAATGTACACACACATATACAGTACCAGTCAAACGTTTGGACACCTTTCCGTTCACTTGAATGAGTGTGTCCAAACTTTGTACATGGAATAGGCAGACCAGCGGGTTTGGCTTGTATTCAGCCCACTGTCAGGTTATCTTGAGACAGGTAGACCACTCTCAGTCCGAAGTGCTCTGCTGCTGATGGCATTTAAAATCACAAAACCATAGCTGTCCTCTTTCAATGTTTTCCTTTCCATGAGCACATGACAGCCTGAGAAACTGATAAATCCCACACTGACATCAGAGTATGACCTATGTTGATGGATGGATGTCTTACTTATGAATTGCACCATTATGTGAACTCCGTTTTATCAAGTGTACCATGCCACTGGTTTAAAAGTACATACCGTCTCATAATATTATAGAGCAGCACTTCTATGGCGATTACCACTAAAAGGGGGACATATACCGTAGTAACATCAGGTACAGTCTGCACTAAATGCACTGCACAGCTATTACTGCTATAAAAAGCCCACACACACTAACAGTGTTTAATAGAAACATATCACTTACTCATAAACCAAAATGGTAAACAGAATGGTACTTAAAGTGGTACTTACAGTACGTTGGCGGACTTTTACCATCAGTGATAGTGGTGAGACTAGATAAACGACAACAACATATGTTACATCAGCAGCATTACATAATAAAGCCTTAGGTGCCGTTTTATGGGTAGTAGTGGCCCAAAGGTTCAAGAGGAGAGCATATCAATGAAATGTAGCCAATTTGACCGGCAAACAGGTTGGAGAAATCTGGCAGGGAAACTAATGAGCAGTGCTTGCCCCTCCCTCAGTAACACAGCTGACATGCCCTGGAGCAAGACACAAGACCAATAACAGATAAGACTGGCCAACAGATAAGAATGAGGTTGTTTCGAGCAGCCTCTAGGTATGAAAATAAAGGTAAAAAAAAACTCTAAATGCCATTTACTTTATGCAAACCAAATACCAAATTTAGTTTAACTTTGTATGCCTGTCATGTTTGCTATGACTTTGACTTTGAATCCTCAGTATTTCAGTTCTGGTTGATTTGGTGACACCTGTGGTTACTGGTGGTAACACTAAGAATGTGTTAATAATGCAAGCCCCAGAGTTGCCTTTGAAATTATGCAGTAGTGACACCTAACTTTCAGAGGCTTATTATCTTTTCCCCAGTTGTTCGTCAATTATAAAATTTGATGTCTTTATCATAACTGTATATTTATAAGCTGTTGAAGCTAACATATTTGTGCTGACACAAATATTTTACCCATTCAAGATTTCTGGGACTGTGTGTTCTGGTTTTCTGAAGTACATCATTAAATGACGTGTAAATGAACACAAATTAAGTGCAATGGACACATGTGCTGGCTCTTGTCTTCCGAATTTTGTCCAGTATGTGCATGCATCACTTTCTGCGAATCCCTTGTGCATGTGCACCCCATTTGAATGCAGTGTGGGAATGGCGGACTCTGCTACTGACAAAGCAAATTTCTATGTAGAGAGGTAACTAATGTGTATAAAAACATTTAGGGTCTATAGCAGAATAAATGCCAGCTAAATCTTTCTATAATGATTGGCTTTCAGACCTCAGCATTGTCTTTACACCAGTGCTCTCAAAAGGCTCTTCTTAAAGGTTAGCATTTAGTATCTGTTGCTATATAGACACTCTTGCTATTTATAATTGTATAATAGTCAATTTATTCAGCCTGAAACTTTTAGGCCTATTTGATTATGTTTTCACAGGCTTATAGAATATTTCAGTTTCTCAAGATTAAAGGCAAATGCTTTTCTAAGAGGTGGTGCAAATAGCCCACAGGCAATGCACAAACTAGGCAACCCAGTGTGTAGATGGGTCAAAGAGTTAAGGTAAATATTCTGCACAGCATCTACTTAGATCTATGTCCTTGTCTGGCATTACTTAGAATACAAGTATCTTGTCTAACACATTTTGTTCTTAGGCACATAACCAACATGTGCCAAGACATAATGGCTACTTCTGTATTGTACAGAAGCCTCACCACCTGTGCAGTCTGCTTGATTAGTCATGCTTTGTATGTCTGAATAGTACATTGCTGTAGTTAGTGGCTCAGATGCAATAGTGGAGTTGTCCATTAATTGCAGGTTTGGTGGTTTGATCCTTGGCTCCTCCTATTTGTAGGTTAAATGTCCTTGAGCAAGAAACTGAACGAGTGTACTACATATAGGGATTGTGTCATTTTCCATGTATTGCTTCTGTTGTTTCCTACAGCTGAGAAGTATTGTTTATGCTCCATTTACCAACCATGGCAAACTAGGTTCCCTTGCTGCAGAGTTTTAGGGTGGACAATTTCCCCCCCCCTTGATTTTGTTGATGACACAGCAGCAATGGGATTCACCTTGTGTGTGACAATAGGCTTCTCTCAGTTAAGGATTGTCTCAGCAAGCAAGTGATGTTGGCTAACCAGTGCTTAGTAAAAGCCTCAGATGAATCCTGAAAATAAGACCTCCTGGTGTGGAAGTAGAACTTCTTGTTACAACAGAGCAGAGAGATATGAATTGTACTGTGTATTATAAAAGCTTAAAATATGATGTGCCAGTGAGATCCTTGTACTGAATAGGGCACAGTTAAAATCCACAGTGGGTTATAATGACCTTCTCTCTTCCTGTTGGGAGTACAGCTCTGTAATATTGCTGCCAGTACTGCTATTGGTGGTCAAATTTACGTCGCAAACTATACTTACAAGACCGTTGACCTCCTATTATATTCTTTCATTATTGTTACAATATAACTTGACGGACCAATGGCAGTACTGAGAGCAATGCTACGGATATGGACTCCCTGTGGACAAGTGCTAAGATAGTATTACCCCTCACCAAGATAGTGAAGGAATACCTTTATATAATTAGCTATTTATGATTTTAGAAGGGATCTCTGTGGTGTATTGCTTTCCTTCTAAATATGTGTGTGAGAGTTAAGGGGTTAGGACTTAAGGTCGATGTTGACTTTGATCCCCCTACCCCTTCCCCTTGACATCCCAGAAATCTACTGTTAAGGTCCATGTTACAATTTGTTTTTGCTTTACAGCCACACTTTGCATTCCCATGTTAAATAAGACGTTTACTGAGTGGAATTTCTTTTACTGAGTTATAGCTTCATACAAAGATACCAATCATAAATAGACCATACTATTGGGTCAGATGATCAGGTCTTATGACACTGATGTTCAGATCACATAATCACACATGGCCATGAAAAGAAAGCATGCAGACAAATGTTATTGACACTTGTATACAGTTATTTACATATAAATAGGAACTGAAAGACCTTAAGCAGCTCTCATACCTCCAGTATGAAACGGTCTAATTGAGGCTCCCCCAAAATTCCACAAGCACACTCATAAATTACATTTAGGACACAGCAGTAGCCAAATACGCTGTACCAAATGAGAGCATACAGCAATTACACATATAAACAGACAGCGCAAAGCAATTTGAGATAGAAAACATAGATTAAGGAATGTTTCACACCAGAATACGAAAGGGTGTGGAGTGTGTCATGGATATAAGTCCAAAATGTTTCCTTCTAAAATGCAACATTTTACTGAACTGACTAGTCTGAACTGAACTTTAAGATGGCTATAATCAGCAATCCTTGTTTTAAAGATGAGTTATCGGCAAAACCACAAAGCCTTTTAAGCATATAAATTTAATTTTTATGTAACATGAAATATTGCACCTGATAAAGCCACTTGCCGATGGGTAAGGGTGATTAAACATGTACTCTTTGTAGGTAAAATGCAATTTAGGCACATCCCATATTAGGAGTTGTCATTCGGAATCTTTATGAAGATGGGATGGAGACATTTTCACAAAATGAGGTACAACAAGATGTTGTGCACTTTGAGATTACAGGACTACAAGTCAACCCCCAGTGCTTATACTTGAAGTAAACTGTGGCAGATCAGTTTTAATGATAATTAGTTCATTTCTGTAAAGCCCAACTCCTTCCTCTGTGAAATATATAGTTTATTAGAAAGAGAGAAAATTGTTAGAGAGCAAAAAAGAAGGCTCAGTTTGTGAGTTGTGGATGGACTTCAGTCTTTTAGGTGGTTCTTCTAAAGGGAGGCTACCTTTGAGTTGTTTCCACCACCACATTTCACTCATCAAACAGTTCCCACTCAACTCCAGTTTTGACCTCTATATTGGAACTAAACTTTTTAAGAAGATGACCTTTCAGGTAAATGGATAGCAATTATTGTAATGTATTTGCATCTATATACTTAATTGGGGCTTGGCAGTACATTCTGCCTTTTTACATGTTTGTATTTAATCAGATTTACTGCCAACATTATTAATAACTGTGGAAGAAGGAGGGTAAAGGAGCAAATAAAGGAGAGAGGAGGAAAAGGTGCTGACAGAGAGCTGTATAATAAGCTTTTGTATCTTGGAAGTTTGCCTCTCTCCCTCCATCAGACTGTCTGCTCTCTCTCTCAGGGAATGTTGTTACTCTACCTTGATTCAATTGCCACAAAGTTGTGCAAAGTTTCTTATTTGTTTTCAATGGGTTCTTTTTTGGTTTTTAATTGATGCCAACAGGCAATGCGTATAAACAGAAAATAGGTTGAAAGTGGTCTCTGCCTTGTTGATGGCAACCCGATCTTCACATTGCAATCTAAAGAAGTATAAAGACTTGAGAGTGAAGACCGCAAGCAGTTTAAGCTGTGTTGGAGAAAGCCTATGTCCACTCATTGATATTCAGAGCCTTTATGAGTGAGCGCTGTAAACAACCAGAAAGCCCTGGAATTGGCACTCAAGGCATGTTGCAGCGCACACACACACACACACACACACACAGTCACTGCTTTCTTAACAATGCTAGACATTCATATGTATTCAGTCTCTTTTAGAACACACACACACACACACACACACACACACACACACACACACACACACACAAGCCAGAACCACCACCATACTCCCTCTCTCCCTTTCTCTCTCTCTTTCTCACTCCCTCGCTCTTCTTTCCTCCCCCTCTCCGGGTCTGCACCACATCAGCAGCAGCTGGAGAGTGCAGCAAAGCATTTCAGAGCAGAGCTCAGGAGGGCAGGGCGGGCAGAGTGGCCCTGTGTGGGCCATCCAGTGGAGAGAATCTACCCGCTAACGTTAAGCATTTCTCTCCCTCTCGCTCCCTTTTCTCTAGAGCTGCAAGCAGAGAAACAGCCAAGCTCCTCCTCCCCTGCCACTCAGGAACTGATGACAAGGCTGGGCTTCTTACTGGGAGAAGGGATCCCGGGTTCGGCAGGCATACCTATGGACGACAAGAATGAAAAGAAGGTATTTCATTTTCTCCCACCCCTCCCACTCCCTCCCTCCTCCAACAGCAGCTGCTGCCGCTGCTGCAGCGCACAGATAGAGAGATAGAGGAGAGAGGGAAAGGATGAGAAGAGGAGGGAGTTGTGACAGTGTAACAGAGGAATGGATTTTTTTGTTGCAGCTTGATTCATTTTTTCCCCCCTGTGCATAATCTTTGGATGGGGATTTAAGTGGCACTCCTGGGCTTTTTTTTTTTTGGCACAACAAACAACGGTAACTGTCAAACTGTTATGATGTTTTAAAGAAAATAAGTCCATATTTAAAATTGATTGCATGTGGTTTTATTTCAGTGCAAGCTTTACTGTGTGGTGTGTGTGTGTCTCCCAGTAACTTGAGTGCTATTCCAGGGGCTCTTGAGTATGTAACAAGAGTGTCTAAGCCTGGGTCCAGAAATAGAGTTATGTTAGGTCTGAGCCTCAATTTGTTTGGCTCTACTAATTAAGCTGGGGCTGTATGAGTAGCAGAGCAAAGCCCAGCATGCTACACTCATTTATCTCGTGTCTTGGACACGTTTTGACACTGAACCAGCAATTTTAGGAACATGAAAGAGGCTTACAGTATTGTATAAAACATGTTCATTAGTTGAGATGTTAAAAGAGGAAATGGGCAGTATGGGATGATAATGGATTTTACTTTGTATTTGTTTGTGTGTGTTTGTGTGTAGGTGTGTGTTTTCAGATAGGGGAGGAGCACATTATTGTCATCTGCCAGCAATCCTCTTTTCCTCTTTTCATACTGCTGTTTTACAACATGTCTTTAACTCAGCATGTTGTTTTTAGCTCTGCCTCACAGTGAATTATTAAATGTCAGTAAGCTGTTTGGCTCTTACTGTGTGTTAGATGCCATCAAATCCGGGCTGCAGCCTCAGGCTGGAAGTTGCCGGGCAAAAACTACTGGCACGCTGTCACAAAAAACAGGTGGGACTCAGAAATAGGAAATATTAGGAAAGCTATGGCCAGACAGGGTTGCAAACATAAGAAATTGGAGCCAGCTTTACAAGCTAGTTAATATCAGCATTCCACAAGTTGATAATTGTGCTGCCAGCCACACAGCATCCCATCTATTTTGCTGTTTGTATTCTTTCAGCCTGCCATTGTACAAACATATAGACCTTTAAACAACAACAACAAACAGTACATCTTGAACAAGAGGTCACTCCCATTTCTGTCTCAATTTGGCTAAGCACCAGTGAGTCTTGTTCTTTTGTTCAGCCAGGTTGAAATCCTTACATGGCAAACAAAACAAGGGGATACAAATTTCACTGACATTTCTACTCTTCTTAAATATAGTAGCCTTCTACATTGCCTTATTATTATTATTTATAGAATCAGGAATGCGATATTGTAATGTGATGGTATCAGATGTAACATGTTCACACAAAGTTGTCTGTAATTATTATGGACATAATTGATTTTGCAGCAGATTTTCAATTTCAATACCGTTTTCAGAATATTGTGTGATATTGAAGTGGTGTTTTTAACAGGCACAAAACTGCAGTTTAGTCCTGTTTTACTTTAGATTTTGGGACGACATTTAAAATGCAAAAGAGGTTAGAGATGTTGGATTGGTGGAGTTTGTTTGAGTCAATACACAGCTTTTTACTGAGTGCTGCTTGAGAAACCAGCTGTGAGTGAAAGTATTGCAGGCAACAAAGTTGGTATGTTGAGGCTGATGTAATTTCAGCTGGGCTTGTAACAGTGGTTGTTAATTGGATAGAACCAGGCAGTGATTGATCAAATGTACTATGATTTAACCATTTTTTGGAGAAAAAAGTGGATAGTTCTTGGGTTAGCAGGATCTCAAGTTCTTAAAGAGACTGGATTATTGAACATCATGGAACTACAGTAAATTCTGGACATGTTTGTTTGTGTTTTGTTCTGTAAATTTAGTGCTTTGCCCACCACCTATTACTTCGTCTGCACTTATTGTGAATGAAGCTGGATGGGGGAGGAGTTGGTTCCAAACTTACTGAGTGGTGACCAGACTCAATCTCTGTGATGTGGAACAGTTTGAAGATGTTGGTTCTTCTTACAGTGGGACAAGGATTCTTGAGCTACAGTATGGTGTAGAATCACAATACAGTTGAAGGAAGATGGGGAAACAGGACAAACTAGCTTAAATTCAGATTTTTATGCTTGTCAGTCAGCTCAAACAAAGATGCAGCTGCTGTTTTGTTGTCAGATGAGCTTGAAGACACGAGAAAGGTAGCTATTGTAACACAACAAAGTAGAGACTTCTTCCCTTGTGAAACTCTCTTCAGGGTTATTTTGGTTCTTCCAGACATATGAGTGTGTAATTTTTGAGCCTTGCTGCATTTACTGAGCTTATGCCCTTCAGCTTGTGTGTCATGCTCACATGTGAAAGACTCGTTTATTTGTGAAGGAATTTTTTTGCATCACTTTCACATGATCCAGGTCAAATAGGCAATGAACATGGATCACACCATTCTTTACAATTTTTCAATTCACTTTCCAAATAAGGTTGAAAAGTTATTTTTGTTGTATTTGTTGCTGCTCATGCTGAAAAAATGTGAACATGCTGCCAGTGTTGCTAAAGCAGATTCGGTTTATATTGAGTCGGACCTCATACTTCATTGACATATCTGATTAGTAGAGCACATTCCTGATGTACCTCAACCCTTTTCTCTATCTTCCTTCTCCCCAGTGCTCTGTGACAAGCCAGGGTATCAGCCCCTGCTCCACACTGACCAGCAGTACGGCGTCTCCCAGCACCGACAGCCCATGTTCCACGCTCAACAGCACGACAAGCCGCCCCCCTCTCAGCCGCTCCAGCCCTTGTGGGACCATCACTAGCCCGAGCTCCACACTCGAGAGCAAAGATAGTGGAATCATAGGTAAGAGATAACAGTCCTTCACATCCTCCGGTTGCAACTTGTATTGGTGCATGACCAGTACCACAAGAGTTGTAAGACTGGTGGAACCCGTCCTGATTTAAGCTAGCAGCTAATTTAGCCACTGGTAGGCCAGAGGTGGAAATGGTGACTCATTCAATGGTGAATGCTGATTCATTCTTGTTCATATTTTAGTTACAATACTATTTGAAGCAATGGAGTTAAATTGCACAGAATTGAATTTTTTTTATTTTTATTCAGTCTCACTGAGATTAAGATTTCTCTCTTTTTTTCCAAGAGAGACCTGAGAACAAGAAACATTCATAAGACAAGAACATAATCAGCAGACAGAAACAATGCAACTACACAATAAACAAGAAATCAATAAAAACAGTTACAAGAATCTTCAAAAAACATCAGATAATAAAGCTTTAAAATCTGCAAGAGTAATGTAAGACTCAAGTTTGAGGGCAGTTTCCAGTTCATTCCAGAAACCAGTTCTGCTAACATGAGGGATATCTATCTATCTAACTAGTTAAGTAGTTACGGGATGGTGTACTGTGGTTACTAGATTTAAATGAGAGAAGAGATGTGAGGTAGTTTGAAAGCTTTAGAGCTTTACAGATGAATAACATGAGATGGTTATTTCTTCTTGTCTGTAAGAAAGTCCAATCAACCTCGTGATACAGAGAACAATGATGAGTATGAAATTTGTCGTTCATGATAAAACATAATGCACTATGATACACAGGGTTTAGCTGCTGAAGTGTTGATGGGGCAGCATGACAGTACAGAATATCTCCATAATCAAGGACAGACATGAAGGTTGACTGCACAATAGGCTTACAGTTGAAAGAAGACAGACAACCTTTAATTCTATAAAAGAAACCTTGTATGATTTTTAATTTCTGAGTCAAATGTTGAATATGAATCTTGACTGATAGTCTGCTCTCTAGCTATGGGTTGCATTGTCCAGCTACGGGTACCATTTAAAGTTGTAATGGCAGAATAGTCAGAGTCACTGATAGAGGTGGAGAATACAATGTACTTTTCTGCTTTTAAAACTTATCTGTGATTAAGCAGTGATAACTGGAACACATCAAAGGCAGAACTGATACAGAACTAAACCATGATGCAGAACTAAACCATTCAACAGACGTCATATTCTCAGCCCACATATCTCTAAAGCATGCTCCAGAATGTCTGTCAAATAGTTTCACTGACTTCACTGAGGTTTAAAACCACCTGTGGTGCTTTTGCCAAAATAGTCAGTAACCACGCTAGGAATGCCAGCGATGAGCCAAGTCAGCTGCAGATCTGATGGGAAAGCAGGCTCTGTGAATCAATAGCTGAGTTAGGAGCATGAGTAGCCCGCCTCTGAGCAATGACGAAAATCTCATCTCCTGCCAGCCTCTCATTTACCACCGTCAGCTTACTAGTGGCCACATAAGTTGCAGGGTTTGATAACTCAGGTAATGGGGAAAAAAAGCTCTGCTGACCTCTCAGTAATCTTTTCTGGCATTTATCCTGCACAATACAACCATCAGTACACACAAGGTTAGACTGTCCCCTCTTCATCATCGCTTACTATCACATTTTACAGTATTTCCCATGACGCTCTTCTATCTCCAATTTGGTAGAATTGTTGCCATCTGTATTTTAGGATTTAGACCAAAAAGTCTCATCTACATGGTGTCAGTCATTCATCATTTTGTTAAAACAGCTGGATTTTTTTGTGGGACTGAATATCATTTGTGTCAGATTGTATTCAGCCTCTACCATGTGTCACTTATTGAGCTTACAGAGAGCTGTTCCGGTATGAAAGAGCATTGAGGTGACAGTTGCCACCGTTTGACGAACTGTATCTCTAGTAATAGGCATGTAAGACATCTGGGGATTTACACAAGCTGACAGGAAGATGACGTAGTCTATTGATGTATTAATCCGTCTGCCATTCCTACTCACAAAGCCTCCAATGGCTATACAAAGTTACAAATTCATTTTGAAAATGGATTTTGGATATTTTTAGTGAGCAATCAATGGCAAATTGTAACTCTGTATGATCCCGCAGTTATCCTCAGTTGAACCTTAATCATTTCTGAACTCTCTAGTAGATTTGGGGCAAAAGATTAGCGGCTGAGAATAAAGTTTAACCTTTTCCTTGTATTAACTAACTAGAATATCACATGTTATACTTATTTAGGTAACTGACTGACATAATTGTTCTGCAGTAGAAACCAATGTATGCCAAAGCCAGACATAACACAACAATTTGGATTTTCAATACTGCAGAGTCTACACTGTAAAAATAACTGATTACCATGAGTCAGTCATTCCGTCCCCCCGAACAATATCATATCTAGCTGATACATAATTTATGGAAGCTGTCCTACAGTCCCGCATCGAGCATTGGCTGCTGCCCAAGATGAGACATGCAGTCATATACCATGTGTTTCAGCCCATCTAACCACTCCAATGTATTGCTACTTTACTTACATCAAAATTCCTTTTGTGAAACAATGACACAATGTGACATTGGTTTACAACATCCCATATTACCCCCCTTGATAAGGCTGTGCAGACATGGAAAGGAACAAAGGTATGTTGTGTCCACAAGTCAGATTCCTGCCTGCGATTAATGCTCCTTGTTCTTTGAAGTTTGACTCAGACTCTGATTTCAAAAGCACATTCATTTGGCTTTGTTCTGTGTTAAAAGCTCCTTGGTGGAATTGGAGAGACTTTGCAATATCTTAGCATTTGTAAATGTGCTCCAAAAGGTATTTTTGCATGGGGTACCTGAAGAAGGAGCTCTATCAGACCCATATAAATGACCATAACCAGCTCTCCCTGGTAAAATGACAAGCTCACTATATTTTAGAATAAATAATAATGTATTCGTTGCTGGGGGCTGTAGTTCAACCAAGTAAGCAATCACAGTAACCCCTTCTACATTGTAATGACTCCCATTGCCTTGCTCAGACCAGAGCTAGACGTGACTGCTATCATGAATGACTTAATATTTATCCAGGTAAACAGCACAGGAGTCAAAAGATCCAGGATGTGTTTGTTATATTAATATTAGTGATGATGCAACGTGCTGCAGCATTATGAAATTCAGATTAGCACTATGTGATGCAAACACAGCCAGCTGGCTAGTCATTTCCAATCCTCTGACTGCACTGATGTTTCTGTATCCAGCTGCTTGTCATTGTGTAGCTTTGACCCTCCGCTCAGATTTTAGGATTGCGTTAGAGGGCTGGGTCAGCCTCAGGGGAGGATTAAAGGATTTGTTCTCATGTAAGCAAAACACCTGTCTGAACTCAAAAATGCCTTCACTCTACTCTTTTATCTTGCATTTTAATATTTAAGTGAAAATTTTGTTGTATACTACAGCATCTAGTCATTGTTGATATTGCATATTAGATCCCTCAAAAGATGGGAAAAGGGAATGAAAATCTATTCCATCATGGCTTCCCAGTTTTCATTAGTGTAAGCAGACTGTTGCTGTAAATATAAAATCAGGTGGTGAACAGTGTTAATAAGCAAAATGAGGAAAAGGAGGGAGTTTTTCAATGTGGAAAGTTTCCATTACAGCTCAGTATCTCACTAGAGATGAAGACTGAACACAAAAAACCCATTACTTTCATATTTATTGCCTCTTTCCCTCATCTTACCTCCCTCACATGCTTTTAATTCTTATATTTTTGCCTCATTCCAGCCACCATCACTAGTTCCTCAGAGAATGATGACCGCAGTGGCTCCAGCTTGGAGTGGAGTAAGGATGGCAGCCTGAGAGGCAGCGCGCGCCATGGCCTGGCACAGAGTGTGCGGGCTGACACCTGCTCTCCTGTGGCAGAAGAAGACTCCAACAGTGCCACTGCCACACCAGCCGACACCCCATCCAGGACAGATCAGCAGCAGTCCAACACTTCAGCAGGGGCACTAGGACCACCAAAACCATCAAGTCACACACCCGAGGGACCCATTCCATACCCACTACAGACATCCTCTTCCCTCATGATGCCAAGGCCGAACTCTGTAGCAGGTAAAAGCCCTTGGTGTTTGGTGAGCTCTTGACATCTGGATGTCTTCTGTGCAGAGGAGGCAAAGCAATGATTCTGTATACCTTTCCTCTTGTGTACTTTCTTCTTGCATCCTAGTAACCTTTCTTATGTTGTCAGTAAAACAGTGACTTGGTGCTGGGGTGTCTCTTGGGTGCATTGCGTTGTCAGTTCAAGAGTGAAGCGATGATATGACCTGTGCCTGAGGCTGACAAGTAGCGTGGCATTTCTTGTCCAAGCGAGTGACAGGCGCAGACAGGAAAAAGCATATGTGAATATAAAGCGAATAGAAAGTAAGTGTTTTTAAGAAGCCAGGTTGCGCTTTTCAAAGAGGGGAGGGGTATCAAGACAGAAGTTTGGGATTAGGCAGCTGTTGTGTGTTGTGCCCCGTCCCTGCCTGCTATGTCGGACCTAAGCACAAGCCACTGTCTGACTGATCTGTTCTGCATTCCTGCCCTGGAACTTCCCTGTTATGGCCCAGCTCGCCATATCCACACAGCTGTCACAGTTGTTAATATCCCTCGCTACCCCCTTTTCCTCTCTCTCTGTCCCCCCCTTTTTCCAGTCCTGTGTCTCTCTCACACTGCCTCCCTCTGTTTTTGCTGTTGCCGCTTTTGACCATGGCCTTGTTGTTTAAACTCTTATAGCCATAAGATTCACATCTTTTAAAACTCAAACAATTGTAGGGATGTCTTAGTCTAAATGTGAGTTGAGACCAAGTTGATTCAAAGACCATCAAGAGTCAAGTCCTTATTGAATATCATGGTTGAACTAGTATTTAGAATAAGACTTTATTGTCCACAAAAGTAGAAAATTGTCCACTTTGAAGAAGTAAATATTTTCAGCTTCACTAAGGACTGTTTTTTGATTTGAATGTATAAGCGAACTGTGGAATCAGCAGCAACATAGTCTACAACTCTTATAAACACATGCTGGGGATCTTACTCCATACCGAGCAACAAGCTGCACATGCTTGCTATCAGGCAAAATAACAAACAATATAAACATAAAGGACATGACTTAAATGTTTGCTTGTTATATGAAAAAACAAAAACAAACACTAAAAAACACTGTTCTAGGGAAGCTGATTATTGTCCAGAAGTGAGGGTAACACTGATAGGAGCAAACAAAGTAAACAAATTAGCAGTTTGTACTGCAGATGAACTGTATGTTGGACTACATTGTACAAGCCTTTGGTAACTGATCATTGGTGAGGCAAAATCACAGGAAATAACAAAAGCAGGGCCAGGCAGACCTGTGGGGAGAAGCATAAAAACATAAGTGGACTCAGGTCAGACCAGTGGCCAACAAAAACACAGAGTCAAAAGTCAGAGTCAACAAATAAACCACTGGATTCCAAGTTTGTAACACAGAGAGAGATCAGATTGAGTAATAGTACAATTCTGAACATATTAACTGGGAGATGAGGTTTATATTCATATTGTGCAGCTTTGGAGTATAACAGGGTGAAAAGAGGGTCTTACTCCCTCTACCTGTATGTAGTAGCTGCCAACGTGTTGAGGTTCAAATGCTTTTCACCTGCCTACCTTTATTTTGACCTTGATGAAATAGAATAACTATTTACTTGTTTCTAATAGGCATTTCAATGTGTTTTTTCTGTTGGACATCTAGCTCGTGTTCTTATCAAATTTGAATGCATTTTTTTCTAAGTTGCCTTGGACAAAAGCGTCTTCCAAATGAAAGTAATATAATCTACTGTAGTGTAAAGGTGCCACTTTTATTTCGAAGTCCTCACAGTTTCTAACAAGAAGCCCACTGATCTGCTGAAGGTTGTCTGTATATTCTGTTTCAGAATTGCCCTTGCAGTTTTCTCTTTAAGTAATAGTAAAAGAGTGAAAATACAAAGACTTGCAATGTATTTCACACTGTGTACTGCTTTTGCAAAAGATTTTGATACTATCATACAGCCCACAGTTGAAACTGTGCCCACATTGCAAACATGTTGTACATGGCATTGTGCTTGTCATGCCTCTTCTGTGGCCGTTCTGTTGTTCCATGAGTCCATACCCTTTTTACTTCTCATCATTATTTTGCTGCTGACATAAACCTGAACAGTGCAGACACACACTGGCTCATAAAGCTAACAGACCAGGAAATATTTGACTGTTTATGTGTGATGGTTTGCGCGTCTGCGTCTCATGGTGTGCTCCAAGAGTTTATGGGCTGATGTCATCGTTATGCAGTGTTGCCCTCTAGGGACCTGCAGAATTCACACCACAGATTTTACGCCGTGTCACAAAGCCCTGGGAGACGATATCAAGGACATGGTAAGACATCTTCATTTATGGCCCAAACCGTTTTGTGTTGGTGTCACGGTGCACCAGGGACAGTGCTTCTTTTCAGTTGATGCTCAAGGAAATCACATTCAATAAAAAAATGATTCAAAAGAAACAATTATTGAAGCAGAAGGATGGAGGAGATACCACTATACTTAATGAAAAAAAAAAGTATTCATCATTAGTACATTCACTTTATACACCAGAACCTTGGTGACTATTTCTCTTTGTGTGTCTCTATACCCCAGAACATTGTATAATGAGGTGTCTGCTGTGAATTTGCCTTTACTTTATTGATAGACTTTAAATTAATAAGGACATTGAGATCCAACATGAAAAGAAATATATTATGGCTGGATTTTCTTTGCTTAAATATACTGATTCACAACTTCAGATAAAAAAAGGTAAATAATCCCCCCACTCCCTACTGGACGCTGGGGTCCTTTAGTTGAGTTTGGTTCATTACTTTGTGCTACTGCATACATGCGCTGGCTGAAGAGAGAATTATTTCTTATTTCACTAATATAACATATCTCAATCAAAAGATAGTGCCAGTATGTCATCATCATTGTGTTTTATTGAATATGTTTTAATCCATATTCTCAGACTTTCATTTCATAGTTTTGGGATGAGAATCAGCAGCTCTTAAGTCCTGGACCATCACACTCTGCTTAAAAACGGTGGATTGTTCTCTTTGGGTTGCAAACAATTTCTACTCCAAGTGAGAGCAAGATGGAGGATGAATTTCACAGGCAGATTTGTTTGGAGTCTGCAGTGATGCAGACATCATACTGGAGTTTGATTGTGAAGAGGGAGCTGAGCGTGAAGGAAAAGCTCGTCATTTTCCAGTCAATCTGCATTCCAACCATCACCTACGGTCATGCGGTTTTAGTAGTGCCCATAAAAGCAAGATCGCGGATACAAATAAATTGCTTGGACTTTTTAGGGGAGTTTTGAGCAGAACCACTGCTTGTTGATGCTAAAAGGAGCCAGTTAATGTTTGGGCATCTGAACAGAATGCCTCCCGGGATGCCTCCATGCCAGGAGGTCTCCACAGCATTCGTAGACTACATAGCCCACCTGGTGTGGGAACGCCTGAGGATCCCCTACAAAGAGCTGGAGGGTGAGGCTCAGAAGATCTGTTTACCCCAATAGGCTGTGGAAACTAGATAAATGGATGTGAACAGTATTTCCCAGACCTGGTTGTTTACAGTTTTCATGGAGAACTATTTTCCACTGAAACCAGGCAATATCAATGAAACCTTCCTGTTTCATTGCTACATCATCTGCCTCTGTGGCCACCCACACCCAGGTGGAACCTAGACTAAAGCTAAATGTAAAATCTAAATGTGGTATTATTTCACCCACATTATGCAACACTGTACTTTTCTTCTATTGATTGCCTAAACATTGCATAGGTTTGCAGCACAGAAACCAAATTTTGTCCATCTGTCTCATGCCAATTAAAGGATGTATTGCTAGGACTCTGTATGTAGAATGTGCACATATTGCAGAGACGTGTCATTTGCCCTGCTGTGGTGAACACACAGACATGCACACTCACATAGTCACACTGTGGGTAGCTTGTCCCTGGGCTGCTGTGGAAACAGCACTGTGTGAAGCCTGCATGTGCTTTGGCAAGTTACACAAATGCTGACACGTGCCACCTGTCACAGCAGACAAGTCTGAATTAAAATGCCTCTTTAGAAGCAGTTTGTAATTGTATCATTAGTTGGTAGTCTAAGGAGACATCTTGGCAATCATTCTTCATAGAAAATATTTTCTGCCATATCATTTATCTTGTAAGGCAGCATTTAAAAGTTGGCACAAAGGCAACTCCAATGGGCACCAAAAACGTTTAGCATCCATTTAATATCAAAACACATGCTGTTTAAAGGTCAGTGCTAACAAAATTCAAGGGCTGTGTGGGCTACATAGAAAGTGTAAGCAATGTGGTCGGCTTATTTTCCCATGCTTCGTTGTGTTTTCAGAGATCCTCCATGGAAAAAAACCCTTTTAATTCTACTTCTTGTAGCAAACAATCTTTAAGCATCATCCTGTGATGGTGCATAGCCATCCTCCAACTTCCTCTGCTTCCTCCCACAGCCCAGTATTAAAGCCTGCTGAGACAACTTTTAACTAACAACATTTTTTGCTAGGGGTTTAAATTGCTGTCTTAACAGCGATTTATTTTGATTCATTGTATCTGAGTTAAGAACAATTCTTATTTCTTTTCAGTGTGGTGTGATATAATAAATCCCAGACTGATTCAATAAGTGTTAGTCAAAATTGTATAACCACCACATAATAGTCAGACTTGGTGAAACATTGGCAACAGAATAACTGTAAAAGAGAAAATTCGATTTTTAAAAAATAGTTATTTCACTATATATTTTACACTAGCTTCTTAAGACCGTTTCCCTAAAATGGTGTTGGCAATCCAGATATTAATGTTTAAATAGGTAAATATTGAATATCTTTTTTGTGCAAAAAAATGAAATGATTGTTGTTTTAAGTACTTGATTGTTGGTTGTCTCTCCCAACATTTCAGCACCTAGACTGTGCAGATAAAAGTTGTAGTAGATGTAGTGTTGGATTTTGACACTTGAATGAAAATATGTTGCAGCATCCATGAATGTTGCATGTTAGCAGCTGAATCAGCAGACCAATGATTTAGTGATGCAATGATTAATTTTGACAAAAAATTAAAGCGGACTAGTTGTGCACTGTAATGCATTACATATTACAAGCAGGTTTCATGGCAGGTTTCATGACCTTCATCATGGCCTTCAGTATGTATGGTTATTAACAGCACATAACCTAAATAATTGAAATAAATGGAAACGAGTGAATACTTGAATGTCGTAAACCTAAAAAACACAGTATACTTTGTAAAATACTCTTCATTATACTTAGGTAATAAGAATTCTATTTTTGAGTAATTCGAGTTAAGCTTTTTAAAAACGCTTATAGAGTCAAAGGGCCATATTAGTTTTGGCCACTGGAATTCCATGGTTTTGAAATCTTAGATTGAGCTGCTTGTGGTCGGGTTGCTCAGAGAGGGAGATTGAGTTAGGGTCACTGTGGCTGAGGAATGGTGTTACATCTGTGGTGTTTAGCTTTTCAGCAGAGCTTTGTGGTCTGAGTCAGGGTGAGGTACAGCACACATTCAGTATGTGTTTGTACTCCAAGGCCGTCTGTTCGTCTGGCAAAACCAATGCTCTGTGATAACCAGTAATAATGGATCCAAGATCCTTTGTCAGACTGTTTCTTCTCTTAAGTCTATGGACTGTTGAAAAGCACCTTCAAGGATAAGTTGAAAAACATTGGTAAACAGTGACAAGGTAAGGTTCTAGCGCAGCTCACATCTGTGTTTCATTAGAGGGACTGAAATCATCTCCACTTGGTCCATGTGAACACACTCAGTGAGTCAAAAGATGTTTGCAAAGGTCAGACAGTATTTGTCCTTCAAACTGCTGCAATACTGCAGCATGAAGATAAGTTATGGCTTTTTAAATTCAATATGCTGTAGTCTTTCTGTTTTTACTGTTGGAGGACGGCATGCTGTAACTGTTTTATCTGAAATGCTGGATGATTACATCTTCTGGTGGTTTTTGAGAACAGATTGTCTCTTGTAATTGTTAAGACATGCCTGCACATTGTCAGTGTTGCATGTCTTCAGGTAACCATGAAATTCACTTCTGCCTCTGGCTTTATGACATTGATCTGTTTAGTTCAGAGACTGAAAAGGAAGCAAAAACAAAACTGATAACTCATTTATATCTTCCTGCTCTCTGAAAAGGTCACAGTGACATACCTTAAAATCTCCATTCTCAGAGAATAGTTGGAGCATACTGCAAAATAAAGAAAACAACATTGCAGAGATCAATCTATAACATTCATTGTTCAATGCAAAGTTCAGCTCTGTGCCTCTCCATCGTCAGATCAGAACTTCCCATAATGGCGCCACATGCCCGATCTTAAAGGGACTGTGTGTTAGCTAACTACTCTGTCACCGCAGAGCCATCTGGCTGAGTTTGATTGATAGCACCCCACTTTTGAGAATTATGTAATGGCTGTTTAGGATCTACACAACTGGTTTGACAACACTTAATATCCTAATGTTCAATCATCTTTGTTGAATGGATTAGTTTAAACCCACAAATGAACCCAGTGTTGCGAGTTATGCATGCAATTCCTGTGTAGAAAATCCACTTTAAAGCTGCTCTCTCTTCATTGTGCTTTTTAAGTTTGTACAGTCCAGTCAATAGTTATTTCTTAACTATGTGTTTTTCAATAGTCATTATCAGTCAGTATGTGCTTTTGAAATCTGTATTCTTCTCAATCATTATTCTTTTACATCTATGACAAAAACATGGTCAGTGAAATTAGTGCTGACAGTGAGTACAATTTAAACTTTCTTATACATATTAATTTTTCACCTTTTGATCAAGAAAGTGGACCATTGCAGCTAGAGGAATTTTGAATTTTCCATGATAACAAGCCAAATTTGCGTGCAGGCCACTTAAATTCCACTTTGCACTTACTCCTCTTAAGCTAAGGGGATTTTGACTTAATAGGTCAGAGAAGGACAGGACCTAGAGGTGATGTTAAGTATTTAGTACAGAGAATTCACCACCACCTTCTGAAACACAGTTATCACTGATAGAGCTGGGTGGTGATTTATTATTGTGTATTGTTTCTCCATGAAATGGTATCGTACAACTTCTTATATCTTATATCTAGAAAACGTAGGTAAATATTGGAAGAAATTGATATCAGGATAATGCAGAGAGAAAAACGGTCTTTCACTCTTACTCATATATTGTCACACGATGTGGTCACAATGAACCCTTGCAACTTGAAAAGGAAAGGAACTGGGCAGTTACTGATTGTGTCCATTGATAAAGAGGAGAGGGGACTCAAGTAAAGCAGATAAGGGGAGGGGAGTGGTCGGAGCAGAGGAGCTCAGCCCTTTTTTTCTATTCTGTCATGGGAAACACAGAACAGAAGGTTTCAAAGGGCAGGCCTGCCTGAGGAAAGAAGAATCTTATTTTCATCAGAACACAGCCTGACACATTTGTACAGCTTCAAAGTCAGCACAAGCATAGACTTTGGGGTATCATATGTTGGTTTTATCAATGAGTAGAGATGTGTAAGAATAGAAAGGAATCCGGAGATTGATGGGGATAAAAGAATTGAAGAGTGGGATTGGATGGATATGAAGGCTTCCCATGGGAATCTTTGGTCTTGAAAGAATTGTGAATAACAAGGAATAACCTATGACTTAACAAAGTGGAAAAATGGTTAAGGTGTAGGATGAGTTATCACAAAGAGAAATGGAGTGTGTTCATTTAAACTGCTTAAGCAAGTCAAGCTCAGTATAAATAAGGTTCATTGTGGCTTTTGCGTTCTCCACTTAGGAAATCTCTAAGAGATAAAATAAAAGAAAGACCTCTTCTTGTAGTCCGCTGATATCAGTACTGGGCTCTAGTGGTAATTTGCTGCATAGAGTTAATCTATATATCTGCATAGAGTTAATTTTCTGTCCATCTCTCTCTCCTCCCCCTCTCTCCTGGTTCACATATCTCCCTTGCACCCACAGTATCTGTGTCATATACTTTTATGTCCTCATTTATAATTCTACTGCTTTTTCTACCTCTTTCATATGCCTCTCTCTTATCCCTCAAGCGAATCCAGCTAGGATTATTGATTAATACGACAGTAGCTGCCCATTACGAACTCTAATCAGCCACTGGAGACTAGATCTCTTGGTTTTCCATTTATTTATCTTCTAATTCACTTCCTTTTCACTCACTGCTGCTTGCTTACCAAATTGTGTGTGTGTGTGTGTGTATGTGTGTGTGTATGCATACGGATGCAGCACATACACAGAGGTGTGGTGCATGTGTGTAGTGACGGTGACACTCTTCTGGAAAGGGCTGCATTCATTTAGCGAGTGCCTAATGCTGTGGATGCTGTGACTGGCTGGCTGAGAGCGAGAGAGGGGGCAGCCAAGCCCTCTACCCGGCAGCTGAATGCTGCCAGTGTGCCTGCATGGGAGCACTGGGGCAGAGGAATCGCTTTTGTGCCCTGGGTGAGCTCATCCACTGGGAGCACTCTCCAGAGATTTAGCTAAGGGTCTGCACCCTGCCTACTTGCCTGTATGCCTGTCCAAGTATATTCCATGCTGGGAACAAGGGGAGGGCTTTGAGAATTCCCACTGTCCTTCTTGGCTCTGCTGTTGGATGTAAGTACAATAGCTGTTGAGTTTAGCTTTAGGATCAGTTTTGCTCAAGTGCTGCTCTGCACTGACTGACCTCAGATTATGTACTTAGATTTGCTGATCTTTTCTTTGTTTTTGTTAGTTAGACTTTGTCCATTTGGCCATTATAGTTATTTGTGAAAGCACCATCCACTGCAGTAAAAGTAACCAACAAAGTTGTATTGATGGCGGCTTCCTCAGTTATTCTGTTGTCAGCAGACGGGTTTTTAATTAGTTGGACATTCCAGAGAGCAAGTTGGGGAGAGAGGGAGTGAAGAGAAGAGTTCAGTGTTTGTGACAGTCTCTCCCAGCTGAGGTTGATAAAGTGGAAAGCTTGATGGCTTTGATTCTGCTCTTCAACAGGGCAGAGAGCATGGATCACCATGGTGATAGCTTTGTTGAACAGTGAGCAGCAATTGGAAGAGAGACCTTGTCGCACTAATGCACATCTTTACTATGTTTACAGACCATGTCTGAAACTTTAAACAAGAAGTTGTATTAGCCTGTAATCACTGGCTCATCAATCACTGGTAGAATTGTTTATTTTCTTTAAAATCCCCGTTCTTGAATGATTGTGCTTTGATTTACAGATGTCTGTTCTGCATTATGGTGTAGATTGAGCAATATACTGTATTTCTGTATTGCTGTGTGTATATTTAAGCAATATAGCAGTCAGCCTGTAAAGTGGAACATTTCTACAGCTTTCTTCTATTGGTTATTCCCTCTGTATTCTTAAGAAAGGTAAAGGTAATCTTCCCTCTCTCTGTTGCCCAGAGGGGGTGTTTGTGGGGACAGACCCCTCGCTGCTGTATTGTGTGTAGCTGTCAAGTCAAATCAGAGAAAAAGGAACATTTCTGTCTTGACTTGGGGATATTGCTATTTTTTCTGTTACAGTATACAGGCTTTTGCACACACAGCCTCAAGCAAACTACAAATGTCGGAGCACACCGGTTTGCCTCTTCTCAACTCGTTTTTTCTCAGAGACTGTGAATGTGCTACAAAACTTTACTCTTGTGTGTGATTTCTTTCTTGCTCTTCACGGTTGTTGTGACAGATACACTCAAAATTCACCGAAGTGTCTGCTTCAATTGCTCTTTTTTTTTTCTTCTTTTGTGTGTCTTTGTCTACAGCGACCAGTTCCACAAAGCTTGAAGACCTGAGCTTTCTTGATGAACAGCGCAACACCCCCCTGCGGACATCCATTCGCCTACCCTGGCATAATACAGGAGGAAGGCCACCTCAGGACTCTAAAGGTGACTGCAGTATGCTTTTATTGCCATAGTTGCACACAAGGCAGATGAGGCAAAATGGAAAAAAACACTTGCAAACTCATCCACTGCTCATAAATGTATCTGCCAATTCACTTTTGTGGCAGTTTAGACATGAATTTTTCTCTTTTCTCAGCCTGTCAAAGTGTTAGTCATGCCAGTGTTCTCATATTTGTCTCTTGTAGTCAGCAGATTGTAAAATGGTAAGGATTAACAATTGACTTTGGAGTGTACAGCTCAATATAAAGTGCAGTCTGTAAGTATTTTAATAGTGGTGTTAAGGGTGTCAGGGGTTTTCACATCTGTATTGGGTTAATAGTGTTGGGAATCGTAGGTCTTAAACCATTTGGTAGGTATTTATAAAAAGGTCAACAGTCCATACACAGGTAATCCAAGGTAGATGAACACCCTCAAAATAAAGCTAAAAGTGTGCACTTCATAGTCATTGTTTCATTTCAAGTTCAATTTGCTGGAGTCCTGAGCCAAAAGCGAATTTGTTCAGATACTATCAAACACTACCACACCGAACAGTATTAATGCTATACTATCAAAAAGCAGATAGAATCATGTACGGACTACTTGGGTCGCTCAGCTTTATCTATGTTATATGTTTTGAATCCTCAGTCTCACTGAGAGAAATCCCACAAAGTGAATATTTGATGAGAGCATGAATAATTTAATATGACATCATTAGACACTCAAACTATTTAACCCTCTTTTGAAAACCTCTTCTTTCTCTTCCACACCTCCTTAAACATGAAGTTAACATAGAAGCATTATGTCAGTGGTTTAATTTTATATCCCTGTGGGCAGAACATCAGTACTGAGGGATCGTCCATGTCTGTTCAAACAGAACACTGTACGTTTGCAGATACTGTATTTAGTTTTATGCCTCCAGTCCTGCCAAGGACTGCAGATATTAGTATTACACTTAATATTACAATTTTTAACTGTTCTAGATGTGAGTGAGAAATTTGCTATGGTTTGTTTTTCCTATAGTAGAGGTGGAAATGCGTGAAAGAGGCACCACCACTTTGTCATAAATGTTTCCTTCCTTTTTGGATAAAATCACAAAATACTGTCATTATCTTAAAAAAGGTACACTTGTACGTCACCTTATGTGTATTTATGGCATTAGCCATATGATGCTAATTTGGAGCCCATTTACAGTAATTAAGGTGGGGGAAAACAATTACATTCCAAGTGGTTGTGCGTTGGGCTCCATTAATAACAAAGCTAACACGTAGTCATACTGTATTATAATAAGATTCAATTACAAATACTACAAAAGGCTCAATCTTTGCTTCAGTTTGAAATTTTTGTCAATTTAATGTATTACAAAATGTTCAAATGCATATGAAATCCTGATGTTTCAAGCCACCAAATGTTCTAGTTGCATGTTTTAGCTCATTAACTGAGATGTATACTTAAGATTCTTGCCAACCGTTTTTCTAAAGCAGCATTATTGTTTTTGTTCTTTCCAGGTGGCCATTATTTTCTATACATTTCAGTACAGTGTGAAAATAACTTGCAGAGATAGAAATTTGTTTACAATAAGTAATCCATTATGGTGATGTTAGTTACTGGCATGTGGTAAATATTAAGACTTATAGATCTGGCTGCTGAACAGCAAAAGCTTTCAAAAATGGTTGTTTTAGAAAAAAGGGCAGATATATCATTTTAATTAGCATAACAATAGCAGTAAACTATCAACTGTAGTAGTAGCAATTGTTGTAAAAGCAGCCTAAGCAGTTGTATTAGTAGTTGTGGTACTCTAAAGGACTCCTGAGTGAACATGTGCTCTGAGATCTAATTAGTGCTGAAGTAGACTGGATAGAAAGTCCTCTTTCAAGTCCTTTTGCATTGTGTTTCCAGGTAAATTAACATGTATCAAAGCAAATAACGAAAAGATACACTCTTTTAAAACTACAATACAAAGTTTTTTTTTTATTTATGTGAAAAAAAAATGAAAGAATAAAGTTGTTCAAACAATTTTTGAAAAATAAAAAAGGTTGTCTGTAAAAGATGAGAAATGAAATTGTTTTTGGGGTGAACTAAGGTTGAAGTAGAACTCAGCATCAACTTGAGGTTGCCAGTATTCAAAACACCCTGGAGGAAGGGCAAATGTTGCACTTTCATTGCAAAGATGTGTCCATGCTACATCACTCAGAGATTGAAGTTGATGTTAAAAAATTGTAGTTTCTTGCAGAAAGCATGAATTAAATTCCAAAAGCCTTTGCCTGTGTCTAAAAAAGCAGTATCTCTGTGGTGTATTTTTGTGTTTGTGAGAAAAATAGTAACACAATTATAATTCTAATTGGTTTAATTTCCTTTTCCTTTTCCTCAGCTCGTTTTGCTCCCTACAAACCTGTGGACATCATGCTCAAGCCCTTGTTGTTTGAGGTGCCCAGCATCACCATGGATTCTGTGTTTGTGGGCCGAGATTGGCTTTTCCAGCAGCTGGAAGATGTCCTGAAGGCCAGCGAGTCCACAGAGAACCATGGTGCCGTAGTGGTGGGCAGCGTGGGTTATGGGAAGACAGCCATTATCTCCCGGCTAGTAGCGCTGAGCTGCCACGGAGGTCGCATGCGTCAGATCGCCTCCAACAGTCCTAGCGCCTCCCCTAAAAGTAATCAGTTTCAGTATTAACCTACATTAGCTGCAAGATTTTAGTCCAAGTCATTTTATTACTTGAGTGTGCTGATATTGTATGTGTGAAGCATTGTGTGTCTGTCTCTCTTCCAGGTGGCGGAGGACCAAGCTCAGAACTTCCTCTCAGCCAGCCACCACAGCCCACTCCACCTTCCAGTGCTACAAATACACTGAGGACCAACAGCTGCCCAGGGACCCCCGAGATGCAGCGACGCAGGGAGGAGGCTGTCAAACGCCTGGCAGCAAAGGTGCGACTTCAGACCTCCGCATTTACAAAAATCATATTATCAAAGAAAACCTAAATTCTTAAAAATGATCACCCATCCTTATAAAAAGATATGAACCTTTACAGTTCTGTAAGGCAGCCACAACCTGAGAGAAGAGTGATGCTGTTGTGATGAATAAGTCATAATTTAAACACATGTATTGGGATCTGTTGTCTATAGTAAACATTTATTGATATACTATACTACTTTCTTGGACAGTTTATATCTACTCTTCTTTCATTTCCCGCTGTGTGTCCTTCCCAGTGATATAAAGATGTTGTGCAGAATTGATTTAATATGTATATGAGATGCACTGCCGAAATCTGAAACCGGCTCTGCTCAGTTGATTTATGTTTATATGTGTTTGTATATGATTTACGGTTGTTTATGGTCATTTATTTGATATTCAGCCCATGAAATATGGATGGTCTTCGGCAATCTGCTGAGATCATGAAAGACTGGGCCACCACAGTCTTTTCAAACATTAAATATCTCAGGCTTGTTTAATTTGGAGCTGCAGTGAGCTTAGTTAAAAACCCTAGCCATGAAAAGCAAGTTCAATATTAATGTTAACAGCATCTCAGTACTGCAGTGTGACTGTGAGGAAGTGGGAGGGTAGAAAACTTCAATTCAGGTCTTTAGCATGCCCTTTTAACTCACAGATAGAATCCATTTGCATTGCGTTGGGTGAAGACTACTGAAGGGTCTTTCTATACGTTGCCATGGAAACACACTAACAGCGTAGTCAGAATAACTTCAAGGAGGATTATTTGTCCTAAATAGCAAACTTTTTTCTCATAGCACAGTCTCTTTGTTTTTAAAAAAAAAATCCTTTAGATGTTACATCTTAGCTGCCGTACCTTTCACTATCTCTCATTACTTCAAGATGCAATATATTAGATAGGCTAGACATTAAAAAACAGTACACACTACATAATCTAATAGCTTTTCAAGATTTTCAGTGCACACAAGACCATTGAAGCATCCAATTATTTGTGCATTTATTTTTTAGAACCTTTGTGGCATTTTAAGCCTTTATTGGACAGCCGACAATAGAGAAATGACAGAAAATGAGAAGAGAGAGAGATTGGAAAAGACATGCAACAAAGGTCCCCAGCTGGACTCAAATTCGGGGACATTGCGATTCATGGCCACCTTAACCCTTACACCACCAGGGTGCCCAACATCCAATTATTTTCAAACAAACTCTACAAAGGATTTCATTGTAGACATTTAGTAATAAACAGTTATAAGGGGACCAGGCAACACACGGACACCTACAAATTACTGTTCGTCAATATCATCTATTAGCAATAGCAATAGTAAGTGAACAAGGGATATTTTTCCATGCACAATAAAATATATATTGTAAAAAATGTGTTAAAGTTGAAAAGACCTTTTAGTTTGTTACAGCAAGTGAACAGTTTCAACATTTCTGCATTTCAGTGAGGAACACTCAGATAATTTATTGTAGACTACTTGTCAATGACAGTAATGTCAGTAGCTGTAACATCATTCAGCAACGCTTTCTCCGGTTATGATCAAAATAGTTCAGTGGGCAGACAAGCTCTCCATGTATCTGTCTGGTTGTATAACAATCAGGCCTACATCTTAGGATGCTTGGTGTCATGATGGTGTGGTCTTGTCAACTACTTTCTAATTATCAATAATTAATACATACAATAATATCTTACATTTTTGTATCATCACAGAATGATTCCAGTGCCAGAAATGTGTGTAAAACAGCACCACTGAGTGTTCAGCATTGATTGGCTACTTAGCATCCAATAGCTGCATATTTTGGAAATATTTAGACTTGACTGAAACTCTCAGAGGCATTTAATTGCTCTGGTGTTGCTTTGCCCGCTGACAGCTTTAACAACAAAGATGTTGCACCACTGTGTTTCAGAGAATACTTTGGATTTTCAACAGCATTCACTCGATTTGAATAGCTTTGTGATAGCAGGTTGTTAGCTCTTTTGATGGGTGACACAGCTTTATAATGAGGCTGTTTTGCGGAACTCTTTTATGATCCTCCTTTGTATTTTAATGTTACTGATTACCTCTTGGCGTCTCTGTGACACACCTTCAGGGTTTAACACTCTTGACCTGTCACCGATCCCTTCGTAGTAGTGAGACGGTGCATGCATGAGATAACGACTGCACAGTTAGCCTCTGCCACTGGGAATGCTAAGGTTCATGCACTAGACAGCTGACTTCATACCACCGAGGCACATCTAAATGTCTATGAAACCCAAGCACTATCCCTCAAGCCAATTATTATTGTGTAAAGTGTTTCCAACAGGCGCTCTCACAGGGGCTCTGTTCCTGTGATGTGTGAATACTGATGCATCACTGAGCAGCTTCTGTCAAATTCTGTCTGGTCTTTTTAATCACTGATTTGGAAGTGGTCTTATAACAGGGGCACTGAGGCCATAGCATTTTATGGTTCATCCTCAGTTGTATATCTTACTTAAGTGACAAGCACATTTTTAGGTGTATTGTGTTTATTCCATCTTGTGAAGGGCTCATTGCATTGGTGGAATACGGTCTCAATCAAAAAATATAAAATGCAAATCTCCTTCAGAAACAGTCCAAGGCACACTGTAGGATTTATGCAAAATTAAAAAGCTTTTATTTTACATGGCAATATGTATTTCAAATGACCATCGACTCGCATAGCTCTTCATCAGGGTCATTGTCAGCAGTAGCTTACATACCTATGTATATTGTGTTACACTAATGAGTTGGGTAAGAGGATGGTTCTCCCTCAGTGTGCAAGCTATTGGCCAAAAACAAGGAAGTAATACATCAATTATCAATAGAAAGGAAAGGGAAGGAGAGAGAAAGGAGAGGAGAGAAGGGGTGAACCTGAAATGTTAAAAAGAAGATGGATATAACGCAGCTACCAAGTCATGGATGACCTAATCCTTTCCATATGTAGACATTCAGATAAATTCATAAATCTATACATTTTTCTTTTCATAACTACAAGCACATATTAACTACAAAATCACCATAACCATCAGTAATTCCATATATTAAAACACAATCTTTCATTATTCCTGAAGTTATATTTCACAGAAAAGGAGAAAAGTCTATCTCATCATTGAGACCGGGGTATTTTGTTGCTTTTAGTTGTACAATCCAAAAGGTCTTGCGTTGGAGTTGTCTTTTTAGGCAGTCGCTTCCTCTAATGTCCTTTTCAACAACTTCTAACACCATGACTTTCAGTGTATTTGGGTTTCCATGTCCCGTTTGCACATAATGTGATGCCATAGCATAATAAACATTCTTTGTGCGGATGGCATTTTTATGTTCTGTAACTTGGTCTTTTAGTTTTCTTTTTTTTTTTTTTACATAGAAACAGCCACAGGGGCACTCCAGTTTATTAACACCATGTGGTTTTGCAATAGCCAAAGTGTCTCATTTGATATGTGCAAGATGAACTCCCATCTTGAAAACGATTCGTTTTCAGGACGTTATCACAGTGATTGCAATTCCCACATTTAAAAGTTCTACGGGGCATTTGTAGCCAGGTTGTTCGTGTGGGAGGGGGAGATAGCTCTGTACCACCTTGTCTCTCAGGGTCGGTGCCCGTATGAATGAGAACACAGGTGGTTCTGTGAACCATGTTTGGAGAAATACATCTCTCTGAAAAATGCAGCAATTGCATTTGATGATGTTTCTTATTTGAGATGCTTGTTTACTGTATTGCATCACAAAATATGTTTTTTAAGACTGGTGTGGTTCCTTTTTGGTTTGGACTAACTGTTTTCTATTCAAGGAATTGGCTCTTTGAAGGAATTTATCCAATATATTTCTTTTGTATCCTGATTCAGTGAAGCGGTTCACCATGTCTCTAGCCTCTTTCTCTGCGTCACACACACGTCTTCCAAAGATAGTTTTAGGCTCTTATTGGTGTTGTTCAAAAATGTATGAAATTCAAGTACTACATGTCCTTCACATTGCATAAAGAACATTAGATCATCTATGTAGCATTCAAACCATTTTATTTTGTTCAAGTAGAGGTTGGATGAGCTCCAAATGAATTTCTCCTCCCACACTCTTAGAAAAAGGTTGGCATAGGAGGGTGCAAAGGTCAGGCCCATGGCTGTGCCCGGCGACTGTCTGTACAGCTGTTCCTGAAAGAGAAATACATTATTCTCCAAGGTCCATCTTGTGAGTTCAACGGTAAAATCTTGATTTGAATAGCTTTGTGATAGCAGGTTGTTAGCTCTTTTGATGGGTGACACAGCTTTATAATGAGGCTGTTTTGCGGAACTCTTTTATGATCCTCCTTTGTATTTTAATGTTACTGATTACCTCCTGGCGTCCCTGTGACACACCTTCAAGGTTTAACACTCTTGACCTGTCACTGATCCCTTCGTAGTAGTGAAATGGTGCATGCATGAAATAACAACTGCACAGTTAGCCTCTGCCACTAGGAATGCTAAGGTTCATGCACTAGACAGCTGACTTCATACCACCGAGGCACATCTAAATGTCTATGAAACCCAAGCACTATCCCTCAAGCCAATTATTGTGTAAAGTGTTTCCAACAGGCGCTCTGACAGGGGCTCTGTTCCTGTGATGTGTGAATACTGATGCATCACTGAGCAGCTTCTGTCAAATTCTGTCTGGTCTTTTTAATCACCCATTTGGAAATGATCTTATAACAGGGGCACTGAGGCCATAGCATTTTATGGTTCATCCTACTCAAATGACAGAGGCACATTTTTAGGCATTGTTTTGCCAGTTGATAAAGTGCTAGAGGTTCACTGTAGAATATTTCATCACCATGTGTAATGTAATGTAAGATATTATTGTATGCACTAACTATCACGGCAGTTTCTTTGTCAGGTACTGATCCAGAGTTATTGAGTTTATACCAGCAGGTTTTATTTTTTAATTTACTGTTTTTACTGGACATAGTGTTACAGCTTCCATCTGGTGCTTTGTTATCGCATCTTTCCAACAAAGCCTTCAATTTTCCCGTGAGACAAGTGTTCTGTAGTCTATGTCTTCTCCCGGGCATATGATTGGAATATTGTGTTCTTTCTTTCAAAGGATAAGTTTTCAAGTCTGTCGTAAAACAACAGCCCAGATATACAATGACACATTTTTGCTTTCTCTAATCATTCTTCCTCTTCCTACCAGCTAGTAAAAGATCCCTTCTGAATGCACTTCGAAATTTTAGTGATGGGGGACTAAATGTATTCCAAAGTTTATCTGAAGTTAAAATGCGGTTCTCTTTCAAACTTCGCTTAGTATCTCACTATGAGAAGCGTCTTCTGGCGTGACCAATCATGGAAGCTCGAATATCACCATGTCTGTTGGCAGACAGACCAATCATCTTGAGTTGCATGGGCCAGCCTGTCCCCCCTTTATTAACACCCATGGCGCCCCACACAGCATTTTTGCTTTCTTCCTTGTGAAGATCATTCAAGCTCCTCGGCTATC